>NC_031995.1:63295785-63306120 GCF_001879085.1 Nicotiana attenuata | reverse complement strand
ACTCGAATTCATTCCATAACATCTATATAGCTCGGAATCACTCCTACAAGGCATAAAACATACAATTAGTGCAAAACACTAGCGATTAAAGCTCAAACTCAATTAAAGTGCAGTAAATTAGAGTGTAATAAGCGACTAAAATACGTAATTATAGCCTATCATAACAAACCATCCTAGTCCCTTACAAGGTAGGGTGAGTCCCCTTTATATAGGAGGGGAACTCAGTTACAAATACATGTGTATTTACTTACAAAATACGGAGATGGGATGGCTTGATGCGACGCCTCAGCGTAGGCTCTGGATAGGCTGGCCCTGTCAGACTCAATCGCGTGTCTTGGGAGCTTCCCCTCTTTGTCCTGTCCTCGGCCTCCGCCTGGCCTCGAATCGGGCCTTGACAAGCCCCGAGGGAGAGGACTAAGTTGTGGCTTCATGTCCTTGGGGTCTCGAGGCACTTCCTCGAGATGGCTTAATAGCGGGAAATCGGCCCCTCTGGTTTCACCACGTACAGATAGTCTCCGCATTTCTCAGAACGAAGCGATGGGAAATGACTATGACCATTGACTCCTCGAGCTCCTCATGGAGACATTACACTGACGATTCGAATCACGACGCAATCTTTTGTGATAGATAGCATATCTCATAGACTCATGCTCAATGCACTATCATTTTGCGGCACCGGGCCGGTTGTAATAAAAGTCCCGTAGGCTTGTCATTAAAACCCCTGCCGGTAGAAAACCCGTTTCGGGATAAAAAATCCGATCAAAGGAAAAGAGTGCAACAGACGTTTTGAAGCCTAGCCTTGGAATCTTCGAGTTGAGATATCATCCTGATTACCTTGGTTACTGCCCTGCATAAAGGCAACCGTGAAGTAGAAGATGGGGAGATGGATGGGCCCTTCTTGTCATCTTCTTTACTTCTGTGTAGAGACCCCTCGTGGGCTTTTGCAAACGTATGTCATGACCCCTCAAGGGCTGTTGTACACGGACTTTTATGAACATGAATATATTCCTTTGATTTTTGCTTTTGACTTTTTCCTAGTAACTGCATGTGTTCATACCCCTCGAGGCCCTTTGAATGCCTTCTTTTACTTCTTGACTGCTGATATTTGACTTGGGTTCGAGCGTCCTTTCCACTCCTCTACTGATCGACATGGCTCTCTTTCGAGGCTATCGTTATACCTCGGGGCATCCTGGATTGATCGGATAGAACCGGGCTGCCGAGGTCCTTCGAATTGCATGGAGATAATGTGTCGAATTTCGGGGCCTTCGAGGATGTTATCCTGGATGAAGGCCAGTTTCGGGTACCGAGGGGGTCGCCTTTGATTTTCGATACGGACAACTTCCTTTAGATACGTACGAGATAGATTTTTTGCTGAGGGGTTGCCTACACTCAGGCACTACTTCAAACCTTTGCGAAGCTTTCGCGATTGGAGCTTCTTGTCTTTATTCTTTCTTTTTTAGAAAGGGAATCACAAAATCTAAAATTACCTCGTGTTGAGTGATGGCGTGGAAAGCATCCCGAATTTCGACTTCTCTTCGGTGGGGGTCCTCGAGGTGGGATGCTATCTCGGGCATGTAGATAATACGGACGGCTCCTCGAGTCTTGGCTTCTCATCAAAGGATACTTTCGGGGTCAGGTACCATCCCTTTGAACTATACCGATGTGGTAGGCTTCCCGGGGCTTACTCTAGGTAGGCGGATCGTCGCCGCCTCTAGCATATAAGTGGGGCGGCTTCGGCTTCTTCGCAGGACTTCACTATTTTTCGGTAGTTGTACTTCCGCTTTGGCATAGGGTTCCTCATTTCTTCAGGTGCAAAAAGAGTTGGTGCACGCCCTTGCTTTGCTCTATTAGTTTTACCATAGTCATGGCAACCACTTCGGGGACGGCATGGCAGAGAGCAGAGAGTGTTGTTCCCGACGCTCGGGAGCCGAGGGAGTTCGTTCCGAAGACGGTATCTTTGATAAGGGGGGAGCATTTGGAGATGGTGAGAAAATACTGCGGATGGAGTGAGGGGATAGCGCTGCAGGTGCTTCCCTCGGGAGAGAGTATTACGGATTCCGCTGACGAATTCTTGAGTGTATACCTGTATCCTTTCACGTTTGGCCCCCTTGATAGGGTCGTGCTTGATTTTTGATTGAAGTATCGGGTTACTTTGGCGCAGATACATCCATCTTTTTGGCGGGTGGTGCTGCTGATGAGATTCTTTGCGGAGAAGGCCGATCTTGAATTTGCGCTCGATCACCTCATCCGGTTGTATCGACCCTTTCATCACCAGGGTCTTCTAACCTTGAAGTGTCGTTCATCCACGACCTTTGTTGTCGATGATGAAAAAGAGGAGGGTTGAGAACTGGCTGGTTGGTTCGTCCAGATCCGGACGGTCGACATTCCCACTCGGCCTGCGATGAGCGTCGGTGAAATACCAGGGTATGTGCGCATGCTGCCTTTGCCTTGGCCTTCGTGTATTTGAGGTAATATTTTCCCTTTTTTACTTGTACTGGATTTGCCGCTTGTAGGTATCGGGCAGTTCCTTGGGATGAGGCGGTGCTCTTCCGAAGAGGGGAAGGATTCATTGGCCTCCGGATCGAGGTATGATGGCGATAAGAGGGGTCAGTACCCACGAGGTGATGGAGCTTCTATTGGTGCCGGTTGGTCCAGTGTTTCCAAGGAGAGGGCATCGTCTGGGTTTGCTGCTTCCGGAGTACCTGATTCCAGGTCGACGATGCCTTCGAGTGAATATGCGTTTCCCCAAGGCCGGTTCTCCCGGGACCGAAGAGGCAGGATCAACAGGAGTATGTTCCGACTTTGAGGAAGTCCGTCGGCTTCACTTCGTGGTGAGTTTAGGCGCATTTTCTATGTATTCCGCATCTTTCACCCGTTATCGAGTTTTCCTTGTGTAGGCCTGTGACAGGCTTACGTCTGAGCTGTTCCGTCAAGGGGTCAAGCTTTCAGAAAATTCAGGGTGAGGGAGAATCTCTTAGGCTGCTTAGCAAGGAGAAGGAGAGCGAGTTGCTGCATTGGCAATGTGAGCCGTAGCGAAGCTCGAATTACGAGAGCTATTTAATAGAGCAGGTAACCTTTTGTGGCTCAAGCTTTGCTTTCCTCGGCCTCTTTAAGTTGACGCTCCTTTTTGCTATATCAGCTGCAGAAAAAGGCGGAGGCTACAGAGTACCTTAAGGGAGATATGGACCGCGCCAGAACTGTTTGCGGTGATCTAAGGGCTCTGGTGCGAGCTCATGCTTTAGAGGAGGCGAGCACTTTTGCCAAGGTCCCTGCTCTCGAAGTCCAACTCCACTTGGCTCGAGATGATGCCAAAGTCCAAGCAGATATGATTGAGAAATTCGAATCTGAACTTTCGAAGACCAGGGGTGAGATAATTGATGCCCGGGCTAAAGCGATGCTAAGTCGAACCAATGCTGATCAGGAGATGGCGATTCGTATGAAGGACGCTGCGGATGCTCAAGGCGAGCTGAAGCGAGCTCTCGACTGGGAGAAGAAGATCGATACATATGTCCGTTGTAGATCTCGGAGAGAGCTACTCGAGGAGGTCGGTGCACGAGGCTTCGTTCTCTCGAAAGAAATGGCTTGAGCAAGGGCGGATGAGCGCGATGCTCGGTCACTTCTCGCTGACATCATGAAGGGCGAACTTGACAAGCTGTATCCCTTCAGTGTGGAGCGTAGATTTCGCCGTTTTGTCGCTTTGTTTCTGATATATGTAGAGCATGCCTGTAGATAGAGAACGCGCCTTTTTTGCGTATATAATATATAGGAGGAAACTTGAAACTTTATTTCTTCTGTACCTTTTTCTGCTATTGCTTTCGACCAGGCAGGTCGTGTTGATACCCAATTTTTCCCTATGTATTTTTAATACTCAAATGTTCTCAAATAGCATGAGTATGCACATATAAGCATGCCCAAGAGTTTTGGTATTTTTCCCTAATTTTTTAAGATTTTTAAAATAAATTTATTGTCTATTTTAGCAGTACAAAATCCAATAATTATTCCCAGATAATTATTTTTGGTGAATAATTTATTTCCATTCTCATATTTACACCAAGATATAATTAAGGTAATTTTTTGCATATTTTTTTACAAATTTGTTTGGTATTTTCTAAGCTAAATTGCATAAATCACAATTATAGCCAATATTACGATTAACATCATTTTGCAATCATAAAATCATTTTTAGTATTTTTAGATTAATATTTATACATTATTAATTAGTACAGTACCTTTAATTTATTTTTAAAATCACTTTTACTATTTTATAAAAAATAAAAGGGGGAAATTGGCTATTTAACACATAGCCCATTATTGTTTCAATTTTAGCCCCAACTTAACCCCACCCCTATCAGATTTTATTAAATCCAATTGACCCAAGACCCAACTAAACTTCGCCCCAGCCCAATCTCTAATCTAACCCGGCCCAGCTCCGAATTAATCTGAGCCATTGATCAAATAAGATCAACGGCCCAGATCTTTTTTCCTTAATTAATCCCTAATCTACCCCCCCTTCACCCCTCATTTTTTCGAGACCAGTCTCTCTCTTCGTCTCTTCCTCTCCTCCTTCTCTCTAGAACCTTTTGGTTCACCTCCGATGGCCTTCACCATCTCTCCGGCCACCTCCAGCCTCACCTCTTTCGACCACCAGCCGCCTTGAAGCCTTATATCGCCGATTTCCACTATCCTTGAGACCTCAGAAGCCTCCACCACACGAGATGGTCACTGATGCTTTGCCTGGGTCTATTTTCGGCCTTTCTCCGATGGGTTTTGGTTTGATGGTGCTATAAACACCATTATCCTTGAGTTTCACAACCAGGTTTCTCTTACTTCTCACTGGTTTCTTATGAAACCCTAATCTCGACCCAAACCTCTTGAATCTATGTATTTTTAATGATTTTTTTAACTCACGCCTTTATGTTTTGCACTACTCTCTACTCGATCTTTACGATTGCTCAAGTTTTAAATATTTTGTTCCTTTTTTGAAACTAGGGTTTCTGAACCCCTTTTTAAAATCACTTTATTTTCTGATTTTGAGTACTAATTCATAATTTTCAGTAATATTTCTAAACATTTTTTGCTTACGTCTGATGAAACCCTAGCTTTATATGTTTGTGTTTGTATTATTTGTTCGATTGTGCGTTCTTCTGAGTTCTTCTCTGAGTTCCATGCTCTTTGCTTTAATTTGTTGCTAGCGTTCCATTCCCCTGCCATTCTGTGTTCTTCGCTTAGGATTCTCTGATTATTTACATGGTGGTTTTATATTGATTCTTGCAAGCCCTCTTTGAGACTGTGATACTTGTCTTATATTGTGATTCTACATATTTTCCTTATGGTTTGGTACTGATTTCAAAATAGCTTCCTTAATTTGTGGGATACTTTCCTCGATTAATACTGACCTCCTAGGTTTTCAATCTTGTTGATTATTTTTGAAAACTATTTTCCAGAATTAAAGTGGTATTTTGCCCTATATGTGTGCACAAATATGTTGATTGATTTGCCTGACCTATTTCCCTAATTAGAGTATCATGTACCTAGTCTTTATTGCATACTTTATGCTATTCTGTTTCCTTATGTGATCATACAATGCTTTGTGATTTCTTTCCTTTTAAAATAACTGCTTATTACCGTTTGACTTTGATTCCTTAATCAAAGGGGAGTCCATATACTGATTTGATTATGATTGATGCCAGTTCCTTAATTAGGGACTGCTACCTTGTTTGTTTACTCGTATTTAGTACTATAAGTACCCCCCATTATCTTTTGCAAAAAACACGAACACATTGCATATCACAAATACACACAGCAATCACATTGTCTCTCTCTCTCTCTTGTGTTACTTCTCTCTTTTGCTCTGTTATTGCTCCCTGCTCCTGACTGTCATTAGCCAGCTAAAAAGTTAAGGCTAATATTGTGCTTATACTTGGCTCTTGCTTTCTGCTGTGTTCTCTTATTACTGGTATGTTCTGATTAAATTCCGTATTCTAAACCAATGTGGTTATTACTACTTCAGTGTGTTCTATTCCTAATTATTTTCTACTCATACTTCTGCTGTGCAATATGTGATTGATCCCTGTTTTGCCTGTTGATACTTGTATGCTCATGATCACCGTTTTTTCCTAATCCTACGTGTTATGACTACATGCTGTTACTATTTACTTTTATGTGTAAATCTTACCATTTCAATGTCTCTTAAAACTCTTTTGATTTTGTGTACCCATGCTTAGTAAGTTTGTATTAAGTCTCTGTATCCTTTGGTGATTATTTAATGTGATCTATTTGTCCCCTTTGCCCATTATCCTTGTGTGTAACCCTCCAACTCTGTGTAAACTCTTTAAATTATCAACTTTCCTCTCCTTCCTGCACTTCACACTACTCTTAGAAGATAGGTTCTACCCGTTTTGTGTGAGCATTGCTTTGGGTGCCTCTGAGTACCCACTGAACTTTGACACACAAGGCTGGTAATCCCACACTGCACCTGTCCTACATTTTGTTAAGTGTTTGGGTGCTGGTATTGGCCAGGGATCCAATGGGACCCTATGGAGCTTTGCCGTACCCAGACCATGGCAAAGGCTGTGAAACTCGAAAGGAGTGAGGTTGGAAGAATGGGCCTGATTGAAGGCTCCCTATAGAATAACTTCTTATTTTTTGTTCTTTATTATTGTAATTCAGATACTATGGGTTTGTAATAATTTGTAAACGAACGATTTGGGCTGAATAGTGAATATTAGGGGGGGGGGGTTATGCATGCTTAGCTTAAATAATGGGTAGAAAAAAAGCTTATAGGTTTTTATTTACTTATCTGCGCAATAGATAACCTGTATAGGACATGCATCTCATTCACTAGAGATCCTACTTTAGGTTCTTTATTTTCAGACTGTTATCATGTTCATCTTGCAACCATGATCAGTTAATAATGAGCAATAATTGTAATAAGCAAATAACTGTTGCTGCATTCTCATTAACATTTAGAAATCATGTTTTAGGAACTCCTATGTACATTAGACATCCTGTTACTTAAGGTGTCATACCTTCCTGAGTTGCAATTGCCAAACGTCTGATTAGCATGCTTAACCTAATAATACAAGTACGACTAACTGTTTGTGTACCTCATTTGAAACTAAAAATGGATCAAATATGCATGTTCACCTTTAAGACAATTAGGCAATACATACGACGCCTAGGCAAACTTTAGGCCCGATAAGAATTGATTAATCGTGTTTTACCAGTTTAGGACCAATCAGCCTCCTTTAACATTCTGAACTCTGCTTCTTGTTTTGCCTCTCTGAAGTTCACTCCATTTTACTAAAACTCCCGCCCTATTTTGAAATAATCTCGAAATTGTGCATCTGTTTATTCTCGTTGATGCTTGTTCTATTATGTTTTCAAACTACTGGGTTACCCCTTCTGCCCAGAATCGTGCTATTTTGAATACTTATTGGATCTCGTCAAGTTACTGTATCTTCAATGTCCTCATTCTATTTTTATAAAAAAATTCTTATTTATATTTTTAAAAAATTCTAAACTGCAGTATACTTCTAAATCTTACTGTTGTCTTTAGTTGTATTTCTGAAAATCGAACATTCTTCAAGTCACTTAGTCTTAACTGAACCTTCTTCTTTCCCCGAAAAGTTATAAAAAATGTCCTCTTGAAACCTACTGTTTTAACTTCAACATTCCTGTCTTTTTTTACTCCCATCTTTGAGACCTTAAATGTGTTTGAGACGTGCTAATTACGTGTTCACTTGTGGAGGGATCTGTGAGCCTTTATTTGTCTTTGTATGTCCCCTTATGTGCGATCCTATTTGTTATGTATATCGCTTAGCGTTTCATCCTTTAAACCTGAGGGTTCAGCCTAGTCCTTACCATATAGGAATAGTGGTCCTAAATACCCTCCAGGACTTATAGGACGGGACGGGTAATAGCACGCAATAAGCATTCCTGACCAAATCACGCGTTTAATAACCTTTACGGGGTGGGAAGGGTAGAATATGGAGATGATGACCGATGCGCTAATATCACGTGCGACCCCTCTTTGAGGAGTGATTGCCGGGTATTGCATTGAAGTGATCCATATTAATTATCAACCTAGGACCCCTCTCCCTTTATTTGCTTTCATCTACTCGAATCTTTCATAAATGTCTGCCCTCAAAAGTTTTTAAACTTACTCATTGTATGCAAACCCTTTCTATCTGAGCCCTTAATTGTTTACTTGATTATATGAAGTCACAATTGTAACATGGCCGGGAACCACACTAGTGGATCTTGAGGGGTGCCTAACACCTTCCCCTCGAGATAATTTCCCCTTACCCAGACTCTGGTTCTTCAAACTCAAACCCTTTCCTAGTGTCCTAATGCACTTTAATCATTAGGTGGCGACTCCCCAATTCCAAAAACCCAAATCCCAAAAGGGAAATGAGTTGTCCTCCCAAATGTCGTAAACCCGATTTCGCCTTAGAAAAAGGGGGCGTCGACAGCATGGCGACTCTGCTGGGCATATTCTTTAGGCTTTTACCATTTCATGTTATTTGTGACTTTACTGTTTCTTTATTGCCTTTATTTAATGTCTTTATCTCTTTTCTACTACAAAACTGACTTGGCTCTTTGTTTTCTTTTCTTTAAATGCTTTTACCGCTTTCCTTCTATACTATTGTAATTATGAGCAATTATTGTAATCATTACTTTATGAACGTGCAAATACGTGACAACTTGTTTCATTCTTGTAATTGCATCTTCAACATCATATTCCACTCATGCCAAACAAATACCATAGCAACGCTTATAATGAGTGGTTTTGCCCTTCCGATATTATCACCCCCTAAATTTGGCAAAGGCGTATTTGCGGTAAAACCAGTCGATCAGCGGTGCAGTCGACGGTTCCGTGCCTTTCCCTCTTGAGTTGTCCGCTCAAGGGTACCGGTCTAATACCCCATAGAAACCTTACTCTATTTAAATGTGCATGCATCACTGTCAAACCTAGTCGAGTCAGTTATGTTGTCCGCATAATGACTCTTTAAGATAGCCTTGTCCAAAGTCCACCGGATTTCCTTGAAACCCAAACGGACACCACCACGTTCTATGCATTTATTTGGAGAACTAAATGTTGTTATGCTAATTATTGGTTTAAATAGTCGAGTCCGGCGGGGTAAAGGGTCTAATACTTTGTTTTGCAGAAAATAAGGCATGAAGTCCCCAGATTCGGCATGGTAACCAACATTCACCCAAGGTTGCTAAGTTGGTGGAAAGACCTTCACTCCAGTGATCAGACTCTCGTCCGCAAATATTTGGGAAATTTGCCTTCTCTTTTGGAAATCCAACCCGACAACTAAATCATAGAGGCTGCAACTTTATTCTGGGATAGCGACAGATCTGTGTTTCGCTTCGGGGACCTTGGAAATGACACCTTTGCTCGAGGAAATATGAGGTTTAGCTGGCATTCCTTGGGAGACTCCGGGTTTCCTTATGCCAGAAAATCGCAAGGGTAGGGGCTTCCTCAAAATGATGGGACTAAAGAAAAACCCAGACTTGACCTGTTTGAAGGACTCTTACATTCCTTTCGACTATCTGTACGAGAGGTATGGCCATAGCAAGTCCTACCGCACTTGCCCGGATGAATTCGCCCTCATATCATTGGGGCATATCCACAGAAGAGTCTTCGTCTTTATGTTCTACTTTTCGGGGATGATAGTATTTCCTATGAAGAAGGCTAGGATCCACACCAGACTAGCCATGGTCACCAAGACTCTAATGGAAGGGATTGACGGGCAACCTTTCAGCATAGTACCAATGATTGTCGCAGAGATATACCGAGCCTTAGAAGACTGTCAATGAGGGGCCAATCACTTTGAAGGTTGTAACTTATTACTTCAACTCTGGCTCATGGAACACCTCCAGAGGGGTGAATATCTGCAAGAGATTCTACGCAGAGACTGGGATGATCATATCACCTTCCATCAGGCAAGGTGAATGAACTGTATGCCTAACATGTTTGCCCAACCAGAAGACACTAAAGGGTGGGTAGAATTGTTTGAAAATCTGAAAGAGGACCAGGTGCAATTGATGTTCGAATGGTTCCCTACTGAGGAGTTCATCGTCCGATCTCGGGACGCACCGTTTCTTATACTCATCGGTCTGAGAGGAACTTATCCTTATGTTCCCCTCCGAGTCATGTGGCAGGCAGGAAGAAAGCAGGTTATACCAAGGGTCGACAAAATGAGTCACTTCAGGGCCGACTTTCAAGATGACGATAGTCCATACAAGTGCCAAGCTCAGCATATGTGGCACTGCAAGATCATCCTGGGAAAAGATTCCATAGAACCAGACAGGTACCATGCTGGT
>NC_031995.1:63287041-63294949 GCF_001879085.1 Nicotiana attenuata | reverse complement strand
TCATGCTCAACACTGCAACACATGCCACACTTCAAACAACACCTCATTGCTCATCCCTGAATCGCTAAACACCACAAATGATCATCTCCACAACACCCTCATCTATGTGGAAACCATACCACAATATACTCAACCTATTTCAAGCACACCAGAGTCTGATGACAAAGACTCTCTTATCAGGAATCTGGCCGCGGAACTCAAGAAGCTGACAAGCCGAGTTCAGGGTGTTGAAGGACCTTTGCATTCAGCCAGATGTCGAACTTCCTGAGGGTTACAAACCTCCTAAGATTGAAATATTTGATGGCATAGGGGATCCTAGGGTCCATTTGAGGACATACTGCAATAAGTTGGTCGGAGTCGGAAGAGATGAAAAGATTCGCATGAAGCTCTTCATGAGAAGTTTGAAAGGGGATGCTCTATCTTGGTACTTTAGCCAAGACCCCAAGAAGTGGACGAATTAGGTAGGTATGGCGTCCGATTTCATGGACAGGTTCAGATTCAATACGGAAAATGCGCCAGACGTATTCTATATCCAGAACTTAAAGAAGAAACCCACGGAGAAATTCCGCGAGTATGCTACTCATTGGAGATTAGAAGCTGCTAAGGTCAGGCCGGCTTTAGAAGAAGAACAGATAAATAGGTTTTTCGTCCGGGCTCAAGACCCACAGTATTATGAGAGGTTGATATTGATTGAAGGCCAGAAATTTTCCGACGTCATCAAGCTAGGGGAGAGGATCGAGGAAGGTATTAAAAGTGGTATGGTCACTAACTTTGAAGCATTACAGGCTACCAACAAGGCTCTACAGTCTGGTGGTACGTCCAAGAAAAGGGATGTGAGTTCCGTGATGGTTGCACAGAGAACAAAATCCCCAATCAAATACCAAACCTACCCAATACCCCCTCTTACATATCAACCTACCCCAAACTACCCCGCACCTTCCTACCAAGCTCCACCACCTGCCTATCAATCACCTCCACCTCCCACATACCAACCCACTTCACCCAAATATTCCCAACCCGCACAAGTCTACCAAGCCTACAACACTCAACCATCCCGCTATCAATCACCTCCCACTCGCCAAAACTTTCCTAGACCCTGACCTAACTTCGACCGTAGACCTCCCAAACAATACTCCGCCATCGCCAAACCAATCGACCAGCTGTATGAAATTCTCAAAGCTACTAGATATCACCCCTATCCCTGCCATAACTCCAGAAAACCCTTCCCAATGGATCAACCCAAACAAAACCTGTGCATACCATTCCGGCATGAAGGGGCATACCATTGATGAGAGCCGCTCCCTGAAGAACAAGATTCGGGCTTTGATTGACAACAAGATCATTGTGGCAAAGGAACCTGCTCCTAATGTTAGCAACAACCCCCTGCCCGACCACAAAGGCAGAGGCGTTCACATGATAGAGATAGAGGATGATTGGAACCCCAAAGGATCGATCAGATTGATTGCTGAAGATGACGAGCCAAAGAAACCAACTGTCACACTTAATCCAATTGTAGTCCAGATCCAGCCTTCTGGAGACGCTGAAGTGAATATGTCCATACCACTTGAGTTCGAGGCACCTTCTTCTGCAAAGGCGCCAGGACCGATTGAGGTCGAGTTTGGATCCCCAAAGGCACCTATACCATTTGAAGTTGTTGTGTTACCTCCCAAATCAAGAGTACCCATTCCTGTGGCTATGTCAACCATAGCACCATTCCATACGAAGGCCATTCCTTGGGATTACGCCGCCGAGGCGAGAAGGAAAGGGAAAACCAAATTTGGAGAAGCAATTGCAGCACAGGGTATGACCAGAACCGGCAGGGTTTATACCCCGGAACATTTAGCTGAATCAAGTAAGCAGGCCCCTGGACGGCCTATTGAAACTGGACCCGATGATCTCTGGAAGAAGATACAAGAAAAGGAGTACTCAATCTTTGATCAACTGAATAAAACACCGGCACAGATCTCCATCCTAGCTCTGCTGCAAAGCTTCGATGCACATAAGAATGCCTTGATGAAGATACTGAGTGAGGCATATGTACCCAGCAACATAACTGGAGGAGAAATGGCAAACATGGCAGGGCAAGTGTTGGAGAGTCACAAAATCATTTTCCACGAAGATGAGCTGCCACCAGAAGGGCTGAGCCACAACAAGGCATTGCACATCACTGTGCAATGCGAGGATTATTTCATCACCAGAATTCTGGTTGACGGAGGGTCTAGCCTCAATATTTTTCCATTGGTGACTCTTAGAACATTGGGGAAGAGCCTGCATGAGATCAAGGATGGAGCCATCAATGTCAAAGCTTTCGATGGATCCCAAAAGTCCACTATTGGGGAAATCAGTTTGTGTCTACAAATGGGACCGACCTGGTTCGACGTTCACTTTCAAGTAATAGACGTCCCAGCATATTACAACTTGCTATTGGGACGGCCCTGGATCCATGCCGCTGGAGCTGTAGCATCAACCCTACACAGGCAGTGAGTTTGAGTGGAATCACCAAGAGGTGATTATTCACGGCGACGACAGCAATCCCATATACAGTCGCCAGACCATCCCGGCAATCGGAGGAAGAAGGAAGATAGGCGGAGAAACTTACCATCACATTGAACGAGTCAACGCCGTGGACAAGAATAAATGGTGGGATAACAAGATTGAAAGTATACTGAGTTGGTGTGGATACGAGCCTGGCAAGGGACTTGGCAAAAACCTCCAGGGAATCGCCAAACCCATTAAGCTAAAGAAACATGGCGCCACTTTTGGTTTGGGGTATGAATACACTTGAGAGGAGTTCAACCACTGGTCGCCACCATGGCGCAGTCCCTACTACCCACTGGAGCATCCGATACCTCGCCTGGAGCAGACTTTCCGGCCAGCAGATGTCATATATGGGTCAGAAGAAGAGGGAGCGTTGGTGGCAGTAAGGAATCTGTTTTTGGAAGACGACAATATGGACTGCTGTGTCATTTTTTAGGAGGAAGGGGAGGAAGGCCCTTCCATACAAGCTGTGAACCGAGGAGCACGCCTCGACAATTGGTCCATCAGAACCACCAGAGCCCGGAAAGCTTCGGGGTAGCAAGGCTGAACAAAGCCCCATGCATTACCTTCTACTTTTCGCTAGCTGATTTCATTTCTGCATTTTTAATTTCGAAAATAAGAGCTCCAATGTTCAAAACAACTATGAAATTTATCAAAGCATTTCAGTTTCTTATAAGTCTCTCTCTTATTATTTTTTCTATCATTTACTTTATTTACACAACATTACTATTACTTATCTTGATGAACCAACGATTGTGACATGCAACGAGACAACGCAACAAACAGACTTAGACTCAGAAGAGGATGATATACAGAAGAGGTCGTTAAAAAGGTTGAGGATTTCGAGAATAGGCCTCAGTCTAACTTGGACGAAACTGAGTTTGTCAACTTGGGGGATACAGAGAATGTCAAAGAAACGCGTATCAGTGTTCATCTGTCACCATCAGAAAAGAAAGAGTACACGGAATTTCTAAGGGAATATGAGGACATATTCGCCTGGTCATATGATGATATGACTGGTCTCAGTACATCTATCGTAGCTCACAAACTGCCAACCGATCCCACATGCCCACCAGTAAAACAGAAGCTCAGAAAGTTCAAACCTGACATGAGTTTGAAAATCAAGGAAGAAGTTACCAAGCAAGTCAAAGCCAAGGTTCTCAGGGTGGTAGAGTATCCGACATGGTTAGCCAATATTGTGCCAGTACCGAAGAAGGACGGGAAGGTCAGAATCTGTGTCGACTGTCGGGATCTCAACCGGGCCAGTCCAAAAGATGACTTCCCCTTGCCAAACATACACATCCTGATTGACAACTGCGCCAAACACGAGTTGCAGTCGTTCGTTGATAGTTTTACCGGGTATCATCAGATATGGATGGATGAGGAAGACGCGGAGAAAACAGCTTTCATTACGCCGTGAGGAATGTATTGTTACAAAATGATGTCGTTTGGATTAAAGAACGCTGGGGCCACCTACATGAGGGCCATGACTACTATTTTCCACGACATGATACACAAAGAGATCGAGGTGTATGTAGACGATGTCATCATCAAATCCAAGAAAGCCACTGACCATAAGAAAGATCTGAGGAAGTTCTTCAACAGACTGAGAAGGTACAATCTGAAACTGAATCCCGCCAAAATGTGCATTCGAGGTTCCTGCCGAAAAACTACTTGGATTCATTGTAAGTCGACGAGGGATAGAACTGGATCCATCAAAGGTTAAGCCATTCAAGAATTGTCGCCGCCGAAGAACAAGAAGGACGTGATGAGTTTCCTGGGAAGACTCAACTATATCAGCCGATTCATAGCTCAGTCCACCATCATTTGTAAACTGATCTTTAAAATGTTGAAGAAGGACGCTGCTACCAAATGGACTGACAATTTCCAGAAAGCCTTCGACAGGATCAAGGAATACCTGTCAACGCCGCTAGTTTTGGTTCCGCCCGAACCAGGTAGACCTCTTTTGCTCTACCTTATGTTATTGGATGGGGCATTCGGTTGTGTTTTGGGACAACATGATGAAACGGGGAGAAAGGAGCAGGCCATCTACTATCTCAGCGAAAAGTTCACCCCGTACGAGGCCCGGTATTCCCTATTGGAACGCACTTGTTGTGCTCTGACTTGGGTAGCTCAGAAGTTGAGGCATTATTTCCGTGCCTATACCACTTACCTCATATCAAGAATGGATCCACTGAAATATATCTTTCAGAAGCCCATGCCCACTAGCAAGCTAGCCAAGTGACAAATCCTGTTGAGTAAATTTGACATTATCTATGTGACTCGGAAGGCAATCAAAGGACAAGCCTTGGCAGATCATCTCGCCGAGAATCCCGTGGATGGAGAATACGAGCCTCTAAAAATGTATTTTCCCGATGAAGAGGTATCTTTCATAGGAGAGGATATCGCAGAATCCTATGATGGATGGAGAATGTTTTTTGACGGAGCAGCAAATTTCAAAGTAGTTGGTATAGGAGCAGTCCTAGTATCAGAAACCGGCCAGCATTATCCAGTATCTGCCAAACTCAGGTTCCCGTGCACCAACAACATGGCCGAATACGAAGCCTGCATCTTAGGGCTTAAGCTAGCCATTGATATGAACATTCAGGAGTTACTAGTGATCGGGGATTCAGATTTGCTCATACATCAGGTTCGAGGAGAATGGGCAACCAAGAACTCCAAGATACTCCCTTATCTGCATCATGTACAGGAGTTGAGGAAAAGGTTTACAAAGACAGAATTTCAGCATGTCCTAGAGTCCAGAATGAGTTTGCCGACGCATTGGCTACTCTATCGTCTATGATTCAGCATCCAGATAAGAACTTCATAGATCCTATTCCGGTAAAGATTCACGACCAACCAGCTTATTGTGCTCATGTCGAGGAAGAAGCGGACGGAAAACCATGGTTCCATGACATCAAGGAGTATTTGACAACAGGAGGATATCCGGAACTTGCAAATGCTGCTCAGAAACGCACACTTCGGAGATTATCTAACAACTTCTTTCACAGTGGGGGAGTCTTGTACAGGAGGACGCCCGAATTGGGTTTACTAAGGTGTGTCGAAGCAAAGGAAGCATCCAGGCTGTTGAAGTTCATGCAGAAACCTGCGGTCCACATATGAATGGTTTTTTCCTAGCAAAGAAGATACTCCGGGCGGGATACTTTTGGATGGCTATGGAAACGGGCTGCATACAGTACGTCCGAAAGTGCCATCGCTGTCAGATACATGCAAGCATGATAAAAGTGCCTCCAAACGAGCTTACTGCAACAAGCTCGCCATGGCCGTTCGCCGCTTGGGGAATGGATGTTATCGGACCTATCGAGTCTGCCGCATCAAACGGGCACAGGTTCATTCTAGTGGAAATTGATTATTTTACCAAATGGGTTGAAGCATCGTCATATAAGGTAGTGACTAAGAAAGTCGTGGCAGACTTTGTTCGCGACCATATCGTTTGTCGATTCGGCATCCCAGAGTCGATCATTACTGACAACGGTTCCAATCTCAACAGTGATCTGATGAAAGCAATGTGTGAAACATTCAGGATCAAACACAAGAACTATACAGCCTACAAACCTCAGATGAATGGAGCTGTAGAGGCGGCCAACAAGAATATCAAGAAGATACTGAGGAAAATGATAGAAAGACATAAGCAGTGGCACGAGAAGCTATCATTTGCTCTATTAGGGTACTGCACCATGGTTCGCACATCAACCGGAGCAACTCCCTATATATTGGTTTATGGTACAGAAGCAGTCATCCCCGCCGGGGTTGAAATTCCCTCCTTGAGGATTATGCAGGAAGCGGAACTTGACGACGTAGAATGGGTGAAAAGTCACTACGAGCAGCTAGCTCTTATAGATGGAAAATGGATGAACGCAGTTTGCCATGGTCAATTGTATCAGAGCAGAATGTCCAGAGCCTTCAACAAAAGAGTCAAGCCGAGACAGTTTACACAAGGACAGCTGGTGTTGAAGAATGTATTTCCGCATCAAGACGAAGCCAAAGGGAAGTTCTCTCCCAACTGGCAAGGTCCGTACATGGTTCACCGGGTTCTAACAAGAGGAGCCCTCATACTTGCAGAAATGGACGGAGAAGTTTGGCCAAAGCCGATCAATTCAGATGCAGTAAAGCGATACTATGTGCAACCATTATGATTTCTTTGTGATGTAATTTGAACTACGCCTGACCTGATTCCCGCTTAAGAGGGGATACGTAGGCAGCCTTATTGTTCGGTCACAATTCAATAAAATTTCCATTTCCCCCTGCAATTGGAAACTAGGGCAGAATTTTGAGGAGGACCCTCAAAATTTCGAAGATGATCTTCAACCAGTCATCGCACGCAGCCGTTGGAAGCACCAACCCAGCAAACTGGGGCAGAATTTTGAGGAGGACCCTCAAAATTCCGAAGTTGATCTTCAGCCAGTCATCGCACAACCGTTGGAATTACCAACCCAGCAAACTGGGGCAGAATTTTGAGGAGGACCCTCAATATTCCAAAGAGAGAGGTTGCAATGTCTTGAACCGCGTCGCAGTCGTCGGTTCATCTAAAAGAAAACTATTTTTTTTAATTATATGATTATGTTACATTTTTTCACTAAATCATGCATGTCCGTTATCAAAATTGTTTTGTTTAGCAATGCTACCCCAAGGATACGCACAGTATCACCAAGACAAGGGCCGAGCAGGACGAGCAAAGTTCATGGGGATACGAACTAACCTTCCCCTCTTTTACAGAACTCACGATTTTTCTTTGGATACATGCACTCAAATCGTAACATCATCAGATATATCTATGCACTCATACTTCTCGGGAATACAACTCTCAGAATCATCACCTATTTACAATTGCTACCTGGACACGACATCCCCAGCAGCCACAATATAGCAATCGACTATCAGCTATAAAGCTATCAGCTAAGAGATTTCACCATTACTTGCCTTCTACATTTCTTGCATTGCATAAGGCTACCTTCCGAGACTAAGCATTGTCTCCATCTGCATTCCCTTGCATTGCATAAGGCTACCTTTCTGCCTTCCGAGACTAAGCATTGTCTCCATCTGCATTTCTCTGTATTGCATAAGGCTACCTTTCTGCCTTCCGAGACTAAGCATTGTCTCCATTTCTCTGCATTGCATAAGGCTACCTTTCTTCCTTCCGAGACTAAGCATTGTCTCCATCTGCATTTCTCTGCATTGCATAAGGCTACCTTTCTGCCTTCTGAGACAATGCATTGTCTCCATCTGCATTTCTCTGCATTGCATAAGGCTACCTTTCTGCCTTCCGAGACTAAGCATTGTCTCCATCTGCATTTCTCTGCATTGCATAAGGCTACCTTTCTGCCTTCCAAGACTAAGCATTGTCTCCAT
>NC_031995.1:63203863-63287031 GCF_001879085.1 Nicotiana attenuata | reverse complement strand
AAAGAAGAACTCAGTTGAAAGGGTAGAGGTTCCTCAGGGTATTCAGGTTTCCAAGGAAAGTGCCTCCCAGCTCGAACAGAAGTTATTGAAATTTCAGGAAGAACTGGACCAAGTTCGGAATTTGGCAAGCTTGTCATTTTCCCTCACCACCCCAGATGTCAACTTCCCCAACACTCAAAATCCCGCACCTCCACAAAATATCCCGAAACCACAAAAACAACCCACTCATGCTCAACACTGCAACACATGCCACACTTCAAACAACACCCCATTGCCCATCCCTGAACCGCTAAACGCCACAAATGATCATCTCCACAACACCTCCATCTATGTGGAAACCATACCACAATATACTCAACCTATTTCAAGCACACCGGAGTCTGATGACAAAGACTCTCTTATCAGGAATCTGACCGCGGAACTCAAGAAGCTGACTACCCGAGTCCAGGGTGTTGAAGGAAACAAAGGTATCGAGGGGCTGAATTATGAGGACCTTTGCATTCAGCCAGATGTCGAACTTCCTGAGGGGTACAAACCTTCCAAGTTTGAAATGTTTGATGGCACAGGGGATCCTAGAGACCATTTGAGGACATACTGCGATAAGCTGGTCGGAGTCGGAAGAGATGAAAAGATTCACATGAAGCTCTTCATGAGAAGTTTGAAAGGGGATGCTCTAACTTGGTACATTAGCCAAGACCCCAAGAAGTGGACGGATTGGGTAGGTATGGCATCCGATTTCATGGACAGGTTCAGATTCAATACGGAAAATGCGCCAGACGTATTCTACATCCAGAACTTAAAGAAGAAACCCACGGAGACATTCCGCGAGTATGCTACTCGTGGAGATCAGAAGCTGCTAAGGTCAGGACAGCTTTAGAAGAAGAACAGATGAACAGGTTTTTCGTCCGAGCTCAAGACCCATAGTATTATGAGAGGTTGATGTTGATTGAAGGCCAGAAATTTTCCGACATCATCAAGCTAGGGGAGAGGATCGAGGAAGGCATTAAAAGTGGTATGGTCACTAACTTTGAGGCATTGCAGGCCACCAACAAGGTTCTACAGTCTGGCGGCGCATCCAAGAAAAGGGATGTGAGTGTCGTGATGGTTGCATAAAGAACGAAATCCCCAATAAAATACCAAACCTACCCGATATCTCCTCTCACATATCAACATACCCCAAATTACCAAGCACCCTCGCCCTCTTACCAAGCTCCACCACCTGCTTACCCATCATCTCCACCCCCCACATATCAACCTACCTCATCAAGATATTCCCAACCCGCACCCGTCTACCAAGCCTATAATGCTCAGCCCTCTCACTATCAATCACCTCCCACCCGCCAAAACTTCCATAGACCGCGACCTAACTTCGACCGTAGACCCCCTAAACAATAAACCGCCATCGCCGAACCAATCGACCAGCTGTATGAAAGGCTCAAAGTCGCTGGATACGTCACCCCTATCCCTGCCATAACTCCAGAAAATCCTTCCCAATGGGTCAACCCGAACAAAACCTGTGCATACCATTCCGGCATGAAGGGGCATACCATTGATGAATGCCGCTCTCTGAAGGATAAAATCCAAGCTTTAATTGACAACAAGATTATTGTGGCGAAGGAACATGCTCCTAATGTTCGCAACAACCCCCTGCCCGACCACAAGGGCGGAGGCGTTCACATGATAGAGATAGAAGATGATTGGAACCCCAAAGGATCGATCGGATTGATTGTTGAAGATGACGAGCCAAAGAAACCAACTGTCACACTTAATCCAATTGTAGTCCAGATCCAGCCTTCTGGAGACACTGAAGTGAACATGTCTATACCACTTGAGTTCGAGGCACCTTCTTCTGCAAAGGCGCCAGGACCGATTGAGGTCAAGTTTGGATCCCCAAAGGCGCCTGTACCATTTAAAGTTGTTGTGTTACCTCCCAAAGCAAGGGTACGCATTCCTGTGGCTATGTCAACCATAGCACCATTCCANACATCCAGCCTCACCTCTTTCGACCACCAGCCGCCTTGAAGCCTTATCTCGCCGGTTCCCTCCATCTATGAGACCCCATGAGTCTCCACCATACAAGATGGTCACTGAAGCTTTGCACGAGTTTGTTTTCGGCCTTTATCCGACGGGTTTTGGTCCGACGGTGCTATAAACACTATTATTCCTAATGTTTCACAGCCAGGTTTTTCTTATTTCTCTCACTGGTTTCTTATGAAACCCTAATCTCGACCCAAACCTTTTCAATCTTTGTGTTTTTAACGATTTTTAACTCACGCCTTTATGTTTTGCACTACTCTCTACTCGATCTTTACGATTGCTCAAGCTTTAAACGTTTTGTTCCCTTTTTGAAACTAGGGTTTCTGAACCCCTTTTTAGATCACTTTATTTTCTGATTTTTGAGTACTAATTCGTGATTCTCAGTACTATTTCTAAACATTTTGCTTAAGTCTGATGAAACCCTAACTTTATATGTTTGTGTTGTATTATTTGCTTCTTTGTGTGTTCTTCTGGGTTCTTCTCTGAGTCCCGTGTTCTTTACTTTAATTTTATTGCTAGTGTTTCATTCCCCTACCATTCTGTGTTCTTCGCTTAAGGCTTCTCTGACTGTTTACACGGTGATTTTTCATTGATTCTTACAAGGTCTCTTTAAGATTGTGATTACTTGCCTTAAATTGTGATTTTGTGTATTCTCCTTATAGTTTGGTATTAATTTCGAATTTCTTCCTTAATTTGTGGGGGTACTTTCCCCGATTAATACTGACCTTCTAGGTTTGCACAAATATGTTGATTGATTTGCCTGACCTATTTCCCTAATTAGAGTATCATGTACCTAGTCTTTATTGCATACTTTATGTTATTCTGTTTCCTTATGTGATCATACCATGCTTTGTGATTTCGTTCCTTTTAAAATAACTGCTTGTTACCGTTTGACTTTGATTCCTTAATCAAAGGGGAGTCCATATACTGATTTGATTATGATTGATGCCAGTTCCTTAATTAGGGACTGCTACCTTGTTTGTTTACTCGTATTCAGTACTATAAGTACCCCCCATTCTCTTTTGCAAAAAACACGAACACATTGCATATCACAAATACACACAGCAATCACATTGCTCTCTCTCTCTCTCTCTCTCTCTCTCTTGTGTTACTTCTCTCTTTTGCTCTGTTGTTGCTCCCTGCTCCTGACTGTCATTAGCCAGCTAAAAAGTTAAGGCTAATATTGTGCTTATACTTGGCTCTTGCTTTCTGCTGTGTTCTCTTATTACTGGTATGTTCTGATTAAGTTCCGTATTCTAAACCAATGTGGTTATTACTACTTCAGTGTGTTCTATTCCTAATTGTTTTCTATTCATGCTTCTGATGTGCAATATGTGATTGATCCCTGTTTTTTCCTGTTGATACTCGTATGCTCATGATCACCGTTTGTTCCTAATCCTACCTGTTATGACTACATGCTGTTACTATTTACTTTTATGTCTAAATCTGACCATTTCAAAGTCTCTTAAGACTGTTTTGATTAGTAAGTTTGTATTAAGTCTCTGTATCCTTTAGTGATTGTTTAATATTATCTATTTGTCCCCTTTGCCCATTATCCTTGTGTGTAACCCTCCAACTCTGTGTAAACTCTTTAAATTGTCAACTTTCCTCTCCTTCGTGCACTTCACACTACTCTTAGAAGATAGGTTCTACCCCCTTCGTGTGAGCATTGCTTTGGGTGCCTCTGAGTACCCACTAAACTTTGACACACAAGGCTGGTAATCCCACACTGCACCTGTCCTACATTTTGTTAAGTGTTTGGGTGCTGGTATTGGCCAGGGAACCAATGGGACCCTAGGGAGCTTTGCCGCACCCAGACCATGGCAAAGGCTGTGAAACTCGAAAGGAGTGAGGTTAGAAGAATGGGCCTGATTGAAGGCTCCCTATAGAATAACTTCTTATTTTTTGTTCTTTATTATTGTAATTCAGATACTATGGGTTTGTAATAATTTGTAAACGGACGATTAGGGCTTAATAGTGAATATGGGAGGGGGAGGGGGGTTATGCATGCTTAGCTTAAATAATGGGTAGAAAACATGCTTATAGGTTTTTATTTACTTATCTGCGCTATAGATAACCTGTATAGGACATGCATCTCATTCACTAGAGATCCTGCTTTAGGTTCTTTATTATCAGCCTGTTATAATGTTCATCTTGCAACCATGATCAGTTAATAACGAGCAATAATTGTAATAAGCAAATAACTGTTGCTGCATTCTCATTAACATTTAGAAATCATGTTTTAGGAACTCCTATGCACATTAGACATCCTGTTACTTAAGGTGTCATACCTGCCTGAGTTGCAATTGTCAAACGTCTGATTAGCATGCTTAACCTAATAATACAAGTACGGCTAACTGCTTGTGTACCTCTTTTGAAACTAAAAAGGGATCAAATATGTATGTTCACCTTTAAGACAATTAGGCAATACATACGACGCCTAGGCAAACTTTAGGCCCGATAAGAATTGATTAATCGTGTTTTACCAGTTTAGGACCAATCAGCCTCCTTTAACATTCTGAACTCTGCTTCTTGTTTTGCCTCTCTGAAGTTCACTCCATTTTACTAAAACTCCCGCCCTATTTTGAAATAATCTCAAAATTGTGCATCTGTTTATTCTCACTTATGCTTGTTCTATTATGTTTTCAAACTACTGGGTTACCCCTTCTGCCCAGAATCGTGCTATTTTGAATACTTATGGGATCTCGTCAAGTTATTGTATCTTCAATGTCCTCATTCTATTTTTCAAAAAAAAAGAAAAATGTGTTTTCAATGATTTCTTATTCATATTTTAAAAAAATTCTAAACTGTTGTATACTTCTAAATCTTACTGCTGTCTTTAGTTGTATTTCTGAAAATCGAACATTCTTCAAGTCACTTAGTCTTAACTGAACCTTCTTCTTTCCCCGACAAGTTATACAAAATGTCCTCTTGAAACCTACTGTTTTAACTTCAACGTTCCTGTCTTTTTTTACTCCCATCTTTGAGACCTCAAATGTGTTTGAGACGTGATAATTACGTGTTCACTTGTGGAGGGATCTGTGAGCCTTTATTTGTCTTTGTATGTCCACTTATGTGCGATCCTATTTGTTATGTATGTCGCTTAGCATTTTATCCTTTAAACCTGAGGGTTCAGCCTAGTCCTTACCATATAGGAATAGTGGTCCTAAATACCCTCCAGGACTTATAGGACGGGACAGGTAATAGCACGCAATAAGCATTCGTGACCAACTCACGCGTTTAATAACCTTTACGGGGTGGGAAGGGTAGAATATGGAGATGATGACCGATGCGCTAATATCACGTGCGACCCCTCTTTGAGGAGTGATTGCCGGGTATTGCATTGAAGTGATCCATATTAATTATCAACCTAGGACCCCTCTCCCTTTATTTGCTTTCATCTACTCGAATCTTTCATAAATGTCTGCCCTCAAAAGTTTTTCAACTTACTCATTGTATGCAAACCCTTTCTATCTGAGCTCTTAATTTTTTACTTGATTATATAAAGTCACAATTGTAACATGTCCGGGAACCACACTAGTGGATCTTGAGGGGTGCCTAACACCTTCCCCTTGAGATAATTTCTACCCCTTACTCAAACTCTGGTTCTTCAAACTCAAACCCCTTCCTAGTGTCCTAATACACTTTAATCATTAGGTGGCGACTCTCCAATTCAAAAAACTCAAATCCCAAAAGGGAAATGAGTTGTCCTCCTAAATGTCGTAAACCCGATTTCGTAGGTTCGGAACTGATCGGGCAGGCCCGTGGGCTCTTACATGCGATCCTTGGCATGAGCAGGTGTCCGGGCCTCTTAGTTTGGCCCGGCTATTTAGGCTCAATCTCCGAGTCAATCTTCGACTCGAGCCTTCTTTCCTTTGAATCTTCTATGCCCGTGCAGGCAGGTAGTATTTGTTTTTGTTTCTAGCCCTTGGGCATTTGCCGTTTCGACTATTTTGGGTCCAGTCTCCGAGCCTTATTGTGACTCGATCTTCAATCGACCCTCAAGCTTTTTCCTACCCGCATGGGGGGGGGGGAGGGTGATGATGGCCTTTTGTGCTTCGGGCCGAAGTGTTCTTACAGGTGTGTGGCCTAGAGACTTGCTCGGCCGTCGACAGTGGCATTTACATCGTGCCCTTAGGCATGTTGTTATTTAACTATTTCGGGTCTAGTCTCCCAGTCGCATTGCGACTTGAGCTGTAATTGACCCTTAAGTTCTTTTCTGCCTTCATAGGCGGATGGCGATGGCATTTTGTGTTTTGGGTCGAAGTGACCTTACATGTGCGTGGCTCGGGAGCTCGCTGATGGTGGCATTTATGCCATGCCCTTAACTATATTGTAGTTTAGCTATTTCGGGTCCAGTCTCCGAGTTGCATTGCAATTCGAGCTGTAACTGGCCCTTAAGACATTTTTCTGCCTACATATGCGGACGACGATGGCCTTTGCTATTCGGTCGTAGAGACCAGTTAATATGTGGCCCATAGGCTTGCTTAGTTAACTATTTTAGATCTGGTCTCCGAATCGGGTTACGACTCGAGCTCACTTTAATCCTCAAGTTGTCAATTTTGGTTGGCGACAACGACTCTTACGCTTGTTTGGTCGTAGAGACCTTTTGATATGTGGCCCGTAGGCTTGCTTAGCTGGCGACAATGGCTCTCACGCTGTTTTTGCCCGTGGGCTTTCTGTAGGCTTGTTTTCCGCTCCTTAAGGTCTTTTTGAAAGATTTCTGCCTGACCCATCATCGGTTCTAAAAAAACCTCAATTTCAAGTCGTTATCAGTGATATTTCAAGCACCTGAAAAGGTTCATAGCCCGTTGTTTGCCTGTTTGAGGGAAGCCTATTTTAATCGGTTCTTTCCGAAGTATATTCGGAGTAGTGGCCTGCAATTTTTGTTTAGCGATGGTCGGGCATCCCCGAGTCGCGTTTTGATCGTAGTCATGTGCGTTTGGCCGTAGCCATTTTTTTATCCCGAGTGATAGTTTAGGCGTCTACACCGTGGGTATGCCCTTTCGGGATTCTTACAAATGCGACGTATAGCCTAAACTTCGGGATTTTCATGCCTATTGAGGTCTTACAGTTTGTCATACCTGTTGAGGTCTTACAGTTTGTTATGCCTGTTGAGGTCTTACAGTTTGTCATGCCTGTTGAGGTCTTACAGTTTCGGATTTTCCAGCGTATGGAAATTCTCATCAATCACCGAGTCTTCAAATTGTTTAAGCGTGAAGACTGCTTCTTGTGAACTCGGAGCTGCGTTGTAGGTGCTTTATGAGCCCGAAGTTCCGATCTTGGGATCGTGCGGATGTCGAATTGCTGACGCTAAGTTTCCAAGTATCTCGGGATGCGTTTGGTGGAGAGGCCCCTGTCGGGAATATACTTAAGATACACTCGTTTGGAGGATAAGATGTTGAAAAGATATCCTTTTATTGCTTAGGGTAGACATACATTGATTCATCATTGTGAGCTCGGCCCGCACGGGCGCGGCTTCTCGGACCATTTGATCCGGTACACGATTCCCGATTGGGGTTTGGTCTGCCGTCCCCCGATCCTTCCGAGGGGATGGTGCCCTTAAGAGAAGATCATCGCTCGTCGTTCAATTATAGAAGAAGGCCTGGGATCTTGTCGGATCCTGCTGGCGTGACCCTCTTTGGGAGTACGCTGCTCCGCTAATAATCTTGCTGACGGGACCCTCTTTGGGGGTATGCTGCTCCGCTAATAATCTTGCTGGTGGGACCCTCTTCAGGGGTACGCTGCTCTGCTAATAATCTTGCTGGCGGGACCCTCTTTGGGTTTGAAGTCCGATCGAGGGAAGAGAGCACGACGGGCCTTATCAAGGCCTTTGGTCTCCTGGTGGAGTTAAAACTTCCGAATGCCCCGGCTGATTGTCTACATACAGGTTAGCAAAAAAATAATGAAGGAATGAAGTAGTTCTTCCTCACCGCGAGATATGTAGGTAACCTTTCGAGGTTCGGGATGTTTTTGTCGTTCCGGGGTGCGAGCCCTAATACAGCTTTCTGCTGTGTTCAACCAGGCTTGGTCGACGACTTGGTTTGCTTACCCTCGGATCCTTCCGAGGGTGGGGGCATTGATGCTAGCGATGCGTCATATGGTGAAGGATTTCCTCTTGTTGCGTATTTCTTTCTATCGACTTATTTTGGTTCTGCCCTTTGCAAGGAGTTCCTTGGTTTTGGCAAAACGGGGCCAACGCTGTCTCCTGGTGGTGTGCTGGCAGTCGTCTGAATAAGACGTCCGTGCTTTATACCTCCTCCGATGGTACAGAGCTCGGCGTCCTGGCCCGAGCTCATACGGGCCGTGTTAAGAGGATGGTCTTTGTGGCGATTCATCATCAGGAATTCGCCAGGGATTGGGGATGCGGGAATGACTCGGTCTGTTAGCCCGGACCGCCATATTGGCTTTGGTTCGGCACCGTTGTTTGTACGTGTTTGAGCCACCTGAATTTACGAGCACATGTTTTATTTGAAATAGATCAAATCAGGGAGAGGGTTACCAATGCGTCGGTGTGATGCCGAGGCAAAGTATCAATGTCCTTTTCCTTGGATGCTAGGGTGTCGTCCGGAACACTTCCCTGGACTCGTCTTTTCTTGACGGCGAACATTTTCACTCTCTATTTTATGGGCCTACGGAGGGTGTCACCACTCCTTCACTGTCGTGGTAATAAGTCGTGGTTTGTTTAATCGTCTTTCCCGGTTGTTTTTCCTCCTTGGGGCAGGACTCGAGTGTGACCGCTCAACGATACCTGGTGGTGATTTTTATCGAGTAGCACGGTTGTCGTCCTTCTGAGATGGATTCCGTTTTCGATCTCGCGGCCGCGCGCGCTCTGCAGTTCCCGCACCGGGTTGCGGTTCTTTTGAAGGGGTTTTGGTCGAATAGGCCCAAATTGTTTGGTGTCCCTGGTTTCGCTTATGGTGATCACGATGTTTGTTATAGCAATGCCGAAATCGTACTCAGCGTAGCGGGGTTCCCCTGCCAGTCGTGCCTTGTTGAACTTGGTCGTACTGGAGATTCCTCGAGGGTGTTGTCCTCGGGCTATTTCTCTATCGTTGCAAGGTAGGCTGCATCTTGTGCTACTCCTCCCTATTTGGCATTAGTTTCTTTGTAGGGGGTCTGCATGGACGTACTGAGCCCGAGGAAGTTCCCGGGCGGTTGTCTACGGCCCCGCTCCGTGGCTGGTGTCGGGTGCGGGTATCCGGCCAGGTCTCGGCTGGGTAACTGATTAGGCTTCATGTGAAATGTCCTCGTGTCGTCGGGCATGCTTCGTTTGAGCTTCCAGTGAAAGCATGTGTTGCCCAATTATCCGAAATCAGGAGTGATCTCATTCGTTCCCTTAGGAAATTAGGTGCAGCTTCCCGTGGTGCTTTACTCTCTATTTGTATGGCCCCATATGTGTCGAGCTCTTTCGTCGCCTCTCTGACGATGTCAGTGTGTGCTCCCGCGGAGGGATCTGCTGATGTGGTAGGCGAGTTTGCTAGGCCAGGTGCTAGGCTGCGACACTGCATCATGGTTTCTTTCGAGAGTGCTCCCTCGAACTTCCTCAACGAGACAGACTCGTGCTCATCACCTTGAAGTTCGCTGCCTTTGAACGAGCGCGTGTAAGCGGTGCTGTGCTCGCAGGGATCCAAAGTCCTGTCGGACCTGGGGAGTTTCGGGCTTCCGGGTTTCCGTGAAGCGAGTTCTGGGACCGGTTCCTTGAGAGACGATTGCTGTATGAACTTCCACGAACCTGACTCAATCTTTTCGAAGAGATCTCCAAGCATCCTTGCTGCGGCGGGATCGGTTACCGTTCCGTTGTTGCTTGATCTCTCGGGTACTCTTCGGCATAGGGGATGTTTCCGGCGCTACTGCGGTGGGCGTCTCCGGGTGACTTTAAAGCTGAGCGATAGCCAACCGCTATGCCTGCAACATTTCAAAAATAACATGAAGACTAACTTCTTGTTCTTCCCGGGCCGGGGTTTTTTGAGCTTCCTGTTGGTCGATATGCTGTATGCTACCGCTGGTGGGCGAGGCTTCGTCGACTTGATATGCGTCCTGTGAATCTGCGTCCGCTAGAATCGGACCGGGCGTGATGTCAGGATTCTATGGAGGTGCTCCAGCGGCCGGGACAGCCACGCTATTTTCCCCATAGTTTTCGAGGTTGTCGTTCTCGATTCCGTTTATCGAGCCAGACATTTTAACCTGAAATCAAAGGATCTAGGACAAGAAACGTGTAAAAGATAATGTGTGTTTATGTGACGAAACTAGCAAGAAAATAATCACTATTATTTTTAGCCCCACGGTGGGCGCCAAACTGTTTATCGTGAAAATGATAACGACAATTAAATTTATTAAATGGGACTCTAAAAATACGTGATCTATTCCCAAGCTAGTTTGTTAGAGCAGAAGATGCTAGTATTATGAATTTTAATGGGGGGNAGTATTATGAATTTTAACGAGGGGGGGGGGGGGGAGATAAACGAGGTAACGACCGAACCAAAGGGTCTGCTACCCGGGCGTAAGCTTGGTCGATTGGGACTTCGAGGTCGACCTCGAGGTCGAGCTCGGGTTGTCGGGGACACTTGGGAGTAGTCTAACAACTAGAGATATAATCAAACGAAGCTAGTTATAACCAAAATTGAGTTTGTACGATGAAAAACACTTATAACAATGAAGAACACATATAGAGGCAAAGGATATCGAGGTATCCTTAGTATCAGTCAGAGCAAATGAGTTTTAGTAAGAAGAGAGAGAGAGAGAGAGAGAGAGAGAGAGAGAGAGAGAGAGAGAGATTATTGCACTTGTAGAATTATGGGAGCAACCTCAGTCCCTTACAAGGTAGGGTGAGTCCCCTTTATATAGGAGGGGAACTCAGTTACAAATACATGTGTATTTAATTACAAAATATGGAGATGGGATGGCTTGATGCGACGCCTCAGCGTAGGCTCTGGATAGGCCGGCCCTATCAGACTCAACCGCGTGTCTTGGGAGCTTCCCCTCTTTGTCCTAGCCTCGGCCTCCGCCTGGCCTCGAATCGGGCCTTGACAAGCCCTGAGGTAGAGGACTAAGTTGTGGCTTCATGTCCTCGGGGTCTTGAGGCACTTCCCCGAGATGGCTTACTAGCAGGAAATCAGGCCCTCTGATTTCACCGCGTACAGAATCAGAGTTTTAATGGTACGTTAGGCGTGAGTGCTGATTTTGGACTTGGGCGTATGTCCGGATTTATATTTGTATGTTTCTTGAAGGTTTTGGTGTTAATAGGTGAAAGTTGGAAACTTAGTTTTGGAATTTTCATAAGTTTGACCTGAAGTTGACTTTGATGATATTGGGTTCGGATTTTGGTTTCGAAAGTTGAAATAACTTTGTTATGTTATTTGGAACTTGTGTGCACAATAGAGGGCATTCTGAGTTAATTTGATATGGTTCGGCACGAGATTTGAAAGTTAAAAGTTCAAAAGTTTAGTAAGTTTCATTTGAGGTGTGATTCATAATTTTGATGTTATTATGCATGATTTGAAACCTAGAGTATGTTCGTGTTATGTTATGGGACTTGTTGGTATATTCGGGCTGGGTCCCAAGGGGCTCGGGTGAGTTTCGGTACCAGATTTGCTTTTGGACGGCAGTTATTATTGTGAGTATCTGAGAGTTGTGGTATATCACATGATTACATCTTAGGTCCATGGTTATGGTTCAACACAGCCTGTTCAGACTTATCCAGTGTGTAGATATGAGATTCGGGTCTTTTAATGAATTCAGGGTGTTGGAAACTGGGTTCTAAGGTGTACAGACTAAGGTTGAAGTAAGGATTTCCAGTAGTTTGTGTTCGCATGTGTACGCGGTGAAATCAGAGGGCTCGATTTCCCGCCATTAAGCCCTCTCGGGGAGGTACCTCGAGACCCCGAGGACATGAAGCCACGACTTAGCCCTCCCCTTCGGGGCTTGTCAAGGCCCGATTCGAGGCCGAGATAAGGATAAAGAGGGGAAGCCCCCGAATCACGCAGTCGAGTCTGACAGGGTCGGCCTACCCATAGCCTACGCTGAGGCATCGCGTCAAACCATCACATCTCCATATTTCGTAAGTTAAATATACATGTATTCGTGACCGAGTTCCCCTCCTATATAAAGGGGACTCGCCCTACCTTGTAAGGGACGGAGGTTGCTCCATTTCTCCACAAGTGCAATATTATCTCTCTCTTTCTTCTTACTAAAACTTATTGGCTCCCACTGATCCGAGGGTACCTCGATATCCTTCGCCTTTATGTGTGCTTTCCATTTTTATATGTGTTCTTCATCGTATAATTCAGTTTCGGCTATAAAGAGCTTTATTTGATCATATCTCTAAGTGTCATACTACCCTCGATTGTCCCCGATAACCCGAGCTCGATCTCGAGGTCGACCCCGAAGCCCCCATCGGCCAAACCTACATCTGGGTAGCAGGCCCTTCGGTTCGATCATTATCTCATTTGACTAATGCTTCATCATTAAATTTCATATTATTAGCATCATCTGCTTTAACAACTAGCTCGGGAATAGATCACGTATTTTTAGAGTCCCATTTTACAAGTGTAATTGTCGTTACCATTTTCACGGTAAACAGCATGCTTATATGGAGCGGGGTGACTTGGGATCATCCCTGGGTATGTGCATGATAAGGTTACATAGTGATTTGATGGCGTTAGAACGACTCCTGACATGTTCGAGGACAAACGTATATTTGAGTGGGGGAGGATGTAATGACCTGACCAGCCCGTTTTGAGCATTTGCATTCTGTTCAGCTATTTTGAAGTCTTGAGTAGCTTCATATGACGTATTATGACTTGTGTGAATCATTGGTTTTGATTTTCGGGTGATTCAGGATCGATTCAGAAGAAGGATTCTCATGTTAGAAGCTTTGAGTTGGAAGAGTTGACCAAGTTTGACTTTTGTGTATTTGACCCCAGACCGGAGCTTTGATTGTTCAGTTAGGTCCAAGTGGTGATTTTGGAATTTGGCGACGCCGAATTCGCATTTGGATGTTTCTTGATGGTTTTGGCGTCAAATGGAGAAAGTTGGCCACTTGGAGTTTTGGAATGTTCATAAGTTTGACCGAAAGTTGACTTTGATGATATCGGATTCGATTTTGGTTCTAGGAGATGGAATAGCTTCGTTAAGTCATTTGGAACTTGTGTGCAAACTTTGAGGTCATTCCGAGTTAATTTGATATAGTTTCGCACGAGATTTGAAAGTTGAAAGTTCAAAAGTTTAGTAAGTTCAATTTGAGGTGTTCGTAGTTTTGATGTTGTTATACGTGATTTGAAGCCTCGAGTAAGTCCGTGTTATGTTGTGGGACTTTTTGGTATGTTCGGGAGGGGTTTTGAGGGCCTTGGTTGAATTGCGAATTGATTTCGAATCCTTCTCCTCATGTTTGGCATAGCTGATTCTCTGCTTGTTCTAGTGTTCTAGGCCTTCTTTCCAATCGCGAAGGAAAGGAAGCGATCACATAGGGTATTGGGGAGTTGTTGGTTGTTTTTTCATTGCGTTTGCGAGAGGTGAAGAGCGTTCACAGAAGGATAAAGGGTTGTTACATCGCGTTCACAGATAAAGGTTCGCGATCGTGGAGCAGCTGGGAGCTGGGGACTTCCTTCTTTGCGTTCGCGTGGTTGCAGATGCGTTCGCGTAGTGTTGGTTCCTGTGTTCATCGAGTTCGAAAGGGTAGTGCCGCAAACGCGAAGCATATTTTTGGCCGAGCTCATTTCTGTGCATCGCGATCGTGTGGGTGTAACCACGATCACGTAGAGTACCATCGGACAGAGCACATAAGTACTCTATTTCAGACCTTTGAGTTATTTTATCACATTTTGAGTTGGGGAGCTCGGAGTTGGGCGATTTTGGAGGTGATTTTCACCACAAGGATTGGGCTAAGTGTTCTCTACTTGGTTTTGATTATATTTTATGAATCTATCTTCGATTTTGGTATCTGGACTATGATTTTTAAAGAAAAATTGAGGTTTTTTGTCTAAACTTTCCTAAAGTGAAGTTTTGGGTTTTGAATATCAATTTGGAGTCGGATTTGAGTAAAATTGTATGGTTGGACTCGTAATTGAATGGATTGTTAGATTTTGTAAGTTTTGTCGGGTTTCGTGGTGAGGGCCCGGGTTTGAGTTTTTTGTTGACTTTGAGTAAATGTGTAAAGATTCAACCTTTATCGATTGGGTTTACTTCCGATAGCATTATTTGATGATTTTTGAGTTTCTTTTGGCTAGTTTTGAGCCGTTCGGAGGATGATTTGGGCAGGATGGCGCTTTTAGTGTATCGATTTGGCTTGTTTGAGGTAAGTGTCTTGCCTAACTTTATTGGAGAAACTTTTTCTATTAATTGCTATTATTTTCTATATGCGGGGGTAATACATATATGAGGTGACGAACGTATATGGATGTGCTAGGGTTAATCATGCTCGGGGGTAAATTATACGATCAATTGTGCCTTGTAGAATTATGGACCTTCTTCTTTCATGTCTTACTTGACTTCTAGATTATCAAGAATATGAAATTAAATGCTAGAAACCAAGATTTAGCTTATAATAACTTGATTAAAATATGACGGATTTTTGTGAGACTATTGATGTGTCTAATTCGGTCATCACTATGCTTAATCACTAATACATCGCTACGACCGTTATTCTTGATGCACGAAAGGTGATGCCGTGCTATTTTATTTATATTATCATGTGAGGATGAGAGTAAAAGCGCGAAGGGTGATGCCGTGCCATTTTATTTACATTATCATGATCTCATTTATGTTATCATGTAAGGATGAGAGTAAAAGCACGAAGCCGTGCTATTTCATTTATATTACTATGTGAGGATGAGAGTAAACGCACGAAGGGTGATGCTGTAGACATGTGATTTTTGACCTACCCCGAGATTTTACACATTTTAGTGTTAAATTTTTAGATATATCGCTACTTTAACTAATTTTGACTCTTTTGCTCTATTTTATCACAAAAATGAAAACTACAAAAATATTTTCTCTTATTTAGCTAATTGATATTTTATTTAGTTACTTTTAGTTTATCTATCTTTCATAAAATTAAGAAATATACAAAAATAATTTCACTTTTAGTATTTAGTTTTATTCTAGTAATTTATTTTAATTAGGAATGATTCACAATTTTATAGTTGTTATGAAATAATAAAAGAAAAAGAAGAGTATTGCAGAGAGAGGGAATTCTTATTGAATTTTAGGATGAATTACAATGGAATAGAACCCTCTACTTATAGGGAGAGGGTGACTTAGCCACCAAGCAATGAACCCTAGAATCTCTCTAAATATAGACATTCACCATAAATAGAATTCTATTTAACACTCCCCCTTGAATGTCTATTCAACAGATAATATGCCTCGTTAAAACCTTAACTAAAATAAAACCAAATGGAAAAAAAATTTCTAGAAAAGGAAAAAGAGTACACATATCTAACAATACGCCTTTTGTTTGCCTCGTTAAAAACCTTGCAAGGAAAATCCAGTGGGACAAAACCTTGTAAGGGAAAAAGAGTACAACGCGTATTAACTCCCCCTGATGAGAGCATCAATTCACATCTTTAAGCATTTGCATTCCAATCTTGTGCACCATCTTCAAAAGATCTTTGGTAGATATTTGATAAACAACAGCCATATTAACTTCAATGAATTTGTTTCACCTTGAAATCATCATCCCTGATAGATGTATTGTCTTCATATGATCTTGTTGGAATCATCATTTCAATATCTTCACATAGGGGTGAAAACTCTTGCTATCATATTATCATGCATATAGTTATAGCAAGATATATTTGTGCACAAATTTCACTAAGGAAGTGGTACTTCATGACCATGAATTTTATATGCTTTAAGCAATTTAAATCCTTCAGGGATTGTTAAGTCATATAAGCTATATAATAGACTTTAGATGCATATCAAGTTTTCATGTCATGCTAGACATATAAGATATCGAAAACTGATTGCACATACCATTGACTTTATACTTTCAAGTGCTTGAACTACATGTTCAAAACTGCATGTCTTTCATATGAAACCAATTCTATTCGAATTGTTTCTTCAGACTTAAGATCCTCATATATATATTTAGCGCTATCATAGATGTCGTCGACAAACATTTTATATCGGTTCCAACCTCCTTATTTTTCATAAAGACATGACATAGAGATCTCTTCATTCATATTTTCAGGTACCTGAATCTCTCCTGAGATTTTATGAAGTGTTATGTCATGTGATCTTCTAGATCACTTGCCTCCTTATTATGATCATTTTGATCATTTGCTCATCTTCTATATTAAGAAGTTTATTTGAAACCGATTTGTCTATATGCTTTAAGCGTACCATAGACGTTGTCCTTCTAGGACTTAATAAAAGCATTTGCAATGAGAATATAGTTACTTTCTTTGGGTCAACAAATGCGTCTGGCATGCTTTGCAATAAATTGCACATGAATTATCTTTTTATGAACTTCAAGTTCATATTATTTTATTCGAGGATCTAGATGTACAAATGATAATTCATTCCACGTAACTTTGTCTCAACTGTTTATCATGTCTCCCCCTCATGTTAGAAAAACTAACTTGTTTCCTCAACTTTGAGAACCCATCTTTCTGTGTTATGATGTTAGTCAAAATATACACCGCACATCAATTATAATAAGATGGAATTATTTGGTTCCTGACCCTGAACCACTTGTGAGGGGAGAATGTAATATACTTTCGTATATAACCTATATCAAACTGATATAGATAACTTTGTTCTCATAAGCACTTGTTTAGCTATTAAGTAGAGGCACTTAATAAATTATTTTGCTAAACCAACTGTGATATAAACCAACTTATCAAGATGAACTTCTTGAATAGAAAATCTGGAAATTATGCTCGAAATTAAATTAGTGAGCAAGTTACCTCGCAAACACCGGCCAGGTTGCGGGTTAATAATAATCGCACATGTAACCATCTCATAGATGCATCTTATGTGGTATACATGGCAGGTGAATGGGCCCATATTCAGCTTTGATATTTCCAACATTCATGGGATTCAATCCCAATTTTAATTGGTTTATTAATTAATGAGAACAAGTAATGTAATAGAATTCGTAAAGAACTTTCTAGTTCTTTAATATTTACCCATGTGAATTCTCTTTTATTTTTGCACATCATACTTGAATTAACATGGCTAAACCAATTATGCCAACTGGATAAATTATCTATATTGATAAACTAAGGTTTACACCATGATGTGTGCAATTATGAATAAACTCCAAGTTTATTATGATATGGGTTTTTATATCAATAAATATCCACTTCATTGTGGTATTCTTTTGTTTATGTAGTACAAATTGAAGAATAAAGCGGGTAGCTTTTCACATACATATTACCCCGCTACAAGTTGTAGTAATAGAAGATATTAAATCTTTCCTTTATTTATAGTTGTAGACATGTAATTTTTGACACTCCCCAAGATTTTACACATTTTAGCGTAAATATTTAATTTAGGTTTAATATCGCTATTTTAAATAGTTTTGACTCTCTTACTTTGTTTTTATCACAAAAAATAAAAATTACAAAAAAAAAAATTATCTTTATGTTAAAGTCAATTAGTATATTTATATTTATAGTATAATAACATTTGAAAATACCAAAAAAAAAAAAATAGTTTCACTCGTAGTATTCAGTTTTATATTAGTTTATTTTAATTTAGAGTGATTTTTATATTTTTAAATATACATTGTATTATTTGGTCTTTTTAGCCTAAATTCAAACCCAAAAGACATGGTCCAACCCAATCACCCTTAGCTCATTCTTCCCAACCCATTAGCCCACTTAACTGCAAGATTTAATCCTAGCCATCAATTTTCTTCTAATCTAATGGTCATCATCTCTTCTCACCTCCATATGAAATACCCAACTATAGAAACCCTACCCTAGAATTCCTAATTCAAAAAGTTAAGAGAATCACGGCGGCAGCTGGACGGCAAGAACAAAAAGAAATCTCAAGCAATACATTTTGGACAGAACACTAATATTTCTCTTGAAATCATCACTTGAATTTTCTTCAATACCTAACGAATTCCTCTTCTCCTTGATTTCCAACTCATCAGAACAATTACCAACACCTCCATTCCTCTTCGCCTCTGTCCAAAAACGAATTCACGAGTCTAGATTACCAACGTCGGAGAGTATTCGCTACTGCTTGCTTTATTCGTTTGGAAATTTGAGATAAAATAAGGCTTAAAAGAAAAGGTTCTGTTCATGGCTTTAAAAATTTTAGCTCCTTTTTCTGATTTTTGATTTCGAAACCATAGAATCCGATGGAGTTTGAGTGAGGTCGTTTTGGTCTCGAGCATTCCGGCGCCGATGCGAGTTCCCGTCCTCGGTTTGGCATATTTTTGAGTTCAAAGCAGTGAAACAATCAATTTTCGGCTATATTAAGGTCCATATCTCCCACTATTGCTCTGTTAAGATATTGTTCGTGAATATATGATTTTTCTTATTTAGCTTCATTAAGATTGCATTCTCTCTGTTAATCGTTAGGTCTCATTAGCCTTTTTTGCTAAATTTGTTGCTTACCTGTTTGATGGACGAGAAGGTTGATAGAAATGTGATCCTTGGCCACATAGTGAATGCTTGAATTTTGGAATACAATAATCATGTCTACAAATTAAGATTGGAAAACGGAATTTGTAATAATGCTTTGAGTTGCAAATATTTTTCAATAACCTTATAATGAATCTGGTAGTGATCAAATTCACTTTTCTTCTACAAACATCCATAAATCATGCTTTACAATTATCTCAAAATAAGATTTAGAAATAATAAATATGAACATCCATAGTTAGCTTTAATTGAGAACAAACCTTTTAAAATAATTTGAGGCGTGCCATGTCAAATAAAATTCCAAAACTCATGGCCCTCACTTAATTAATTTTAGAATCCTTAGAATTCGAGGTGTGCCATTTAGCAAATTTACATGGCCCTAGCAAAGTTAACAACGCATAGTTGCTTTAGGCGTGTTATTTGATAATATTACCTTCCTAAATTCGGGTGCGCATTTCATGCGACCCAAATCCAAATCCCAAAACGTTGAATAAAATGTGTTGAGGATCCGGGTGCATTTCATGTGACGTGATCCAAAAATATGTTTTAAACGACGTTCAATTTCTTAAATAAATAATTAATTAAAAGCGGTAAATAACCCTAAAAATTGCACTATAGGATGACATGTATTAAAACCAGATTTTAGCCAAGTATAGTAGTTGAGCGACCGTGCTAGAACCACGGAACTCGGGAGTGCCTAACCCCTTCTCCCGGGTTAACAGAATTCCTTACTCGGATTTCTGGTTCGCGATTGTTAATACAGTGTCAAACCCTTTCCTCGATTCGGGATTCAAACCGGTGACTTGGGACACCATAAATCTCCCAAGTGGCGACTCTAAACTTTTTAATAAATGAATCCCGTTTCGATTGTCCTTTAATTGGAAAAACTCCTTTATTATACCCTTTCCGGGGGTGTAGTAAGAAAAAGGAGGTGTGACAATAGTCTCAATATAATCAACCGCTTTCGCGTATACTTTGGAAACTGAATAAGTTTCTTTGAGACTTACTACAACACAATACCTTATTGGTAATTAATTGTGTTTCTCCAAAATAGTATAATTGGCTCTTGCAGAGTTCTCAATTAATTTTGTAGTACCACATATTCATCAACACCTATATGTTGAATATCTCTTTTAAAGAGAAAGTTATACCATTATGGTTATGGTCAAAATTATATGCAAGATTTGTTTCTTGCATTACCGTTGTCTTTTAACAATCACAAATGCCAAAATATTTTGGCGTACAATAGGTACGTAACCAATGACCATTCATACCATAATAATGACATTATTTTCTTATATCATCTCAAACCTCCTTTTAGAGGTGAGTGCGGTATTCACTACCACTAGCACGTTCATATTCTTTGAAGAATGAATATGTATTCATAAATCAGATGTTGTCACATTCACATCATGAATGGACCATAATCATCTATATGTGCTTTACAAAGTCTCATGTCAAATCGATGACAAATATTTTTCACAGAGTGAAAGATTATTTTGAGAATCCTTATTGTTCTCATTACCACAAATAATGACGATTATAATTTCGTCTATTGCCACGTCCATATCCATTGATACATTCATAATAATAATTTTGTCTTCTTTCAGACTTGTCACATACTGCTATCACAGTCTCTTAAGGGAATGAGAATGGAGCAAATTCAATGGAACAGTTTTCAGTTCTTTGCCCACAATCATACATGAATTTGATCATGGCGAGGCATAGAAATTTTACCACTTCAGGTGGTTATAATTTCTTACAAACTCCATTAGAGTTATAATCAAACTTTGTTGTCTTTGCTTGTATTTAAAATCAAAGTATAGAATAAAAGAGAAAAATACGGTAAAAGACTTACCTTAAATCCAGAATTTAATCATGAAGGAAGTTCATGGAATAATTGACAATCATTATGCTCAATTCCAAAGCTTCTACTCAATTAGTTAGAGTCTCGTGCTGATAACGTGTTATGAAATAATAAAAGAAAAAGAAGAGAATTGCAGAGAGAGGGAATTCTTATTGAATTTTGGGATGAATTACAATGGAATAGAACCATCTATTTATAGGGAGAGGGTGACTTAGTCACAAGCAATGAACCCTAGAATCTCTCTAAATATAGACATTCACTATAAATAGAATTCTATTTATAACAATAGTTATTATTTTAGGAATTAATATTTTAGTCTAGTAGAGTTAAATGGCCACTTTTAAAGGTAAATTTGGCCAAAATTTGTCCCAATTTGGATCTAGCCCATGATAACCCAAGCCCAATACCCCTAAAACCCTAGAAAGACACTTAAAAACAACCTCTAACCTAGACTAAGGGGGAGCCGTTTTCTGATTTGGAAAAACACAAAAACCACTCATCTTCATCTTCTTCAGCCTACAACACAAGAAAAACCCTAGAGGAACCCTAATCACCTTAGAGCCGCCGCCGCCACTGCCACCTCACTGGACGCCGACAACCACTCTCCAGAGCCACACACCACCGCATCTTCTCCATCTCCTTCACGCCTAAACAACCCTTTAATCAGCCGAAGCCAACCAGCAACGCCTCTTCTCCTTCTTCAGAGAGGAAAAACAAAACCCTAGAGAAGCTAGAGACCAGCGGCCGTTTCTTCATCTTCAACCTAACTAAACGCTAATAAAAAGACCAGAAGCTACTATTCATCTCTCCAAAAATACCATAGCAGCAGTCGTCTTTCTCCGTCACCCACCGGAAAACAAACAGAGAGAACGAGAGTAGGAGGGAGGGAGCGAGTTTCAGTCCAAAATCGAGTGAACTTTAGCTTCGAGCTTGGGTGTCGAGTTTCTCGGTATCGTTTCGAGATTCCGTCCGCGTCTTTGTCCGTTATTCGAGCTTCAAAACAGTCTTGTAAAGGTCCATATCTCCTACTATCGCTACGTTAAGATATTATTTGTGAATATAAATTTTATTTACCTTCATGAAGGCCGAAACGATTCCCTCTGTTAAGTGTTAATTTTACTGTCTTTTCTCTTGCGCTGCCATTGAACGATTCTGGGTTCAAGTCCTTGGTGTTGTCCTATGTTTTGGATTTTAGCTTTTCTGAAACATCATGTAAAACCTAGAGGTATTTAAACATTTGCTTCTTGCAATGTTGAACTACTTGTGTATAGTTCACTGTTCAAATGTTTTGTATCTCTTGTTCATTATTAATATTAATTCTAAACTTCAACCAAGATCTAACTAAGATATAGAATTAGGGAATAGAAAAGATTGTCTTTTGTTTCTTATGCCAGCAATGAGGAGTCACTAATATTGTACTAAATTGTTGTAGATGGTTGAGAGTATTAGTCGTTGTCTACTTTATGATTATTAATGTGAGATTAATAAATCATCGTGGCTATGGGTACGGTTCCCGTGGCATGGTCACGATACGTAAATCTCAATTCGGGTGTGCATTTCATGTGACCCTGCCATAATTTTGAATAATAATAATAGAAATAAACATGTTGTAAATCGCGGGTTCATTTCATGTGACGCGGTTCGCAAGTGTATGACAATCGTGATTTATTCCATAAACATTAAAAGCGGTTAGAAAGTTAAAAAATGCACGTAGGTTTAAAATATGTAATGAATCGGATAATTAGGCCAATTATTAATAGTTAAGCGACCATGCTAAAACCACGGAACCCGGGAGTGCCTAACACCTTCTCCTGGGTTAACAGAATTCCTTACCCGGATTTTTGTGTTCGCAGACCATAAATAAGAGTCAAACTTCCTCGATTCCGGATTTTAAACCGGTAACTTGGGACACCATAAATTATCTCAAATGGCGACCCTGAAATTGAATAAATAATCCTGTTTCGATTATTGTCACTTTAATTAGAAAAACTCCACTATACCTGTCCAGGGTAGAAAAAGGAGGTGTGACAGCTCTGGCGACTCTGCTAGGGACAAGAACCCAGAACTTCAGGTTCAGGGTTCAGAATTCGAGCTCAGAATAACTGTTATAGTTGGCTTTTATTTATTATCTGATTTTTACGTGTTTGAGCTTAATGTGCTAAATGTCGCTTTTTATCGCTTTGATATTGCTTGGACTGTATATAAATTGTTATGAAACCCTCTTCTCTCTAAGTCTTCTAAATCATCTGGGAAGCGTGCACTTCGTGTGACTTCTTTTCTGTTAGAGTCATATCCCGATTTTAGAACGAGGTTCAGACAAGTTGCAAAGCCGGTGAAGCTTCTGTATTCCCGGTACGCTGCCCCCCCCCCTCCTGGCTCGAGCTGTCCGCTCGGGTAAGCCAGGACTAGAACAAATACACCCAGGTTTTAAACCTAGAATAACAAAACTTCATGCCGGATCACTATTAAGGACGTTTGTTTGCATCACGTGCATTTGACTTAGGGGACTAGACACAGGGGTTGGGTCCGTCTAGGACAAGATTACCCAAAAATAAAGACCATCCTGATGCATCCTAATGTGCTACATGTTGCAATCTTCAAGGGTAAAAGGGGTCATTTGGCGGACCAATGAGGTTTGAGGGTAAATGAGAGAGAAAAGAGGGTGAAGTATAAAAATAAAGCAAGTAGGGCCCAATTATAATTTTCTTTCACACTTTTTCAAGAAAAGACCAAAAAAATGAAAATGAAAAAAATCCAAAAAGATTTGTCACTTTCCCCATCATTTTTCCAAAAAAAAAAATCAAAAAAAAGAGAAAAAGAAAATCCAAAAAAGAGTGTACACGTTTCATCATTTTTCACAAAAAAAGACAAAAAAATATATTTTCTCTAAATTAGTTGTTTTTTTAATTTGCGCACGTAGCCAATCTTCCCGAACTACGCATACCTGATTCTCGTCTTTCAGGGCGTGATACGTAGGCAATCCACATAGCGTCTGGTCTTCCTAGTGAGTCTTAGGTTCTTGGATTCGCAGGGTCGTAGCCAAGTCTTGCATGTCTAGCCACTTTTGGCCACATCGATAATTTTGCAAAATATGGCTCTTTTCGCAAAGTGGTTTGTTTAATCATCTGGGGAGTCTTGAATCCATAATTAGATGTCTCTTTACTTTAAGGCCCACCCCTGTCAAATTTGTATGTCTAGCCGCTTTTGGCCACATCGGTCGTTCTTGCAAAATGGGATCATTTTCGCAAAAGTGGTTCACTGACCCATGTCTTAGAATTCTAAGTCCACAACAAGATGTTCTCTCGGTTTAAGGTCCATTGTGTTGAATTTGCATGCTTAACCATCTTTTGTCCACATAGGTCATTTCTACAAAATGGGTCATTTCTGCAAAGTAATTTTTTCATGTCTTAGAGGTCATTTTTGTTGAGTTTGCACTTTTAGCCACATTTTGGCCACATAAGCAACTTTGCCAAAAAACAGCCTCAATCATATCTTGCATGTGTCCAATAGGAAGTTGTATTGTCTCACATAGTGTTCTAAGTCCTTAACTCTATTTGGTTTAAGTTTTCTCATATAGGTGTGGATCTACATACCGGAGTTTGATCATGACAGACACCCCAGGACCATCCAGTCAGGATCGCTCATTCAGGAGTTGCTTTAGGATATTTTTTTTGAGTCTGTTTTTCTTTTTATGTCGTCTTTTACCTTCTAGTTTTGTACAGTAATGTCGAGTCTTTTGTTATTGTACTTTCTTTTTTGTATTTAAAAAAGTGTGTTATAACTCAAAAATCCAAAAAAAAAAAAAATAGATTTTGCGTTTTATATTTCCATTAGAAGTTTTCTTTATAATACTAATTCTAGAAATTTTTAAAAAGAAATTCTTTTGAGGTGGTTTTCCTTAGGAAGTTAATATCTAGAACACAAAATAAAAATTGTTTTTATATTTCTTTTAGTAACTAAGACTAAAACGCAAAAGAAAAAAGAGAATTTTCTTTAATACCTCTTTAGATGTTTTCTTAAGATATTAATTCCAAAATCCAAAAAATACTTTCTTTTGAGGTTCTTCTTTGGGAAATTAATAAAAAATAAAACAAAAATAAATATATATTCTTTTTAATTTCACTAGAACTTTAGGACATTATATATAGAAGAAAAAAAAAATACTTTATCTTTTGTTTATCTTTAGAGTTTCTCCCTTAGGTAATCAAAAACTGAAATCCAAAAATATTTTTTTTTATCTTTTTCATTGCTTGTTCGAAATCTTTCTTCAGGATATCAAGTGAAAATTCAAAATATTTTCTTTAGATTTCCTTCCTAAAAAGAAAATAATCAAAAAAAATATTTTTCTCTTCTAGGGGTTTTTCCTTAATAATTTCTCATAGAGTATCTGTTTCAAAAAAAAAAAATACATACTTGTTTAAGACTGAGTAGAATAGATTGTAGAACATTAAGTATAAAAAAAAGAAGAAGAGATTTCCTTCTTTTTTCTCATCATAGTAGTCATTAAGGTAAAAAAAAAGAAAAAAAGAAAAAGAGAAAGAAAAAGAGAACGTTAGTTTGTTTACTTTATTCCCGGTCTTCCAGAGCTACGCTTCGTCTAATTCATGCGACGGCATGATACGTAGGCAACCTACATAGGGTTCGATCGAATCATTTTTAACATTAAAAAAAAAAAGAGGATAAGAAAATGAAATTATGGGATGCGAGAAATGAGAGGAAAGAAAAGAGTGATAATTAAAAAAAAAGAGGAAGGAAAATAATCAAGCAAGTGCTAGAAAAGAAAAGAGAAGAGAAGATTGAAATGAACAAATTGGGATAATGCCAAGTGACCTTGTGACCCTCGAAGTCATTCTTGAACCGTTAATTGTTGCTAGGTGCATTGCACGCAATGTGATGTTTTTAGCTGTTAAATGCCCTAACGCTAACGTGATGACCTTATCTTGTTCCTTTTTGTTATCTTCATTGAGCAGAAGGGTGGTTGGTTTGTGGTTCTTAAGGTAACTCATCCATACAACACAAGGTCAAAGAGCAAGGTAGCCATGGCTAGCAAGGACTTGGACATGGGTGTTATTGATCCGTCTAAGACTGTCACGACCTAATTTCCCCTCCGTTGGGTTTCGTGATGACACCTAGTCTTAAGGACTAGGTAAGCCTAATAACTGCGGAATAACAACAATGAATAATAACATCTAAAATTCTTCTGAAATGAATGCCTTATACAATGAACATCTTCCCAAAACCCGATAGTACAAGTCATAAGCTCTACAGAGTTTCGCTACCATTTCTAAACACAACCGTATGGAAATAAGTACAGCAGTGAGAATATAAAATAGGAAGGTGACTCCAAGCCTGCGAACGCAACAGCAGGGCTACCTTGAGTCTTCTCGGGAAGAATCCGCACAGCTACTAGCGAACAATACTTGGATCCGCACAAAAAATGTGTAGAAGTGTAGTATGAGCACACCACAGCGGTGCCCAGTAAGTATCAAGACTAACCTTAGTGGAGTAATGACGAGGAACAGTCGAGACACCTACTGGTCAAATGAAATGAACAGGATATGATAATAAAATATCGAGATAAAGATAACGAGGTAATATCAACAGCGGAGAGAAATCAAAATACAAACAGTAGGAAAAATAAAGGGAGAACACGGGTAGTAACGAACGATACCAAGTAAAGCAGATAACCAAGTAAATCAAGTAACCGAGTACATCAAATAACCAAGTAAATCAACACTGACATAACAGGAACAGAGACAGGTAAGAATATATCCAAATAAAGAAAATAATGCCAACTCAATCACTCACATCATGTCTAATACACAATCCCAACCATCTCAATCCTCGGTTTCTCACATCATAATCTCAACTTCCGAACCCTCAACATACATGCACCTTCTGCTCCAATATTTTCCATCTCACTCTTAACAAAAGAAATCCACATGCTATACAATACATAATGCCCGTACAAATGCACTCAAGATGTTCAAGACGTCTCATTTACCTAATATAAGTAGATTACAAATTCTAAACTAATTAGGAATGACCAGCGAAAAAAGATGAAGTTATTTTTAAAAAATCATTTGAATAAAGAAAGTACCATTTTCAATCAGAATACAACATCGAATGAATTATTACCTTTACTATGGATTTAATAATTTACAACTTAGTAGAAATTCCCTTTTAAGTAGAATACAACCTCAGAAGATTTAAGAAAAATTTAGTTGAGAAACTAATTGATTCAAAAATATAGAAATTATTGAAGATTGAAGTATGTATACATACATACATACATATATATATATATATATATATATATATACACGCCGAGGTGTTGACAACACTATGGGTTCCAACACAAAAAATCACAGCAGTAAGGGAAATCTAACCCCATTAAAAATACTTGAATTGATAACGACAGATAAACACAGCAATAGAAAGTGCACGGCATCACCCTTCGTGCTTTTACACTCACAGAATATCGACAGGGGATCTCCCGGGATCCCATCCCGTAGTCCCAAACGTAAGTACTTGGGGATCTCTTCGTATCCCGAGGATCTCTTGGTATCCTCAATATATGTGCTGGGGATCTCTTGGTATCCCGAGGATCTCTTGGTATCCTCAATCTATGTGCTGGGGATCTCTTGGTATCCCGAGGATCTCTTTGTATCCTCAATATATGTGCTGGGGATCTCTTGGTATCCCGAGGATCTCTTGGTATCCTCAATATATATGCTGGGGATCTCTTGGTATCCCGAGGATCTCCCGGTATCCTCAATATATGTGTTGGGGATCTCTTGGTATCCCGAGGATCTCTTGGTATCCTCAATATATGTGCTGGGGATCTCTTGGTATCCCGAGCCAACAAATATGAACAATAGCATCCCGGCAAGGGAATCAACAATATGAACAAATAACACCCCGGCAAGGAAAGCAACAATATAAACAATACATCCCGACAAGGGAATCAACAATATAAACAATACATCCCGGCAAGGGAATCAACAATATGAATAATAACATCCCGGCAAGGGAATCAACAACAATCCAACAATCCAATCACAAGGAAGTTACGTTCCACCACCAAGAGTATGATTACATAACAACAACAGAATCACGGAGAAACTATGAAAACACAATAACCTTAACAAAACAACAAAAGAAAAGCTAATTCAATTAAGGCCAAGTAACAGGTAAGAGTTAGAGGAAAACTAACAACATCGTATAGAGCATATAGAGGTAAATTATACAATAAGATAACTCAATCATAACAGAATACTTCCCATATGATCAAGATGAGGACCTAAGAACCCGAAAGGTAATTTTTTCACAAATAAGCCCGAGCACACACTCGTCACCTCGCGTGCATGGACTACAATTAGCATGAAAGACTCAAATCCTAAGGGGAAGTCCCCCACATGAGGTTAGGCAAGATACTTACCTCAAAGACGACAAACCGATACTCAAAAATGCACTTCTCGGGTGAAAGGACCTCCTAACGGCTCAAATCTAACCAAGTTAACTTTAAAGCACAAATAAAACACATAAGAAACTATTTCAGATCATAAAGTCTCAATCTTTAACAAAATCCAAAAATTGGTCCAAAAGTCGACCCCCGGGCCCGCGCCTCGAAACCCGACAAATTTTACAAAATCCGAATACCCATTCCAATATGAGTTCAACCATACAAAATTTATTAAACTCCGATACCATTTGGCCCCTCAAATCACGATTTTTCATTTTAGGAATTTTCTTCAAAAACCAACATTTTACTCAACCCAAATCACAAATTAAATGATAAAAATGAAGACAAATTCATGGAATATGTTTGATTCTAGGTGAAGAACACTTACCCAATTAATTTATGTGAAAAGCCCTCGAAGAATCGCTCAAAACCGAGCTCCACAAGTCAAGTTATGGTGAAAATGGTGAAACCCTCGATTTTTGGAATATATTTTGTCTGCCCAGGCATTTGTGCATCGCGAACGCGAAGGAAGTATCGCGTTCGCGAAGAAGAGAATGAAGGCTGCCTAGGTTACTCAACGCGAATGCGACAATACGTCCGCGAACGCGAAGAAGGAAAGTCTGATGGCCCAAAGACTGCTCTTCGCGAACGCGTGAACTACTACGCGAACGCGAAGGGTGGGATGGCATAACTACGCGAACGTGATGGATTGACGCGAACGCGATGAATGAAGAGACAGAGCTACGTGAACGCGAAGAAGGAAAATGAGGCGACCAGTAGAGACACTTCGCGAACGCGGGAGGGGCTTCGCGAACGCGAAGGAGGATATCAGATACCAAAAACAACAGTTTAAAAACAAGGGAAAATGGCCCGTAGCCCACCCGGAACACACCCGAGGCCCTCGGGACCTCAACAAAATATGCCAACATATCCCATAACATCAGTCAAACTTGTTCCAACCCTCGGAATGCTCAAAACAACATCAAAACACCAATATAACATCGGATTCAAGCCTAAGAACTCCAAAAACTCTCAATTTACGCTTTCAATCAAAAAGTCTATCAAACCTCGTCCGAATGGCATGAAATTATGCACACACGTCACATTCAACACTATGGAGCTACTCCGACTTCCAGAATTCTATTCCGACCCTCGGATCAAAATATCACTATCGAACCGGAAACTTCAAAAATTCAACTTTCGGCATTTCAAGCCTAAATTAGCTACGGACCTCCAAAACACAATCCGAACGCGCTCCTAGGTCCAAAATCACCATACGAAGCTGTTGGAATCATCAAAAATTCATTCCAGGGTCGTTTACTCAAAAGTCCAATTCGGGTCAAATTCTCACCGCTTAAACTTCCAAAACTAGATTCCCTCTTCAAATTTGACTCTGAATCATCCGTTAACTGAATTCAACCATGAATGCAAGTCGATACTCGCATTATGAAGTTGTTCCAGACCCTACGACGCTGAATGGAGCTTAAATTCTCAAAATGACCGGCCGGGTCGTTACATCCTCCCCCTCTTAAAACCAACGTTCGTCCTCGAACGTGCCAAGATTCGCCTCGAAGTCCTCAAATCATTGAATGCACACTTCTAGCATACCCCGCGGGTGATCCAACATCACCCTAATCCACATAAATCTGACGACACCATCTTAACTGAAATTTAGCCTTTCTAGCAATGCCAATAAGCCTTAGAGACAACATCCTAATCTCACATTCATTTTCAAAGACCCGATTCTAAATCCATACCCGGTTTCAGTCTCAACTAGCTGCAACCGCTTATGCCTACAACCACACAACATACACACCACACATAGGCTTATAATAACATTCCTGATCACAATATTTGCCCGAATCAATCCCGTACCGGCCATAAGCCTCAAATTCGATAGGAACCCTTTTGAAACCTCCACAACACTGACGATGGTACAATAACTACGAAAATCACATAATTAACACCCGAATCACCCAATCACAACTAATACCAACGGGCACACACTCTACAAGCTAGAACTCAATAAGCACCGAACAAAAATGACTGAATATGAAAAGGAAACACATAAAGGAACTATCAAACAAGTCCGTCAAGCACAAATTTTTCTATCAAAACTAATTTACAACACAATCTAACAAGAAAGAATTAAAGCATATTAAAGAATCACAAGGATCTCATATTGATATAACTCCCACCGCGGTACGCAGCTTGGTCTCAACACATCAAATCAGCTAGAAACTCTCACTAGATTAATTCTGTCACATTTTACAACAAGTACTGCCCCCCACACCGGTGGAGCATAAAATCACGACTCGTAGCCAAAAATACTCATAAATCACATCAAGCCTACCGAGAAGGCCAACAGAAATTTACTACCAGTCTCATAACTCTCGATAATAAACAAAAATAGACGATAGACACAGCTATCACTCGTAGGACCTTCCAACAGGGTAACACATAAACAGAGCGCAAATCATGAAACGCACCCATAAGCGGAGCAACATATAGGGGAACTCACCCCGATAAGTAGAGCTGTAATGAACTACGGATGGTGCTCCTCTATAATAAATCAAAATCATACCTGAATGACATCATCTGGAGCAACGGCCTTAAGCCTACCATATGAAACACATCAACGGGCCAGGCCGGGCCTCCCCCTCTTGGGTGCCCTCTACTCACCTGAATACCTTGCTGTGACACATCTGCCCGAAATTTGGGGAAATCTCTCACCATGTGGCTAGCTTCTCCACACTCAAAGCAACCCCTCTACTGATGTGGCTGTGGGAACTGTGCGCTATGGGTACTTTGAGACCCATGAACACCTGAATCACTTTGAAGCTTGAAGCGCAAACTGAACTAGCTAACCCATGAACCTCCATCATGTCGTACCCTGCCTCCAGAATAAGGACCAGCAGATCTCTCCGGTCCACGAGGCCTCTTCGCCTCCCTGTACTCTCTCTCTCTCAAGATCTCGTTTGTCCTCTTGCTCCCGGTCCCATATGCCCTCCAACCGGCGAGCGATCCCTACCACCTGCTGAAACAAAACATCTGACTCCAACTCTCGAGCCATGCTTAATCGAAGTGACTGAGGTACAAACTCTGTCAAAACATCTCTGAAAATTGAACCCATGTAAGTGAAACGGCATCGGCCAATTACCCAACTCATATGTCCACCACCACTGATAAGCCGCTCCGTCCATCTGGAACATAGTAAAAGCAACCCCACTAGTCTTTGCGATACCCATAGTGCTATATAATGCGATGACACTCCTCTATGAAACCCATTGTGCTCTCTTAAGCCAAACTGCTGAATGTAGGAGGGTCACTCTTTCTTGAACCTTGCAAATTCTAAGTTGCTCTCCCTTGGATGCTGCTGCCCTGACCATGGGCTGAACTAGAACCACAAATCGTGTCGCCATGACGCCTGGAATGTGACCAACGGAAACTCGCTGCTCTGAGTGTGGTCTAGCTACGGCACGTACTCCTCGTAGGTCCTTGCCTCTAGCGATACCTGCTCCGAAAGCAGCATCATCGATTACCGAAGCTCGTGTCCTCACCGTTGGTGAGAGAATGGAAGGATAAAAGTTCAAACTCCAAGATCAATATGCTCGCACGACAAGAATGAAGGGAGTGAGATTGTCCTAATAGTTCCGTAGCCTCTCGAAGATAAGTACAGACGTCTCCGTACCGATCCGCAAGACTCTACTAAACTCGCTTATGACTCGTAGCACCTATGAACCTAGAGCTCTGATACAAACCTATCACGACCCAATTTCCCCTCCATTGGGTTTCATGATGGCACCTAGTCTTAAGGACTAGGTAAGCCTAATAATTGCGGAATAACAACAACGAATAATAACATCTAAAATTCTTTTAAAATGAATCCCTTATACAATGAACATCTTCCCAAAACCCGGTAGTACAAGTCATAAGCTCTACAGAGTTTCGCTACCATTTCTAAACACAACCGTACGGAAATAAGTACAGCAGTGAGAATATAAAATAGGAAGATGACTCTGAAGCCTGCGAACGCAGCAACAGGGATACCTTGAGTCTCCTCGGGAAGAATCCGCTCAACTACTAGCGAACAATACCTGGATCTGAACAAAAAAATGTGCAGAAGTGTAGTATGAGCACACTACAGCGGTGCCCAGTAAGTATCAAGACTAACCTCGGTGGAGTAGTGACGAGGAACAGTCGAGACACCTACTGGTCAAATGAAATGAACAGGATATGATAATAAAATATCGAGATAAAGATAATGAAGTAATATCAATAGCAGAGAGAAATCAAAATACAAACAGTAGGAACAATAAAGGGACAACACGGGTAGTAACGAACGATACCAAGTACATCAAGTAATCGAGTACATCAGATAACCAAGTAAATCAACACTGACATAACAGGAACAGAGACAAGTAAGAATGTATCCAAATAAAGAAAACAATGCCAACTCAATCACTCATATCATGTCTAATACACAATCCCGACCATCTCAATCCTCGATTTCTCACATCATAATCTAAACTTCCAAACCCTCAACACACGTGCACCTTGCGCTCCCATATTTTCCATCTCACTCTTAACAAAAGAAATCCACATGCTATGCAGTACATAATGCCCGTACAAATGCACTCAAGATGTTCAAGAAGTCTCATTTACCTAATATAAGCAGATTACAAATTCTAAACTAATTAGGAAAGACCAACGAGAAAAGATGAAGTTATTTTTAAAAATAATTTGAATAAAGAAAGTACCATTTTCAATCAGAATACAACATCGAATGAATTATTACCTTTACCATGGGATTTAATAATTTACAACTTAGTAGAAATTCCTTTTAAGTAGAATACAACCTCAGAAGATTTAAGAAAAATTTAGTTGAGAAACTAATTGAGTCAAAAATGTAGAAATTATTGAAGTTTGAAGTATTGAAATATATATATATATATATATATATATATATATATATATATATATATATATATACGCCGAGGTGTTGACAACACTATGGGTTCCAACACAAAGAATCACAGCAAGGGAAATCTAACCCGTTAAAAACACTTGAATTGATAAAAATAAACACAGCAACAGAAAGTGTACGGCATCACCCTTCGTGCTTTTACACTCACAGAATATCGACAGGGGATCTCCCGGGATCCCGTCCCGTAGTCCCAAACGTAAGTACTTGGGAATCTCTTGGTATCCCCAGGATCTCTTGGTATCCTCAATATATGTGCTGGGGATCTCTTGGTATCCCGAGGATCTCTTGGTATCCTCAATATATGTGCTGGGGATCTCTTGGTATCCCGAGGATCTCTTGGTATCCTCAATATATATGCTGGGGATCTCTTGGTATCTCGAGGATCTCCTAGTATCCTCATTATATGTGCTGGGGATTCTTGGAATCCCGAGGATCTCTTGGTATCCTCAATATATGTGCTGGGGATCTCTTGGTATCCCGAGCCAACAAATATGAACAATAGCATCCCGGCAAGGGAATCAACAATATGAACAAATCACACCCCATCAAGGGAATCAACAATATAAACAATACATCCCGGCAAGGGAATCAACAATATAAACAATACATCCCAGCAAGGGAATCAACAATATGAACAATAACATCCCGGCAAGGGAATCAACAACAATGCAACAATCCAATCACAAGGAAGTTCCACCACCAAGAGTATGATTATATAACAACATTATCTGATTTTAACACATGTTTTAACCTACGGTTCAATTTTAACTTTATAACCGCTTTAATTGATTATTTTTAGGAAGATTTCAACGTCACATAAAACGCGTCTCGAACCACTTCACATAAATGCACCTGTAGTCCGCAACACATTTTATCTAACGTTGTTGAGATTTGGATTTGGGTCACATAAATGCGCACCCGAGATTAGAAAGGTATTTTTTAGAATAGCGCGCCTAAAGCAACTACGCACTTTCAACTTTGCGAGGGCCATGAAAATTCAACTAAATGGCACGCCTCGATTTCAAAGGATAAAAATATTAATTAAGCGAGGGCCATGCATTTTAAGATTTTGTTTAGCATGGCACACCTCGATTCCAATTTTAAAAGGAAATTCAAACGAAATTTTTGAGGGCCATAAGCTATATTCTATTTAATGGCACACCTCGAACCTACTTTAAGAATCTGATTAATTAAGCACTAAAGAAATTAAGACTTGTTCAAGCTAGGTGAATGGGCCTTGGTCAACACAGACGATTAATAAAGAAAAATGGGGTCAGAAGGGCGAAAAGGATCAGAATTCCATTCGCGGGTATCTTCAGATTTAGGCCCAAGGTGAGCCCAATCTTCAGAGCCCTGGCATTACCAAATATAGGACTCAACATTGAGCCCCCATATCATACAAGCAATGACTGAAATGGCCAAAGATCAAAGTAAATCCAAATGGCTAATCAACAGAACTACTATATACACAACAGTTTTAAATCATCCTCTAATTAACCAATGGACAATTACATGAAGCTTTAGCAATGACATGATTTTGAAAATAATTAGAGGTCCAATTTTTGAGAACTATACAGCATATAACTTTAAACTTTCAAGGCCCCAAGTTAACTTGCAGTACTGATATGGGAATTTAAACCTCAGCTAGACCTCACATTAACAGAACTTGTAGGATTAAATAGCCATGATCTTAAAACAATCAAATCTAATCACATAGCATTTCAACAGCAGCAGTCAACCAACACTGGCCTAAATATTACTGCAAGTGTACCCAAAGAAATCAATGTATGTCGTACTCTTAAAGCAACCTTGATTATCTTCCTTTTCTCTTCACATAATCTTATATTAATTATTTCTCGAGAAGCTTAAGCTCAATTGAATTCCTCCTAATACCGACAGTAACCAAACCAGCAAATTAGGATCCAATTTTACCTGAATCCCAGAAATCACACTAAAGCTCTCAACATAGTTCTTAGGCATTTCACACTCAATCAAAAGCAAATGCAAAATACAGAATATGCTATTCAACATTGAAACTAAACGTTTAACTTCAATCCCAAACACAGCTTTATAATATGCAGGTAATAGCTTATATAACCTCTATAATTACATATCTACCATAGAGTGTTGAAGCAGTAAGAGAAACAGAGCAAACTAAGTTCAAATGCAGCTTGTATTCAATCAGATTTTCACTCGAATTACATATTCAACATTCACTCGTTGTTCATGGGCTAGAGAGATACCTGGAAAGCAAAAAATAGGAAAATGAGGGATCAGCAGCAGCAGAGCAGTGTCAGCAAAGAAGAAGCAAACAGCAAAAGCAGTTTAGAATTTTATCAATGGAACAGTGACCCAGCAACCTTTAAACCAGCTTTCATCTCCAGAATAAGCTAGGAAATCCTTTTGGGTTTCAGAATGAAGAGACTAACTCAGAACTAGACCAATGGTTCACTCAAAACACCAGAATTTTTGAAGTTCTTTCTTCTTACATTCAATATTATTTCAGATTTTTCCTCCCAAAAACTCTAGCCGTTTTAATTTTAGTCTTTTTAATCTCTCTTTTTCTGACTTGCTAGTGAAGAAAAGGTGCCTTTATAGGCAAGGCATTAGGGCAGCCTAAAGGTATTCAGCTTTGCATTTCAAACCTTTTGCAATTTTCGTTTTAGCTTAGATACCCTTAGTTCAGAAATCAAGCTTTCAAATTAGCCCCAATCCCAGCTTCCTAGAAGCTTCCCTAGTCTGTTACTGAGATTTTCTTACCTAATTTCCCTAATTACCCCTCAAACAACTATTATTTACCCTCTGAAACCAGAACAAATATGGGTCAAAGTTAACCCAAATGGAATTGCTATGGGTCTCCAGTCAAATCCCTTTTGGGCTTTTCTGATTTCAGAATTCAAATCGAGCCCCAATCCAAAATCTCAATTTAACGGGCTAAGGGAAAAACCCGGAACCCTTAATACAAAACCCAAAACCCAAAAGAAAAGGGAAATGAATTAGTTTTAAACAATAAAAAAATAAACTATGCTGATTATTAAATAACTTATGCATGGACAAAATAAAAAACGAACACATAATGAGAAAAAAGAGAAGAAAAAACAGTAAAGAGATGAAGAAGGACGAATACAAAGAGAAATACAGTAAAAGAAACAACAATACAAGTGAAAATACCTAAACCGGGCAGGCCAGACCTTGAAGTCATTCCTCGATCTTTTGATTTTGACCGAAAGGGGTCTTAATCATGTGTTCTTAGATGAAAACACATGAACAAGGTCCATTTCAGCCTCAATCTTTACTAAGTCTGCCGATTTAGGATTTTGAAATTTTAGGTCTCATATTTTGATTCAAGATTCGATGAGATTGAGACGGATTCGAGGGGAGCTATGTTGAAATTTGGAGAGAGGAAGGTGAGAGGGTTCAGGGGTGTGATTTTGAGGTGGGTATGGGTGGTGCAAGGTTGCGCCGCCACCGGAATTGATGGTGAGCTTTTAGGGCGGCGGTCTCTCTAGGGTTAGAGGTTAGAGACGAAGGGGAGGGGGAGGGTCTGTTTGGTCTCTGCAGCTTTAGGACATATTTAAGTGAAATGATGGAAGTGTTCCGGGCCGTCTGATGAAACAAGCTGAAGGGCCAAGATTTGATTACTTAGAGAACTCAAAACGGCGTAGTATTGGCTTTATACTACGTTGTTTGGATGGTCTGAAGGACCAGCTGATTTGGACCGGGTGGGGATCAATTTTGGACCTGGATTGGGAAGGATTTGAATGGGTCTTTAATTAAAGTGACCCAATTCCACAAGAAAGCATTTCTTTTGTCTTTCCAATTTCTTTTCAATTTCAATTTTTTTTCTTTTTTTTCAAATTAAAAATAGAACCTAGATTAATTCTAAACCCAAATTATCCTATCAAATTAGTTTATTTTCTAAAAAAAGATATTTACAATAACTAATTAATTACCAAATTAAGAAAAATACAAAATTCGAAGCTAAATGCAAAAATGAAATATTTTTTGTGATTTTCTGTTTTTGCAACACAACTAAATTACTAACTAATTCCAAAATGCCAAATTAAATCATAAATGCAAATGCAACATATTTTTGTATTTTTTATGAATTAAACAAAATAAATGTGCACTCACAAATGCAAGCAATTAACAAACAATGCTACAAAAATCTACGAAATTGCAAACAATGGGAAAAAATTATTTTGTTTGAATTTATGGGAATAATTCATATAGGGCAAAAATCACGTGCTCACAGTTGCCCCTCTTTGCTCGGAGACATGGAGAGTTTTCGTGCAAAGATAAAGTGAGTGGATACGAGCGATTTTTGCCCGTTTGAATACTCTGTGGGAAGCATTTATGAAAAATTTGACCGCACCCTGCTTCCGAGGTTGCCTACATATCCTTGGCTATAAAGGAATCAGGTCAGTGTAGTTCGAGAAGTTTTGGTAGCTGGTACTACCATGGAGCTGTGATTTCACTGTTGCTGCTGCTGCTGCTACTGCTTACTGAACTCCTTATTACACCATGACGAAGTAAAAGAAGCTAGACTAAACTATGACCTATGAATTACAAGAATCCTATCTATATCTTCAAACTTGATCTTGCAGTTTCTGTTGCCCCGTTGATTTGTACCCTCCAAGTGAAGTTCCTTTGTTGCTGACTTGAATTGTAATCTGAGATTCTTTTCCTTTTCTTCAGGTGGACGCCTGATTGCTGAACTTGAACCGTCTTCCTTCGAACATTGCTGCTTTCCCTTCGTTATTCAGGCGGGCTCCTGAGTACTAACACTTGCGCTGCTTTTCCTCGAAACTTGATTGCTGCTTTATTCTTCAGGTGGGCTCCTGATTACCGACACTTGAATTGCTTTGTTCTCCAGGTGGGCTCCTAATTACCGACGCTTGAATTTCTTTGTTCTCCAGGTGGGCTCCTAATTACCGACGCTTGAATTGCTTTGTTCTCCAGGTGGGATCCTGATTATCGACGCTTGAATTGCTTTGTTCTCCAAGTGGGCTCCTGATTACCGACGCTTGAATTGCTTTGTTCTCTAGGTGGGCTCCTGATTACCGATGCTTGAGTTGTTTTGTTCTCCAGGTGGGCTCCTGATTACCGACGCTTGAGTTGCTTGTTCTTCAGGTGGGCTCCTGATTACTGACGCTTGAGTTGCTTTGTTCTCCAGGTGGGCTCCTGATTACCGACGCTTGAATTGCTTTGTTCTCCAGGTGGGCTCCTGATTACCGACGCTTGAATTGCTTTGTTCTCCAGGTGGGCTCCTGATTACCGATGCTTGAGTTGCTTTATTCTCCAGGTGGGCTCCTGATTACCGACGCTTGAGTTGCTTTGTTCTCCAGGTGGGCTCCTGGTTACCGACATTTGAGTTGCTTTGTTCTCCAGGTGGGCTCCTGATTACCGATGCTTGAATTGCTTTGTTCTCCAGGTGGGCTCCTGATTACCGACGCTTGAATTGCTTTGTTCTCCAGGTGGGCTCCTGATTACCGACGCTTGAGTTGCTTGTCCTTAAAAGTGGTGTTGTTCTCCCATGCTCTCCTGATGGGTGCCTGACTTCAACAAAAATAGACAAAACAAAGAAAATTTTCTGCCCCTGTTTGGTAGTTGGGCACATCTGTGAGTGTTAACTGAATCATGTTACCAAATATCACTAAGAATTTGAAAGCTAGATCCCATTATCTAGGGGGGTCCTGAAAACTCCTAGCTAAATGACAGTTTTAAATCCAAATTATATCTCTAAAGGTGTGACTTCCGCTAAATCTTGTTATCTAATGGAAATTTTAGAGCTAAGTCCTATTATTCAGGAGGGTCCTGAAAACTCCTAATTGAATCTTATCTCAAGCATGCAAACTTTGAAGCCAACTTATATTCCTTTGAGGTACATTTATGTTAGATTTTGCTACTCATGATTGTTTTGAATTTTAAGCTAGGTCCCATTTTCCGGGAGGGTCTTGAGAATTTACGGTCAAACCTGTCTGGTGCTTGCTTTTCCTTACGGAGGGTTTCTCCGAAACAAACGAACTTTTCTGCCCCTGTTTCAAATCAAAGAAAAATCTTGTCAGTTAAAAATATGGTGGTTGGTTTGTGGCCTTGACTTTGAGGGAGATTGCTCCTTCACTTCCCATGGTAACTTCAGTTTCAACTCGAAAGACCTTGCCTGTTTATTGACTGACCACTTTTCTCTACCCTTTATCACGGAGAATACCTCTGATCCGTTCAAACCCAATATCGATCATCTGTTGCATTGTGCTCGTACTGACGAATACTGAACCTTGGTGTTTCACATGAATCCCAAAGCACATCACTTACCACCTACTCAGTACGCATGCTGTTCTTTCCTGACTTAAAACACTGGCCTTGGCCTTGAGGTGTTTTGCTCCATCACTTGCCATGATAACTTTGCTTCTGCTTGGAAGACCTTGCTTGTCACTGGTTAACCACTTCCTTTGTCAATCTTATCACAGAAAATACCTTTGATCCGTTCACCCTAACCCTCCATCTGTTGCATTGTGCATGAATTGATATATACCAAACCTTTGTATTTCACATGAACCCCAAAGCATGTTGATTGTTACCAACTCAGTGCGCACGTTGTTCTTTCCTGACTTACGCCACTTTGATGTGCTAGCTAGATCCCGTTTTGTGTAATTGGAAAGCTGGTGGCGAATTTTGAAGTCATTTCTCACTTGTTCTGACCAAACAGACTCAGGGAGAGGAAGTAAACAAGACAAAAGGAACAGAGTAAAGGACAATGGAAATAGATGATTCCTAACAAGAAAACTGCAAAGTAGAAACCTATCAGATGTGGATACCAACTCTAATGACCATGACATGCACCTGTGGATTGAGTGGCCTAACCTGTCAAACAAGTCTGACGTTCATCTCTTGTTGTACCTCTAAAACGTGAAACTGGGCTTCAATTTCTCCGATTATCCAATCTGATTCACAATCCTTATTCGACTTGTAGTGCCCGAAGGGTTTTCACCATCAAGCCTCTCTCATTTTGTTCTTTTTCTCAACTCGCCATCGCCTTATGGTGCCTGTGAAGGTTTTCACCAACAAGACTCTCTCATTTTGTTCTTTTCTTCTTATTTCCTCTAATTCTGCAGATGGCAAGGCATTAACCATGGTAAAAATATCATGTGCTTCTGGCATGGCTAACTCGGCACTCTCAAAGATTATCTGGGAAGTCTTTTTGGACTGTAATGTAGCTTTTGGACATGGTAAGAAAGAAAGGATATCATAAAGGCTCAAAAATAACTAAGACAACGGGTTTAACTTATTTACAACTTTTGGAATCCATTCTAAAAACTTTGCACCCAGTTTCTAAAACAAGGAATTTGATTCTCTTTTCCTTTTTTTTGTTGAATTTCCCACTCTCGATTTCGTGGGATTATGAAATACTTTATTTGGTATGACCGAACTGTGAGGCTGCCTACGTATCTTGTGGTGACAAGAATCAGGTCAAACGTAGTTCACAGGACTACTTTTGTTGCTGCTATTTTTCTTTTTCTTTTCTTTTTCTCTTTTTTTCTTTTCTTTCTTTTTCTTTCTTTTCCCTTTTTCTTTTCCTTTTTTTTATCTCTATTTTTTCTTTTCTCTTTTTTTTTGAATTTTCCTTTTGGTATGAATCTTTTAAAATAAACCTATTGGGACATAAACTTTTTTTTATATGACTCTAACTTGATTCCAAAAGAGGGGGGTCAAAGAAACTAGTACAGGCTCAAGAGGGTATCAAATGGTATAAGTGTTTGGGTAGCTGAAAGAGGGCCTCCCAATCCCTGAAAATGCCAAGTACAACATATGCAACTTGAAATGAAAATTGAAGATCATGCACAATATTTCTTTTGTGGCTTCGGCGTTGATATCACTGATATACCTTCCACTTTTCTTTAGCGCCTTGTCAAATACAGAACCCTCGTTGGGTGACTCCCTTTTCACAATGGACATCCTCCGTCAATTCGGAGAAAACTTCCTTTATTTTGTAACTCAAAGTAGCTTGCTTCAAATCGTCCGGGATACACTCTACTTTAACGAATTCTTGCACCCTATTAACTTCCCAAATTATCTGCCCCAGTTTCACACAGTTCGGGCTTCAAATGATCTCAAAATCTCTTTACTTACTCCCCTCAAATGTCCCTATCATCTTCAAAATTGTTTCACTGCTTCATGATTAAACTAACTTTTAAGACCAGGCCTAGAATTATGCGTGCATGTCATGTCACTAGAGCGAGCAAGAAGAGAACTATAAAAGGAGAAGAGAACTAAACAGGAATGACTAGAAATAACAAAAAATAGAAAATTGCATTGGACAAAAGGTGAAGGGGTTTGCACATCAAAACAAGCACTAAACTGGGGTTACAACCCTGGAATAAACCTAGACAGCACTAAACGAGTTACTGCGACTAAACAAACCAGGCAAAATAAAAGGATAGAAGGGTTTGAGCCACAAGACAATTTCCGGATTACAACCCTGAAATAAATCGGACAACAGAAATGACAACAAAATAAACCACCAAGACTCCTCCCTGGCTAGCCAAGAAAGGAGCATATTTCCAATCACCAAGCTCAACATCTTAGCCACTGAGTTCCGCATCAACATTACTAAGACCTTTACAAGTCTTCATCACATTGAGTTTAGCAAATTGCCTTTGGGTCCCTTTTGCTGGCTCATTCTTAAGATCAACCTCTGATAGCGCTGAAAGATTCATAGCACATGGACCTCCGAGGAACTCAGAAGAATTCTCATATTCCTTTTCAAAATAATCATACCCACCATATGTGTCTCATGACGAACAGGCGATGGACTTTGGCTAGTGTCTGCTGCATCTGGATTTTGCACGACAATGTCACCTACATCAATAAGCTTCTGAATTTCTTTTTTCAGGTGCCAACACTTTTCTGTACTGTGGCCCGGGGCATCGGAGCAATATGCGCACCTTTGAGAAAAATCAAACTTCTTTGGCAGAGGGTTTGGCATTTTTATCTGAATCGGCTTCAACATGTCCAATTGCCTCAACCTTTGGAACAAACTGGTATATGATTCTCCAATAGGGGTGAAAGCCTTTTCTTTTCTCAGTAGTCTTTTCAGTTTATATTTTGGCCTCGGTTGGAACCTTTTACGGGCAGGTGGCTGATATGCTTGAGGGGGCGGGTAAGATATTTTGGGAAGTGGTGTGGGCCATCGCGAGCCTCGTGGGTGCGGAGCATATGGCGGTGCATTGTGGATAGGGTACTGGGAAAGTGATGGACGACTTTGGGGATTCTGTGGAGAGAGGTAGCGTTGGGGAGGATCATCTAGTGCACAATGATATCCATGGGGTCGACGTCGAGGCTGAAAGCGTTAAGCAGGAATGCCCAGCGGATCATCTTTTCTATTTCTCTTTTTTCCATCCAAACTTACTGGGACGTTCTAAATGTCTTCTGTAGTATCTTTCAGCGCCAAACAACTCATGATTTTACCTGACTTGATTTCCTCTTCTACCATCTCCCCCATTTTTACCACATCATTGAAAGGCTTACCCAAGGCTGGGATCAAATAACTGAAGTAGGTGGGCCCCTGGGCTTTTAGGAAAAGCTCAACCATTTCTTCTTCACCAATCGGGGGACTGACTCGAGCAGCTTGCTCCCTCCATCTGAGCCCGAACTCCCTAAAGCTTTCCTCCGTCTTCTTTTCCATTTTAGATAGGGAGGAGCGGTCTGGGGTAACGCCTAATTTGTATTGAAAGTATCGAACAAAATCTTGAGCCATGTCACCCAATGTAGGCCACTTACCGACATCTTGATGATTATGCCATTCCAAATCTGCCCCAGTCAAGCTCTTACTGAAATATGCCATCAACAAGTCATCTTTCTCTCCAACACTTCTCATTTCACTGCAATAAATCCTTAGGTGGGAAACCGGATCTCCACACCCATCATACAAGTTAAATTTTGGCACTTTAAACCCCGCGGGCAGGCGAACGTCAAGGGAGACAGACAATTCTTTGTAAGCCATGTTACCCTGGTCTCCCATTCCTTGCTTGTTCTTTAAGGACTGTTCTATGCCTTTCAGCTTCCTGGGTATCCCATCTCTCCCTTCTTTTCCTGTGACCTTTTCATTTTCAGCAAGAAGCTCATCCCGAGGGCTCTGCTTGTATGAGTCAGGAACCTTGTGGGCAACCTTTGGGGGGTAATATTGGGCATCATGAGCTTTGAATGGGTATTCATTGTTGGGGATAGTGGACATGACAGGAGGACAATTTTGGGGAGAGGTAATTGGAGGATGAGTGATGGAGCTACTAGGACGGTTGGGAAAGCTATGATAAAGGGGTGGATCTGGAGAGTGTGGGGGATCATCCGGCACTATGACCAGAGTTTGGGTAAGGGTAGCATCTAAGAAGCTAGGTGGTGGCGGGGGTGGTGCTTTCCCAGTCATCCAGGCCTGATACATGCTCGTCATGTGTTGTCTTAACATCCTTACCTCATCAGCGAAACCAGTTCCTGTTCAACCAATTGCTTTCGGGCACCGGTATCAACCAACCCAATTTTGTTGTTGTCCGCCATTGCCTTTTGACTTTATGTTGTGGAGAGGAGTTACTACTTCGAGAACCACAAACCAAACCACCTTTCTGCTATGAAGATATCAAAGGGAACAAAATGGGGTCATCCCGTTAGCGTTAGGGCATTTAACAGCAAAAATATCACATTGCATGCAATGCACCTAGCAACAATTAATGGTTCTAGAATGACTTCGATGGTCATAAGGTCACTTGGCATCATCCCAATTTGTCCATTTGAATCTTCTCTTTTCTTTTCTTTCCTCGCACTTCTTAGCTCGCTCATTTTCCTTCCCTTTTTTTCTTTCTGATTAGCTCTTTTCTTCCCTCTCATTTCTCACATCCCATAATTTCACCATCTTTTTTCTACTTTGTTTTTTCTTTTTTCTCTTTTTTTAGAAAAATTATTCGATCGAACCCTATGTAGGTTGCCTACGTATCATGACGCCGCTTGAATCAGATCTTTGCGTAGTTCTGGAAAATCGAAAATAGACTAAACAAACCTACGTCCTCTTTTTTTTTCTTAATGACTACTTTGACGAGATAAGGGAAATAAAAGAAACAAATCTCTTTTTTTTTCTAGACTTAATGTTCTATGACCTATTCTAAACTCAAGCTTAACGAGCATACATTTTTTTTCTCCTTTTTTTTTAAACAAACACTCTATGGGAAATTTTTAAGGAAAAATCCTACAAGAGAATTTTTTTTTTTTGATTCTCTTTTTTTTTTGAAAGGAAGTCCAAACAATAAACCAAAGAAAATATTTAGAATTTTCATTTGATATCCCTGAAGAAAGACTTCGAAACGAGAAATGAATAAAATAAGAAATATTTTTGGATTTCGGTATTTGATTACCTAAGAAAGAAACTTCAAAAATAAAGATAAAGTATGTTTTTTTTTCTTCTATGTACAATATCCTAAAGTTCTTGGGAAAATAAAAGAATATTTTTTTTATTTTTCATTAATTTCCAAAGAAGAACCTCAAAAAAAAATCTTTTTGGATTTCTGAGATTAATACCTTAAAGAAAACTTTTAAAAAGGTACTAAAAGGAAATTCTCGTTTTTTTTGAATTCTTAGTCTTAATATACTAAAGAAATATAAAAGCAATTTTTATTTTGATATTAATTGCCTAAAGGAAAAACCACCTCAAAGGAATTTTTTTTTTCATTTCTAGGAAATATTTATAACGGAAATATGAAAACACAAAATTTCTTTTTGGTGTTTTTGATTTATAACACACTTTTTTTTTCAATACGAAAATAGTATATACAATAACAAAAGACTCGACATTACTGTACAAAACTAGAAGGTAAAACACAACATAAAAAGAAAAACAGATTCAAAACACAAAAAGAAAAATCTCCTTAAACAACTCCTGAATTATCCTGACTGGATGATCTCGGGGTGTCTGTCATGCCCAAACTCCAGTAAGTAGATCCATACATGTATGAGAAAAAAACTTTAAACCAATACTATGTGAGACAATAACACTCCCTACCGGACACATGCAAGACATGATTGAGGCTATTTTTGCAAAATGGCTTATTTGGCCAAAAGATGGCTAGAAGTGCAAAAATTGGCTAAGACCCCAAAAAGCCAAGAACCTAACATTTACTAGGAAGACCGGAACCTATGTGGGTTGCCTACGTATCACGCCCCGAAAGACGAGAATCAGGTATGCGTAGTTCGGGCAGATTGGATACGGTCGAGAATTTTAAAAAAAAATAACTAATTTAGAGAAAATATATTTTTTTTTGTCTTTTCTTTTTGAAAAATGATAAAACATGCAAAATCTTTTGGATTTTCTTTTTCCTTTTTTTTGATTTTTGATTCTCGGAAAATGATGAAAAAGTGCTAAATCTTTTGAATTTTTCATGCCTTTTTTTTGTCTTTTTCTTAATAAAAAAAAAGTAACAAAAAACATCACTAGGCCCTACTTGCTTTATTTTCACACTTCACCCTCTCTTTTTTTTCCTCTCTTGCCCTCAACTTTCATTGGTCCGTCAAATTACCCTTTTATCATTGGAGAAATGCAACATGTAGCACATAGGATGCATCAAGATGATCTGTTATTTTTTGGGCACACCTGTCCTAGACAGACCCAACCCCTGTGTTGAGTCCCCAAAGTCAGATGCATGTGATGCAAACAAACGTTCCTACTAGGGATCCGGCATGAGGCTGAGTCATTCTAAGTTCAAAACATGGGTATATTGTTCTAGACTTGTGTACCCGAGCGAAAAACTCGAGCCGAGGAGGGGGCTACATACCGGGAACCAAAAGGCCATCCGGCTTTGTAACTTGTCCGAGCCTCTTTCTTATTTCAAGGTATGACACTAACAGAATAAGGAGTCACACCAGCGTGCACATCCCCGAAGATGAGAAGAGAAGGGTTCTCGTAACAGTTTATATACAATTCAAATAATATCAAAGCGGTAAAAAGCAACATTTAGCACATTAGGCCCAAACATGTAAAAATTAGATAATAAACAAAGCTAATTATAACAATTATTCCAAGCTCGAATTCTGAACCCTAAACCAGAGGTTCTGGCTTCTTATCCCCAGCAGAGTCGCCAGAGCTATCACACCTCCTTTTTCCTACACCCCCGGAAGGGTATAAGGGCAGTATAAGGGAGTTTTTTCCAACTTAAAGTGACAATCGAAACGGGATTATTTTATTAAAAATTTAGAGTCGCCACTTGGGATAATTTCATGGTGTCCCAAGTCACCGGTTCAAATCCCGAATCGAGGAAAAGATTGACTCTGTTTTACAGTCCGCGAACACAGAAATCCGGGCAAGGAATTCTGTTAACCCGGAGAAGGTGTTAGGCATTCCCGGGTTCCGTGGTTTTAGCACGGTCGCTCAACTGTTATTATTGGCTCATTATCTGATTTTAACACATGTTTTAACCTATGGTTCAATTTTAACTTTATAACCGCTTTAATTGATTATTTTTTAGGAAGATTTCAACGTCACATAAAACGTGTCTCGAACCACGTCACATAAATGTACCCGCAGTCTGCAACACATTTATCTAACGTTGTTGAGATTTGGATTTGGATTACATAAATGCGCACCCGAGTTTAGGAAGGTAATTTTTAGAATAGCGCGCCTAAAGCAACTACACACTTTCAAATTTGCGAGGGCCATGAAAATTCAACTAAATGGCACGCCTCGATTTCTAAGGATAAAAATATTAATTAAGCGAGGGCCATGCATTTTAAGATTTTGTTTGGAATGGCACACCTCGATTCCAATTTTAAAAGAAAATTCAAACTAAATTTTTGAGGGCCATAAGCTATATTCCATTTAATGGCACACCTCGAACCTACTTTAAGAATCTGATTAATTAAGCACTAAAGAAATTAAGACTTGTTCAAGCTAGGTGAATGGGCCTTGGTCAACACAGACAATTAATAAAGAAAAATGGGGTCAGAAGGTCGAAAAGGATCCAAACTCCATTCGCGGATATCTTCAGATTTAGGCCCAAGGTGAGCCCAATCTTCAGAGACCTGGCATTACCAAATACAGGACTCAACATCGAGCCCCCATATCGTACAAGCAATGATTGAAATGGCCAAAGGTCAAAGTAAATCCAAATGCTAATCAACGGAACTACTATATACACAACAATTTTAAATCATCCTCTAATTAACCAATGGACAATTACATGAAGCTTTAGCAATGTCATGATTTTGAAAATAATTAGAGGTCCAATTTTTTAGAACTATACAACATATAACTCTAAACTTTCAAGGCCCCAAGTTAACTTGCAATACTGATATGGGAATTTAAACCTCAGCTAGACCTCACATTAACAAAATTTGTAGGATTAAATAGTCATGATCTTAAAACAATCAAATCTAATCACATAGCATTTCAACAACAGCAGACAACCAACACTGGCCTAAATATTACTGCAAGTGTACCCAAAAAAATCAATGTATGCCCTACTCTTAAAGCAACCTTGATTATCTTCCTTTTCTCTTCACATAATCTTATATTAATTATTTCTCGAGAAGCTTAAGCTCAATTGAATTCCTCCAAATACTGACAGTAACCAAACCAGCAAATTAGGATCCAATTTTACCTGAATCCCAAAAATCACTCTAAAGCTCTCAACATAGTTCTTAGGCATTTCACACTCAATCAAAAGCAAATGCAAAATACAGAATATGCTTGTTAGCCATAGCTATTGCTTTACTCGTCAGAAGAACAACTGTAAAACAACACATATACTCTGAATCAAACTGATCCCAAATAAGAGTTCCCCATTTAGTCCTATATACATATTCAATTACTCATCCACAAGACTTGCACATACAACTTCTGAACATGCTATTCAACATTGAAACTAAACATTTAACTTCAATCCCAAACACAGCTTTATAATATACAGGTAATAGCTTATATAACCTCTATAATTACAGATGTACCATAGAGTGTTGAAGCAGTAAGAGAAACAGAGGAAACTAAGTTCAAATGCAGCTTGTATTCAATCAGATTTTCACTCGAATTACATATTCAAAATTCACTCGTTGTTCATGGGCTAGAGAGATACCTGGAAAGCAAAAAATAGAAAAATGAGGGATCAGCAGCAGCAGAGCAGTGTTAGCAAAGAAGAAGCAAACAGCAGAAGCAATTTAGAATTTTATCAATGGAACAGTGACCCAGCAACCTTTAAACCAGCTTTCATTTCCAGAATAAGCTAGGAAAATCCTTTTGGGTTTCAGAATGAAGAGACTAACTCAGAACTAGACCAATGGTTCACTCAAAACACCAGAATTTTTGAAGTTCTTTCTTCTTACATTCAATATTATTTCAGATTTTTCCTCCCAAAAACTCTAGCCGTTTCAATTTTAGTCTTTTTAATCTCTCTTTTTCTGACTTGCTAATGAAGAAAAGGTGCTTTTGTAGGCAAGGTATTAGGGTAGCCTAAAGGTATTCAGCTTTGGATTTCAAACCTTTTGCAATTTTCGTTTTAGCTTAGATACCCTTAGTTCAGAAATCAAGCTTTCAAATTAGCCCCAATCCCAGCTTCCTAGAAGCTTCCCTAGTCTGTTACTGAGATTCCCTTACCCAATTTCCCTAAATTACCCCTCAAAATGCTATTATTTACCCTCTGAAACCAGAACAAATATGGGTCAAAGTTGACCCAAATCGAATTGCTATGGGTCTCCAGTCAAATCCCTTTTGGGCTTTTTTGATTTCAGAATTCAAATCGAGCCCCAATCCAAAATATCAACTTAACGGGCTAAGGAAAAAACCCAGAACCCTTAAGATAAAACCCAAAACCCAAAAGAAAAGGGAAATGAATTAGTTTTAAACAATAACAAAATAAACTATTCTGATTATTAAACAACTTATGCATGGACAAAATTGAAAACGAACACATAAAGAGGAAAAAGAGAAGAAAAAACAGAAAAGAGATGAAGTAGGATGAATACAAAGAGAAATACAGTAAAAGAAACAACAAAACAAGTGAAAATACCTAAACCGGGCTGGCCAGACCTTGAAGTCATTCCTCGATCTTTTGATTTTGACCGAAAGGGGTCTTAATCATGTGTTCTCAGATGAAAACACATGAACAAGGTCCATTTCGGCCTCAATCTTTACTAAGTCTGCCGATTTAGGATTTTGAAATTTTAGGTCTCACATTTTGATTCAAGATTCGATGAGATTGAGATGGATTCGAGGGGAGCTATGTTGAAATTTGGAGAGAGGAAGGTGAGAGGGTTTAAGGGTGTGATTTTGAGGCGGGTATGGGTGGTGCAAGGCTGCGCCGCCACCGGAATTGATGGTGAGCTTTTAGGGCGGCGGTCTCTATAGGATTAGAGGTTAGAGACGAAGGGGAGGGGGGTCTGTTTGGTCTCTGCAGCTTTAGGACATATTTAAGTGAAATGATGAAAGTGTTCTGGGTCGTCTGATGAAACAAGATGAAGGGCCAAGATTTGATTACTTAGAGGACTTAAAACGGCGTAGTATTGGATTTATACTACGTCGTTTGGATGGTCTGAAGGACCAGCTGATTTGGACCGGGTGGGGATCAATTTTGGGCCTGTATTGGGAAGGATTTGAATGGGTCTTTAATCAAAGTGACCCAATTCCACAAGACAAGCATTTCTTTTGTCTTTCCAGTTTCTTTTCAATTTCATTTTTTGTTTCTTTTTTTTCTCAAATTAAAAATAGAACCTAGATTAATTTTAAACCCAAATTATCCTATCAAATTAGTTTAATTGTTAAAAAAAGATATTTACAACAACTAATTAATTACCAAATTAATAAAAATACAAAATTCGAAGCTAAATGCAAAAATTAGTTATTTTTTGTGATTTTCTATTTTTGCAACACAACTAAAGTACTAACTAATTCCAAAATGCCAAATCAAATCCTAAATGCAAATGCAATATATTTTTTATGAATTAAACAAAATAAACGTGCACACACAAATGCAAGCAATTAACAAAAAATGCTACAAAAATCTACGAAATTGCAAACAATGGAAAATATTTATTTTGTTTGAATTTATGGGAATAATTCATATAGGTTAAAAATCACGTGCTCACACACACACTCGTCACCTCGCGTGCACGGACTACAATTAGCATGGAAGACTCAAATCCTAAGGGGAAGTCCCCCCCCCCCCCCCCGACGAGGTTAGGCAAGATACTTACCTCAAAGACGACAAACCGATACTCAAAAATGCACTTCCCGGGAGAAAGGACCTCCTGACGGCTAAAATCTAACCAAGTCAATTTCAAAGAACAAATAAAAGACATAAGAAACTATTCCGGATCATAAAGTCTCAATCTTTAACAAAATCCAAAAATTGGTCCAAAAGTCGACCACTGGGCCCGCGCCTCGGAACCCGACAAATTTTACAAAATTCGAATACCCATTCCAATATGAGTTCAACCATACAAAATTTATTAAATCTGATACCATTTGGCCCCTCAAATCACAATTTTTCATTTTAGGAATTTTCTTCAAAAACCAACATTTTATCAACCCAAATCACAAATTAAATGATAAAAATGAAGACAAATTCATGGAATATGTTTGATTCTAGGTGAAGAACACTTACCCAATCAATTTGTGTGAAAAGCCCTCGAAGAATCGCTCAAAACCGAGCTCCACAAGTCAAGTTATGGTGAAAATGGTGAAACCCTCGATTTTTGGAATATATTCTGTTTGCCCAAGCATTTGTGCATTGCGAACGCGAAGGAAGTATCGCGTTCGCGAAGAAGAGAATGAAGGCTGCCCAGGTTACTCAACGCGAATGCGACAATACGTCCGCGTATGCAAAGAAGGAAAGTCTGATGGACCAAAGACTGCTCTTCGCGAACGCGTGAACTAGTACGCAAACGCGAAGGGTGGGATGGCATAACTACGCGAACGCGATGAACTGACGGGAACGCGATGAATGAAGAGACAGAGCTGCGCGAATGCGAAGAAGGAAAATGAGGCGACTAGTAGAGACACTTTGCGAACGCGGGAGGGGCTTCGGGAACGCGAAGGAGGATATCAGATACAAGAAATAGCAGTTCAAAAAAAAGGAAAAATGGCCCGCAGCCCACCTGGAACACACCCGAGGCCCTCGGGACCTCAACAAAACATGCCAACATATCCCATAACATCATTCAAACTTGTTCCAACCCTCGGAATGCACAAAACAACATCAAAACACCAATATAACATAGGATTCAAGCCTAAAAACTCCAAAAACTCTCAATTTACGCTTTCGATCAAAAAGTCTATCAAACCTCGTTCGAATGGCCTAAAGTTTTGCACACACGTCTCATTCAACACTACGGAGATACTCCAACTTCCGGAATTCCATTCCGACCCTCGGATTAAAATCTCACTATCGAACTGGAAACTTCAAAAATTCAACTTTCGGCATTTCAAGTGTAAATTAGCTACGGACCTCCAAAACAATCCGAACGCGCGCCTTAGTCCAAAATCACCATACGAAGCTGTTGGAATCATCAAAAATTCATTCCGGGGCCGTTTACTCAAAATTCCAATTCCGATCAAATTCTCACCGCTTAAACTCCCAAAACTAGATTCCCTCTTCCAATTTGACTCTGAATCATCCGTTAGCTGAATTCAACCATGCACGCAAGTCGATACTCGCATTATGAAGTTGTTCTAGACCCTACGCCGCTGAATAGAGCTTAAATTCTCAAAACGACCATTCGGGTCGTTACAGATATTTTTGAATCAGAATCTGAGTTGAAAGAAGAGGTCTTAAGGTTGAAAGGACAGATGACCGAAATATACCAAGCCTGGATTAGTGGGCGTCCTCCACCCTTATTTCCCACTAACTATACTGAAAGCCTTGCCACTATTCCGCCACTGTCACAAATCCAGATTCCCACTGCTGCTGATATCTCCCTACTACCTTTTCACACTCCACCCGCCAAAACCACCTTATACCTCGCTCCTTTGACCATTCATGTTTTTGTAGCTCATCCACCAGCTACCTTTCCTCGATCCTCTAGCGAGACTATGTTCAAAATTCCCTATGCCCAACACTACGCTCCAGAACCAACTTCCAAGGTCTCGGATCCATACTCTCACGTTCCTCATTTTGAGCCTCTCGGTGAAACTGAAAAAGACTGCAAAGACACTGGAGAAAGATGAGATATCCAGGAAGGTGAAAATCTTAGAGCAGTCTTTAAGAAACATGCAATGGATAGGGAGCCAGATGAGCGTGCCTTACAAAGACTTGTGCTTGTTTCCTGACATCCAACTGCCTGCTGGGTTTAAGATGCCAAAGTTTGATTTGTATGACGGGCATGGAGATCCCGTGGTTCATTTGAGAAGCTACTACAGTAAGATGAGAGGCGCCGGTGGGAAGGACAAATTATTGATGGCATATTTAAGCCAAAGTCTGAGTGGGACAGCTCTGGAGTGGTATACCCGCCAAGATGCTAGCAGGTGGTACACATGGAACGATATGGCTCAGGCCTTTGCCAGGCACCTTCAGTACAATATAGAAATTGTCCCGGATCGCATGTCCCTCACCAAGATAGAAAAGAAGCCAAATGAAAGCTTTAGGGAATATGGGCTCAGATGGAGAGAGCAAGCTGCCAGAGTCATTCCCCCAATAGAAGAAAACGAGATGGGTTGAGTACTTTCTTCAAGCTCAAGAGCCAATTTACTTTGGGCATTTGATCTCGGCTGTGGGTAAGCCTTTTAATGATGTGGTAAAAGTGGGAGAAATGGTAGAAGATGGGCTGAAGTCGAGCAATATCATGAGCTATTCTGCTTTAAAAGCCACAACACAAGCAATTCAGAACGACACAGGAAGCTTGCTGGGTCAGAAGGAACATAATGATGCTGCCATGGTTGTCTCAGGATCACGACATGGTCCAACGGGTCCGCCTCACCAATATACTCAGCCTCAACCCCAACCCCAAACCTATCCCCGAGCTCCACATAATCCACCTCAGTATTATCCTCCGAACAATGACCGTCATCTGTCCAACCACCGTGTCACTCCTTATGGTGAGTGCCAGCACCGCATAATGCACTCTTGCCTTCACAACATTTTCGAGCACCCAACAACCCTAGAAAATAGTGGCAGGGAGGGTAACAAAGGAAATGAAATAGTTTCACGCAAATCAGGGAGTCCTACACAAGCTTGTTTGAAAAGTTAAAGCATTCTGGCCTGATTGAGCCGCTCCTCGGCTATACTCCAGACCCATATGCAAAAGGTTTTGATCCTACTGTACGATGCATGTACCACTCTAACGTCCAAGGTTATAGCATTGAAGATTGTCGTGCTTTGAAAAGGGGAATAGAAATAATGATTCAAGAAGGGGTAATTGTGATCCAGGACAGTGACACCCAGAATATCACGCAGAATCCTTTACCTGCATATGATGATGCACACTTTGTGGGGATGATGCGTGGTGACAGGGAGTATGAGAATCCTCTTGGAAACTTGCTGACTGAAGTTAATGATATTGAAAGTGGTAATGGTCTTGGTAATATTGATGCGGAACTCAGTGGCTAAGATGTCGAGCTTGGTAATTGGAAAGACACTCCTTTCTTGGTTAGCCAGGGAGGAGTCTTGGCGGTTTATTCTGTTGTCATTTCTGTTGTTCGGGTTATTTCAGGGTTGTTATCCAGATATTGTCTTGTGACTCAAACCCTTCTATCCTTTTATTTTTCCTAGTTCGTTTAGTCATAGTAACTCGTTAGTGTTATCTAGGTTTGTTCCAGGTTTGTAACCCTAGTTTATTTTGCTTGTTTCGTTGTTCAAACCCTTTCACCGTCTGTCTAATGCAATTCTATTTTCTGTTATTTCTAGTCATTTCTTTTGTTTAGTGCTCTTTTCCTTTTATAGTTCTTTTCCTGCTGACTCTAGTTACATGACATGCACGCGTAATTCTAGGCATGGTCTTAAAAGTTAGTTTAATCATGAAGCAATGAAACAATTTTGAAGATGATAGGGACATTTGAGGGAAATAAGTACAGATTTAGACATTTTGAGATCATTTAAATCCCGAACTGTGTGAAACTGAGGAAGATAATTTGGGAAGTTAATAGGATGACAAGAATTCGTTAAAGGAGAGGCATCCCCAAACAATTTGAAGCGAGCAGTTTTTAGTTCAAGTGCACCTCAATTTACAAGATAAAGTCAAGAAAGTTTACTCCGAATTGATGGAGGATATCCATTGTGAAGAGAATCACCTAACAAGAGTTCTGTACGTGACAAGGCACTAAAAAAAAGTGGAAAGCACATCAGCGATATCAATATCCAAGCTGTAGAAGAAATGTTATGTGTGCTCTTCCTTTTTCATTTCAAGTTGCATGTGTTGTACTTGGCATTTTCAGGGATTGGGAGGCCCTCTTTCAGCTACCCAAACACTTATACCATTCTATACCCTTTTGAGTCTGTACTGATTTCTTTGACCTTCCCTCTTTTGGAATCAAGTTAGAGTCATACGGAGAAAAAAAAAAGTTCATGTCCCCATAGGTTTATTTTAAAAAGTTCATTCCAAAAGGAAAATTCAAGAAAAAGAAGAGAAAAAAATAGAGATAAAGAAAAAAAAAGAAAAAGAAAAAAGAAAAGAAAAAAAGGAAAAAAAGAAAAAGAAAAAGGAAAATAGTAACAAAAAGTAGTCTTGTGAACTACGTTCGACCTGATTCTTGTCACCACAAGATACGTAGGCAGCCTTACGGTTTGGTTGCACCAAATAAAATATTTCATAATCCCACGAAGTCGAGAGTGGGGCAGTCTTTCTTAGAAATTCCACCTCAAAAAGAAAAAAAAAGAGAATCAAATCCCCTTGTTTTAGAAATTGGGGAAAAGTTTGAAATGGATTCCAAAAGTTGTAAATTAATTAACCCTGTTATTTTAGTTACTTTGAGCCTTTATGATATCCCTTCTTTCTAACCCTGTCCAAAAGCCACATTACAATCCAAAAAAAAGACCTCCCAGATAATCTTTGAGAGTGTCGAGTTAGACGTGCTGGAGCATATGATGTTTTTACTATGGTCAATGCCTTGTCATCTATAAAATTAGAGGAAATAAAAAGATAAAGAACAAAATGAGAGGGTCTTATCGGTGAAAACCTTCACAGGCACCATAAGGCGACGGTAAGTTGAGAGAAAGAACATAATGAGAGAGACTTGATGGTGAAAACCCTTCGGGCACCACAAGTCGAATAAGGATCGTGAATCAGATAGGATAATCGGAGCATTGAAGCCTAGTTTCACGGCGAAGAGGTACAACAAGAGTTGAATATTAGACTTGCTTGACAGATTAGGCCACTTAATCCAAAAGTGAATGTCATGGTCATTAGAGTTGGTATCCACATCTCATAAGTTTCTACTTTGTAATTTTCTTGTTAGGTATCATCTCTTTCCATTGTCCCTTACTCTGTTCCTTTGTATTGTTTACTTCCTCTTCATGAGTCTGTTTGGTCAGAACAAGTGAGAAATGACATCAAAATTTGCTACCAGCTTTCCAATTGCATAAAACGGAATCTGGCTAGCACATCAAAGTGGCATAAGTCAGGAAAGAACAGTATGCGCACTGAGTTGGTAACAATCAACGTGCTTTGGGGTTCATCTAAAATGCAAAGGTTTGGTATATGTCAATTCATGAGCACAATGCACCAGATAGAGGGATTTGGGGTTTGAACGGATCAGAGGTGTTTTCATCGATAAGGGTTGATAGAGAAAGTGGTTAGTCAATAAACAAGCAAGGTATTTCAAGTTGAAATCAAAGTTATCATGGCAAGTGAAGGAGCAATCGCCCTCACAGTCAAGGCCACAAACCAACCACCATGTTTAAACTCACAAGTTTTCTTTGTTTGAAACAGGGATGAAGACTGTGTCCAAATCAAAGCTTGGAAGCTTGAACCTTTTCAAGTGTCATGCCCGATTTTGTCAGTACAAAGGCTGTTTGAGAATGATATTTTTACCGCCTAGGCATCCCTCTAGTTGAGATGATCAGCATCTCCCAAGAATTTACCCTAGTTGAGAAGAACCATGACTCCTAGACATCCCTCTATTTGGGAAGAATCTTTAGTTTTCCTTAAAGTTCAGGGGTCCCGCCTGGAGAATAGGGTCATGTCTTAGTTTCTTAAGTTGCTAATCTTTAGTTTGTCTTGAGTTCAGGGGTCCTGCCTGGAGAATAGGGTCATGTCTTAGTTTCTTAAGTTGCTAATCTTTAGTTTGTCTTGAGTTCAGGGGTCCCGCCTGGAGAATAGGGTCAGTTTTTAATTTTCGTTTAGTTGGATAATCATTAGTTTTCCTGGAGTTTAGGGATCCCGCCTGGAGAATAGTGCCAGTTTTAATTTTCTTAAGTTGATAGTCTTTAGTTTCCTTAATTTCAAGGGTCCCGCCTGGAGAATAAGGTCAGTTTTTTAATTTTCCTTAACATGTTAGTCTTAGTTTTTCTTAAGTTTAGGGGTCCCACCTGGAGAATAGGGTCAATTTTTACCTGGAGAAATGCACTTCCTAGTCTGGGTTTTTCAGGTTATATTTTTGTTTTAGGAGACGCACTTCCTAAATGGAGATTTTATCCCTAGGAGACGCACTTCCTAGTTTCGGGTAATTTAAGTTCATTCCTAGGAGACTCACTTCCTAGATGGAGTCATTGAAGTTTTACCCGTTAGGAGATGCACTTCCTAGGGTCTTTCAGATTATACTTGTTAGGAGACGCACTTCCTAGCTTTGGTCATTTAAATTCATTCCTAGGAGATGCACTTCCTAATTTGAGTTATTGAAGTTTCACCCCTAGGAGACGCACTTCCTAGTCTGGGTCTTTCAGGTTATATGTTTGTTTTAGGAGACGCACTTCCTAAATTGAGATTTCACCCCTAGGAGACGCACTCCCTAGTTTGGGTCATTTAAGTTCAGCCCTTGGAGAAGCACTTCCTAGTTTGGTTCATTCATGTTTTACCCCTAGGAGACGCACTTCCTAGTCTGGGTTTTTCAGGAAATACTTTTAGGAGACACACTTCCTAAATTGAGATTCATTCCTAGGAGACACACTTCGTAGTTTTGGTCATTTAAATTCATCCCTAGGAGACGCACTTACTAGATTTGGTCATTTAAATTCATCTCTAGGAGATGCACTTCCTAGTTTGAGTCATTGAAGTTCCGCCCCTAGGAGACGTATTTCCTAGTCTGGGTTTTTTAGGATATACTTTTAGGAGATGCACTTCCTAAATTGAAACTTCACCCCTAGGAGATGCACTTCCTAGTTGGGTCATTTAAGTTCAGCCCTAGGAGACGCACTTCCTAGTTTGGTTCATTCACGTTTCACCCCTAGGAGATGCACTTCCTAATCAAGGTTTTCCAAGTTATTCTTTCAGGAGATGTACTTCCTAAATTGAGATTTCACCCCTAGGAGACGCACTTCCTAATCTGGGTCATTCAGGTTTTATTTTTAGTAGATGCATTTCCTAGTCAAAGTTTCTTAATTTTACTCACAGGAGATGCACATCCTAGTCGAGTCTCTAGTTTACTTTCATCATTGCATAAATAGCATAAGTGGTTTACCAGTTTTGCTAACAACTCACAAATCTTCCGAGTGCAAACTGGGGAAGAAAATTTTGTTTGTTTTGTCATTTTGATTACAGGCACACACCTGGAGAACAAGGGAATTCGTTGCGGAATTATTTCAAGTTTCAAGTCAATAGCAGGCACCCACCTGGAGAACAAGGGAAATCATTTCAGAATTCAATTCAAGTTAGAAGTAGCAGAAGCTCGCGGCAAGAATGCGAGTCAACAGTTCGAGATGGCCAATAAAGTAGTATCAAACCAGAATAAAAGAAAGGAAAAATAGGGAATCCAAATGCAGAAGCAGAAAATAGATGTGAACTGCTCAAGACGTGGTTGAAGTCACGAGCACGGTGTGTCCGGTTTTGATCCGAAGAAGCTAAAGAAGAATGAACTAGCACTTGCAGCTAGCAAGCATCAAGGTTCAAATCTAAAGTCTGCATGAAGAACCATTCGAGACTCAGGATCAAGCTTCAGAAGACTCATAGATAGGAGTCTTGTAACTCGTAGCTGATAGGCTTAGTTAGTCTTTTTCATTTTTTGATTTTGATGTAATAACAGGACCGCGGACTGGAACCTCGACGGAACGGCACCTCAATCGGCTCTCTACCTCGGTATACTTCCTCATTGTTCCTACTTCTGAACTACACGTGGCCTGATTCCTTTATAGCCAAGGATATGTAGGCAGCTCAGATACCAGGGCTCGGTCACATTCTCCTTTCTTTTAGCTTTTGGTCTCTCTAAATAAGGGTCGGGTCAAAAAACATGTCTCGTCGTTCTTTGTCTGAAAATACTTTGTGTTTTCAGTCAAAGAAGGGCAGCTGTAGGCATGTAATTTTTGACCCACCCCGAGATTTTACACATTTTAGTGTTAAATATTTTGTTTAGGTCTAATATCGCTACTTTAACTAATTTTGACTCTTTTACTCTATTTTATCACAAAAATAAAAACTACAAAAATATTTTCTCTTATTTAGCTAATTGATATTTTATTTAGTTACTTTTAGTTTATCTATCTTTCATAAAATAAAAAAATATACAAAAATAATTTCACTTTTAGTATTTAGTTTTATTCTAGTAATTTATTTTAATTAGTAATGATTTCACTAATTTTATAGTTATTATTTTAGAAATTAATATTTTAGTCTAGTAGAGTTAAAGGGCCACTTTTAAAGGTAAATTTGGCCAAAATTTGGCCCAATTCGGATCTAGCCCATAATAATCCAAGCCCAATACCCATAAAACCCTAGAAAGACACTTAAAAACAACCCCTAACCTAGACTAAGGGGGGAGCGGTTTTCTGATTTGGAAAAAAACAAAAACCCCTCATCTTCATCTTCTTCAGCCTACAACACAAGAAAAACCCTATTGGAACCCTAATCGCTTTAGAGCCGCCGCCGCCACTCCCGCCTCACTGGATGCCGGCAACCAATCTCCATAGCCACACACCACCGCATCCCCTCCATCTCTCCTTCATGCCTGAACAGCCCTTTAAGCAGCCGAAGCCAACCAGCAACGCCTCTTCTCCTTCTTCAGAGAAGAAAAACAAAACTCTAGAGAAGCTAGAGACCAGCGGTTGTTTCTTCATCTTCAACCTAACTGAATGCTAATAAAAAGACCAGCAGCCGCTAGTCATCTCTCCAAAAATACCATAGCAGCAGTCGTCTTTCTTCGTCACCCACCGGAAAACAAACAGAGAGAACGAGAGTAGGAGGGAGGCAGCGAGTTTCAGTTCAAAATCGAGTGAACGTTAGCTTCGAGCTTGGATGTCGAGTTTCTCGATATCGTTTCGAGGTTCCGTCCGCATCTTTGTCCGTTGTTCGAGCTTCAAAACAGTCTTGTAAAGGTCCATATCTCCCACTATCGCTCTGTTAAGATATTATTTGTGAATATATGAATTTTATTTAGCTTCATGAAGGCTGAAACGATTCCCTTTGTTAAGTGTTGATTTTACTATCTTTTCTCTTGCGCTGCCATTGAAAGATTCTGGGTTCAAGTCTTTGGTGTTGTCCGTTGTTCGAGCTTCAAAACAGTCTTGTAAAGGTCCATATCTCCCACTATCGCTCTGTTAAGATACTATTTGTGAATATATGAATTTTATTTAGCTTCATGAAGGCTGAAACGATTCCCTCTGTTAAGTGTTGATTTTACTATCTTTTCTCTTGCGCTGCCATTGAAAGATTCTGGGTTCAAGTCTTTGGTGTTGTCCTATGTTTTGGATTTTAGCTTTTCTGAAACATCATGTAAAACCTAGAGGTATTTAAACATTTGCTTCTTGCAATGTTGAAATACTTGTGTATAGTTCACTGTTCAAATGTTTTGTATCTCTTGTTCATTATTAATATTAATTCTAAACATCAACCAAGATCTAACTAAGATATAGAATTAGGGAATAGAAAAGATTGTCTTTTGTTTCTTATGCCATCAATGAGGAGTCACTAATATTGTACTGAATTATTGTAGATGGTTGAGAGTATTAGCCATTGTCTACTTTATGATTATTAATGTGAGATTAATAAATCATCGTGGCTATGGGTATTGTTCCCGTAGCATGGTCAGGATACATAAATCTCAATTCGGGTGTGCATTTCATGTGAACCTGCCATAATTTTGAATAATAATAATAGAAATAAATATGTTGTAAATCGCGGGTGCATTTCATGTGACGCGGTTCGCAAGTGTATGACAATCGTGATTTATTCCATAAACATTAAAAGCGGTTAGAAAGTTAAAAAAACTACGTAGGTTTAAAATGTGTAATTAATCAGATAATTAGGCTAATTATTAATAGTTAAGCGACCGTGCTAAAACCACGGAAGCCGGAAGTGCCTAACACCTTCTCCCGGGTTAACAGAATTCCTTACTCGAACTTTTGTGTTCACAGACCATAAATAAGAGTCAAACTTCCTCGATTCGGAATTTTAAATCGGTGACTTGGGACACCATAAATTATCCCAAGTGGCGACTCTGAATTTGAATAAATAATCCCGTTTTGATTATTGTCACTTTAATTGGAAAAACTCCACTATACCCGTCCGGGGTAGAAAAAGGAGGTATGACAGATGTCGTGCCATTTCATTTACATTATCATGTGTTCATGGCACAGAGGATGTTTTCGTGCAGGAGAGGATGAGTGACATGCATTATGCTGAGATATCTTTTCCTTGTATATACATTCATGCCTTTACCTTGAGTTGATATTGTTGCACCTATGTTTTCTATGTGACTTGTCGTTGTTGTTCTGTCTTTGTCCTCTATCTCAATTATTGTTGTGTTGTCCATGCCTTCTATCTGTTTAACTTGAAAATATCATATTTTTCTTCTTGTTGTTATATCTACATCCATATCGTTTCTCATTTGTTGCACTTTCGTATAAGTGTTCTACCATGTTAGTTATTTATGCCTTCTATTTGTTAGCTCATGAAGATCATGCTTTCCCTCTTGTTTGTTATATCCACATTTAGGCCTTCTACTATGTTAGTTAGTTAAATTTATGTTCTTCTTTCCTAATTGATGTCATTACTTCTATGCCTTCTACCTAGTCTATTACCGTTGTCCATATGTACTGCCTTGTTCGTTAATTACTACCTGTGTATTTCCCACTTAGTCATTACTGTTATCGGCATTCTTTCACCTGGTTCACACTGTGTTGATACCCAATTTTTCCTTATATATATCTTTAATAGGCAAAATACTTTCAAAATAGCATATGCATGCATATATAAGTATGTCCAAATGTTTTATTATTTTTCCTTAATTTTTAAAGATTTTTAAATCAATTTATTGCCCTATTTTATCCCTAAAAATCCAAGAATAGTTTCCAAAATTATTACTTCTGATGATTCATTTATTGGATTCTCATATTTATGCCAAAATATAGCTAGGATAATTTTGGCATATTTTTACAAATTTATTTAGTATTTTTAAAGTTAAATTGTATATAATTGCAATATTAGCTTTTTCTAAGATTTAACTGCGTTTATATTTATAAAAATTAAGACCAGTATTTTAAAATGATAATTATAAATTATAAATTATTTTCTTGCTTTAAATTTGTTTTCAGAAATTAATTTGCTATTGTTTATAAAATAAATAAGGGAAAAGTGGTTATTTAAAATCTAGCCCCAATTGCATTTCAATTACAGCCTGAATTGGACCCCCAATTTAAACCTAATTTTACCCCGACCCAATTCCCATTCAAACCGACCCATGACCCTTTTAAACGACCTGCCCGGATTCCCATTTAATCCCAGTCGTTGATCGCATAGATCAACGGCTCACATTAACCCTTGCCTTAATTAATCCTAAACTACCCCCTAACCCTAATCATTTTCTATACGCTGCCGCCCCAAAATCCTTTCTTCTCCGAAAACACTCTCATCCTAACCCTAATTTTCAAAGGCTGACCTCTCATCTCCGACCATCTCCGGTGACCTCTCATCGTCTCTGAAGCCTTTAATGGCTTCTCTAATGCTATGCTTGTCTTCTGTAAGGTCTTCAAGGGCCCGGGGGCCATGCAGACTTGCATCTAGGGTTCATCTCCTGCCTATTCTTGGCTATTCTAGCGTGATTTCAAGCATAATCATTCTAGATTTGACACGATCTTTGAGTTTTTGGATAGGTTTCATCGTCTCATTATGGGTTCTTCCAAAACCCTAATTTCTTTTCTATACCTCCTAGATATGTACAGTCTAGGACGATCTGAGTTTGTTTCTCGAATGTTTTACACTGACCTTAAGGTTTTTTACAAGAATCATGTGGTTTCAAGTGTTTTTCATCTTCTTCTAAAACTAGGGTATTCAGAACTTCTTTTAAAACCTTGTTTAACTGATTCTTTGTGTTTTTACTTATATTTCTTGCATATCTTGACTGATTCTATGAGTTTGCTACATCTTTAACTCGTTTATGTTGAAAGCCCTAATTTTTAGGGGGTTCTTTGTTTGGTTTTGCGTATCAGCATGACTGGCCGGTTCTCGTTTTTGAGTTTCTGTGATTTTTCTTGACTATCTTGCCTTGATATTTTTCTACTCAGTTTCTTAGCCTAAACTTACATTGATTCTATGTGCTTGTGTTCATCTTGACTGTTCAAAACTTGCCTCTTTCTCATTGGACCTGTATTGTCTGACTCTCGTGTTTGCTAGAGTTGTATGTCGACTCTTGGCCATCTATGTCTTACTTTATTTATATGCAAAACATTGACTCATGACTTTCTTTTTGATTGATTCTGATTTCCCTGTTTCTTGGTCTGATTTGAACACTTTCCTTTAGACCTTCAATCCCCACTTTTCTACTCAATTTGATTGATTCCCTTACCTTGGCCGCATTGGTACTTGATTCTTACTGACTATCTCCTTAATTAGAGTTTTTCTGAACCTAGCCCTAATAGTTTACTCTATGCCTAATATGTTCGAATTATTTCCTTGTCTACACATTGGTTTCTTTCCTTATTTGTTACTTGTTCTTACCGTTTGAACTGATTCCCTTAAATTAAGGGAGTACTTGTACTGATTTTTGCTCTAATTGGTTCCGAGTTCCATAATTACTATACAATTGTGATTCTTGCCTTATTTTACATAGTTTCGAACTACTATATATACATACTCTCTCATTAACACAAACAGACGAACACTTTTTGCTCTAAACTCACACTTACACCCAAACACTCTCTCTTGCTTTACTACTACTTGTGCTACTGCCTATTTAGCCGGCTGAAAGCCAAGGCTAATATTTCGAAGTCCTGCTACTTTTCTTTACTGCACTTTGCTTCTTTGACTGGTATGTTCTAATTAAGTTTTCAGCATCAACGACAACATGTTTCTTTACTGTTTCTTTCCTCTTGTCTATCTCCTGTTGTGTTTAGCTGATTTCCATTATTAAGCATGTTGCATTCTGCCTTCCTTGTTCTGAATTAATGTCTCTTTATCATAGTTTGAGCATCTTAAATCCCCACCCCCGATATGTTTGATAATTGTGGTTGGTATGGGGCATGGCAACATTAAATATTGTTGTCCATGACTCAAACTTGGTCCTTCTGGGACCATAACCTTCATGTTTCCTCTGTTTGTTGTGTGTTTTGGTTGGCTCATAGGCAGGCCAGCATCTTCTATTGCTGTGCATGCCCAAAGCTGGCCTTTGCTCAATTACACAGGCTCTTTGCAATGAATCCCCAACCCCTGACCCTTTGCATGAAGTTACCAACTCTGTGTTTTACTGGTTATTGCTTTCCTATCACCCTTTACCCCTCTCCTATACTCTCTTCAGTTGTAAAACCCCTATTCCTGCACTTCCACTAACTTCCTAGACTTAAGGTCTGCCCCCTCTATGTGAGCCTTGCCCTGGGACCCAAGAGCTCCCTCTGAACTTGGACACATAAAGGCTGGCATTTCCATATTGCACTCATCTTTATTCTGGTTATGTAACTTGGGTGTGAGCACTGCCCGGGGTCCTGTTGAGGCCCTTAGGGAACTCTGACACACTCAAGTTTGAGAAAGGCTTTGAAGCAATGGCATCTTAAGGCAGTTATTCCATAGCTCAGGGATGAACCAAGAATCGGACCTCCTCTAGTTGTATTTTTTTTTATGTATTTCAGTATTTCGGTTTGTAATAATTTGTAATAAACATTTGGGGTTGGCTAGTGAAAAGGGTTGGTTTATGCATGTCAAGGGTAGATAATATGCCTATACGACTACTTATAATTCTGCATCTTCAAACTGCATTTAGAAACCATGCCTATAGGGTATTTTAATTCTGCACCTTAGACATCATGCCTATAGAGGTTATTTACTCTGCATGTTTAACTTCACACCTAGAAAACCTGCCTATAGGACTATTTAAGTTCTTTATGTTCAATTCTGCATTCTTAGACACCATGTCTATAGGGTTTATCTCAATTTCTTATGGTCAACGTCACACCTAGATAACCTGCCTATAGGACGTATTTGAATTTCCGCATGGCACTTAGATATCATGTTTAGGCTCTAAACAGATAAAATAAATGTCATGTTCGTAATGCTGAAATCAGTAACACATAGAAATCATGCATATAGGAGTTCTTAAATCAATCTGATTTATTCCATTCCCACTCAATGATAGATATCATGATCATAGGGTTTAAATCAGTAATAGTAGATACCATCACCTGCAGAATCTGAAATTGGTCTGCTCTAAAATCCGTCTACTCTGAATCCATTTTACGCAATCTAATTCCTTTACTTAACGAGGTTTGGAAAGCATGCGTGCATGATTTCAAACAAATCATTTTGAGGTATTATTGTTTCACCGCATTCTGAATTAAGTAGATATCATGCCTATAGGATCCCGTTTAAACACTTAGGCAAGCCTTAGAGTAATAACAATAAAATTGAACTCGCCTCTGTTATTTGTTTAAGTGCTACAATCAGCAGGTAGGCCCAATTCGTGTTTCCTAACTGAGGCATGTATTAAACCAAACCTGCTGCAACAACAACCATCTCCTCTTCCCTCAAGTACTTTTTAGAATCAGACCTTTCTCGTTTAAGCCATGCTATTGGATTGTTTTGTTTGAGGAGGTATACTTGAGCCTTAGGTGTTTATGTGTTTCCCCTTTAATATGCAGTCTTTTATATGTTTTGTATGTCGCCTTAGATTTTTACCTTTGAAACTACAAGTCAGCCTAATATCCCACCCTTTTAGGATTAGTAGTCCTAAGTGCCTCCGGGACTGATAGGAACGGGACGGGTAATAGCATGCAATACTGGTCGAGACCAATCCGCGCTTTAGTACCTTAAACGGGGTGGGAAAGGGTAGATATGAATATGATGACCGGTGCGCTAATACCACGTGTAGCCCCTCTCTTGAGGAGTGATTACCGGGTATTGCATTGACGTAATCCATATTAAATATAAACCTAGGACCACTTCCTTCCCCCCCCCCCCCTTTTTTTTAAAGCATTGTAACTCCTTATTTAAAATCAGTTCTTTTAATTGCTGTTTCAAACTTCGTTTGTTTTCAAACCATTGTGTATTGGAATCCCCTCTTATTTGAGCCTTATCTGCTTATATGTTAATTGCACCCCAAATTCACAATAACTGTCTGGCCGGGAACCACACTAGTGGATCTTGAGGGGTGCCTAACACCTTCCCCTTAGGATAATTTCAAGCCCTTACCCTATCTCTGGTTATTCAAAAGACTTAGAATTGAATTCCATTGGTGTCCTAATGCACATCGAATCATTAGGTGGCGACTCTTCAAAAACTCAAAACCCAGTTCCCAAAAGGAACGAGTTATCCCTCCAAATGTCATAAACCCGATTCCCGCGGAGGAAAAAGGGGGCATGACAGCATGGCGACTCTGCTGGGGATATTTAGGCTTTTACCATTTCAGACTATTATTATGAATTTATGCTCCTTTATGTGCAATTACTTGTTTAATTTCTTTAAGCATTCAATTCCCTTTTCAATTGCAAAAAAAACTGACTTGTCTTTTGTTTCTTCCCTTTATTACTGCATTAAATTATGAAACTGCTGTATTTACTGCTTTCTTAATGTGCAAATACGAGACAACATGCTTTTAATTATTGTATACTCATGCTCAACATCATATTCCACTCGTGCCAAACAAATACCATAGCAACGCTTATAATGAGTGGTTGCGCTCTTCCTATATTATCACCCCCCCTAAATCCGGAAAAGGCATATTTACGGTAAAACCAATCGATCAATGGTGTAGTCGACGGTTCCGTGCCTTCCCCCTTGAGTTGTCCACTCAAGGGTACCAGTCTAAAACCCCATAGAAACCTTACTCTATTAAACTGTGCATGCATCATGGTCAAACCTAGTTGGGTCAGTTATGTTGTCCACATAATGATCCTTTAAGAAAGCCTTGTCCAAAGTCCCCTGGGTTTCCCTAAACCCAAACGGACATCACCACGTTCTGTGCATTTATTTGGAGAACTAAATGCTTTATGCCAATTGTTGATATTAAATAACCAAGTCTGGTGGGGGTAAGGGCCTAACCTTATTTGTCATGCAGAAATATGAGGCACGAAGTCCCCAGATTCGGCATGGTCACCAACATCCACCCAAAATTGCTAAGCTGGTGGGAGGATCTTCACTCTAGTGATCAAACTCTTGTCTGGAAATATCTGGGCAACCTACCTTCTCTCCTGGAAATCCAACCCGACAACAAGATCATAGAAGCTGCTACCTTGTTCTGGGTTTGTTCGAGGTCACAAAATCATAGATGAGAAGGCCGAGGCACAGGTCAAATACAACCAGTTGTGCAGAAGGATCCGTGAATGCGAGAGTGAACACCGTGAGATACAAGAGGCCAACCAGAAACTGATTGAGGAATGGAAGGACATGGCTGTCAGTGCCAACAAGCGACTGGGATACTTGGAGCGAGGCATAGTGGAATTGGAAAGAAAGTTTCTCAAGAGGGTCGGAGACTGCCAAAATGCTGAAGGAAACGAAGGCGGACATCTAGACAGAGCCTACCTATTGCTGGGACTTCGCGAGTTGGGGAAAGCCGTTCGACGTAGCCAAGGATGCCGAATCTGGAGAAGGTCCTTTTGGGACCAAATAGATAGGAGTTTTCTTTTTCTCTTTAAAAAATGTAATAAGGCCAATGGCCATTAGTGACATTTATTTCCTGTTTGTTTAGTGTCGATTTGGGATTCGTCTTATTTTCTATCAATAAAATGAGGCATTTAGCATTCTAAGTTCTCCAAATTAATTCGTCGCTAGGCCTACCTCGGGCACAAAGAGGTTCCCAAATTAGGACACGTTTTACATTCTGCACTATGTGTTTAAATATTGCAACGCTTTTTATAATCCTCACTGACTTGGTTGCCTTTTTGTTTTTACTTTTTGTTTACTATTCCCCCCTCCCCAAAGGTTAGTTCGTGCACTCTAGCAACATCATCTTATTCCACGAGATCCAAGGGCCCTCCACCCACTCCTCCTCTTAGTCCTGTCAGAAACAAGAACAAAGGGAAGATGGAAGATTTGAACAACACCAGAAAGGAGAACTCAACTAAACGGGTAGAGGTCATTCATGGTACTCCGGTCTCCAAAGAAAATGCATCCCAACTCGAACAAAAGCTACTGAAATTCCAAGAAAAACTTGATCAGGATCGGAATCTGGCGAATCTGTCATTTTCCCTCACCACTCCAGATATTAATTTCCCAAACGCCCAGAACCCTACACCTCCACAGAATATCCCAAAGTAACAGAACCATCCCACTCCTCACCATCACTGCAACACCTGCCATACCTCAAATAAATGACCACTGCCACACCCACCATAACACCCCTATCTATGTGGAGACTATGCCACACTCCACCCAACCCATCTCAAGCACACCCGAGTCTGATGATAAAGACTTGCTCATCAGGAACCTGGCTGAAGAACTTAAGAAATTAACCAGCCGGATTCAAGGCGTTGAAGGAAGCAAGGGAATTGAGGGGCTAAACTATGATGATCTTTGCATACAGCCCGATGTCGAACTGCTAGAGGGGTACAAACCTCCGAAGTTCGAAATGTTTGATGGTACAGGAGATCCGAGGGTCAATTTGAGAACGTACTGTGACAAGCTGGTTGGAGTAGGAAAAGACTAGAGAATCCGCATGAAGCTTTTCATGAGGAGCTTGAAAGGAGATGCTTTGTACTGGTACATTAGCCAAGATCCAAAGAAGTGGTCAAACTGGGTAAGCATGGCGTCCGACTTTATGGACAGGTTCAGGTTCAATACAGAGAATGCGCCGGATGTGTTCTATATTCAAAATCTAAAGAAGAAGCCCACAGAAACATTTCGCGAGTATGCTACTCGCTGGAGGTCCAAAGCCGCTAAGGTTAGACCTGCCTTAGAGGAGGAACAAATGAACAAATTCTTTGTCCGGGCTCAAGACCCACAGTATTTTGAGAGGCTGATGATGATCGAGAGCCACAAATTTTCCGACATTATCAAGCTGGGTGAAAGGATTGAAAAGGGCATCAAAAGCGGTATGGTTACGAACTTCGAGGCCTTACAAGCTACAAATAAGGCCTTACAGTCAGGTGGTGTGTCTAAGAAAGGGACGTAGGAGCCGTAATGGTGGCACAGAGAACCAAATCTCCCATCAAATACCAAACCTACCCAATGCCTCCACTCATATATCAGCCTACCCCGAACTACCAAACACCCTCACCATCCTACCAAACTCCACTACTCACTTATCAATAACCTCCACCCCCCACATATCAGCCTACTTCACCCAGACATTCCTAACCCGCACATGTTTACCAAGCCTACAATGCTCAACCATCCCACTATCAGTCACCTCCTACATGCCAAAACTTCCCTAGACCTCGACCAAATTTTAACCGCAGACCTCCAAAACAATATACCGCCATTACTGAACCTATTGACTAGTTGTACGAAAGACTCAAAGCTGCTGGTTATGTCACCCCTATCCCCGCTGCAACTCCTGAAAACCCTTCTCAATGGGTTAATCCAAACAAATCCTGTGCATACCGTTCTGGCATGAAAGGGCACACTATCGACGAATGTCGTTCTCTGAAAGATAAGATCCAGGCTTTGATTGACAACAAGATTATTGTGGAAAAAGAACCTGCTCCAAATGTCTACAATAATCCTCTGCCAGACCACAAGGGTGGAGGCGTTCACATGATTGAAATAGAGGATGATTGGGATCCCGAGGGATCGATCGGTTTGATCACAGAAGTTGACGACCCAAAGAAGCCAATTGTTACTCTTAATCCAATCGTGGTCCAGATTCAGCCCTCCGGTGGCACCGAGGTAAATATGTCCGTACCACTGGAGTTTGAAACAACATCACCTGCAAAGACACCGGCACCAATTGAGGTCGAATTCGTGTATCCTACAAATACACCCACACCGTTTGAAGTTGCGATTTTGCCACCTAAGGCCCATTATCCGTTTGGAGTAAAGATAGCCACGTCGATCCTAGTGGTGATTTCGACCATGGCGCCCTTCCATACGAAGGCTATCCCATGGGACTATATAGCTAAGGCAAGGTTAGGTTCGAAGAAACTATTGCGGCATAGGGTATGAAGAGAACGGGTAGAGTTTATACCCCTGAACACTTAGCTGAGTCAAACAATCAGGCCTCCAACCGGCCACCCATCATCGAGACTGGGCTAGATGATCTCTGGAGAAAGATACAAGCCAAGGAATACTCGGTCATCGACCAGCTGAACAAAACACCGGTGCAAATTTCCATCCTTGCTTTGCTACAAAATTCTAAGGCACACAAGAAGGCCCTGTTAAGGGTGCTGAGTGAAGCATACGTGCTAAGAACCATCACCGGCGGAGAAATGGCTAACATGGTAGGACAGGTATTGGAAAGTCATAAGATCACTTTTCATAAAGATGAGCTGCCACCTGAAGGGTTGGGTCACAACAAGGCATTGCACATCACCATGCAATGCGAAGACTATTTTATCACCAAAATCCTGATTGATGGAGGGTCCAGCCTCAACATTTGTCCACTGGTAACACTCAGGACGTTGGGTAAGGGACTGCATGAAATAAAGGACGGAGCTATCAATGTGAAAGCTTTTGACGGCTCCCAAAGGTCCACCATTGAGGAGATTAGCTTGTGTTTGCAAATGGGGCCAACTTGGTTTGATGTTGATTTCCAAGTGATAGACATGCCGTTATCTTACAATCTGCTATTGGGACGGCCATGGATCCATGCCACTGGGGCCGTAGCATCAACACTGCATCAGGCGGTAAAATTTGAATGGAATCACCAAGAAGTGATCATCCACGGTGACGGCAGCAATCCTATATACAATCGTCAAACCATTCCGGCAATAGGGGGAAGAAGAAAGTTAGGTGGGGAGACCTATCACCACATCGAGCGAGTCAATGCTGTTGACAAAGATAAATGGTGTGATGTTCTAAACATCAATACCACACAAGAGGGGGGGTGATTTGTGTGGTACCTAATTTTTGCTCTAGAAGAACCTGGTTCTTCTAGGTATACTAACTACTGCTGTTTGCGGAATAATAAATACAAAAATAAAGAACACAGAGATTTTTACGTGGAAAACACCTGGCTCAAAAGGTGAAAAAACCACGACCTACTACTCAGTAGGATTTTCCCCAACACTTCACTAAATCACTGAGCCAAAATAGCATTTACAAAACTCTTTGTAAACCTAAGGATTACCTCTAATCCCGTTGTAGCAACCAGCCTCTAACTGTTGCGACAACTTCAAGTTAACTCTAACTTGAATACTCAAAATAGCTATTACAATTTCTTCTAGATAAAGCTGAAAGGTACAATATGTAAACACCTACTACAATTGAACTAGAAATAAAGAAAGACACATAAAACTCTTTATGGAGTTGGTTCTTCAATCTGGTTCATGTAGCTTCTGGTTTGCACACTTGAATCACACACGAACTGCTTGCAAAAAGCCTTGCTATTTTGCTCCCAATTCACGTTTAACTTATTCGTTTTTGTGCAACGCGTATAATGTGAGAACATCCGTCAATTTATAGAGTTAGTGGATGAAGAAATAACTAGATTTCTGATGCAACTCTTCCTTGGTGGAAGAGTTCTAGTTGATTTCAACTTCTAACTCCTTCCCTATCTTGGATAGTGTTCTCTTTGATTAAGGAGTCCTTCTCCTTATCAATTATGCAACCTTTTGGATCAGGAGATATTAAATACACCAAGTTAAGCTTATCTCCTTCACGTGCAACCCACATGCTCGAATCTACCCGTTTTTGTGCACCTGAGGGATGGATGATGTTTGGCTTAAAGTATATATATTTTTATGTATATCGCCTCATATTTTATTCTTGTTTCGTGAATTTGGGATGTTAAATGCTATGAATTATATTAAATTGAAGTGTTTTTACTTGTAGGAATGATTCGGGAGCAAGTGGGAGCAAAACGTGCAAGATTTGAAGCTAAAACGGACAAGATCAGAAAATTGGCCAGTTGAGCGCCACAGGCAGCGCCTGGCGCCACCTGTGGCGCAGAAAACAGTAGGAATTATTTTTGGGCGCTATGGAGGGCATCTGGCGCCGAGCTGGGCACCGGTTACGCGAAGTTGGCCTATTTTGCCCGGGACTCGATTTACTCAGCCCTAAACCTATCCAACACGTATAAAAGCCATCCTAAAACTTATTTTGAAGGGAGAGACGCACCTGGGAGCAAAGATACATGCAAGAAACCTTGAGGAGCAAGAACAACTCGGAATTCTTCATCTTTTCTAGTATTTTCACTTAATCAAAACTTATGCAATTGTTTGATTACATTATGAGTGGCTAAACACCCATTGTTCTGGGGTTGTGATTTAGCCATGAATATTGTTGTTTGATATTAACTTAACATTGATTATAATTCACCAACATATGGTTGTTTCTTCAATTCTGTGTTTAATTGCCTAATTGTCTGGCCAACAGTTAGGTTCTATTTACTATCTATGCTATGCTTGGGAAAGCCGTGTTTAGATTAGAGAAGAATTGAAGAGAGCATGATCTTAACCCTTAGGGGGAGCGGATTTGTGGTTAGGATAGGAATATACCTAGTCACCGTGCTTATTAAATATCGTGATCTTAATGCGTTCTTAATAGATTGATTTCATAGGAATATAGGCGTTAATCTATTGAGAATAGGTGAGTAGTACTTCGGGAGAAGGCTATGAGAGCATTTATCGATTACTTAGCAACCATGAGTGAATTATATGAAAGGGAGAGTTAATTAGAACACAATACGATTGGTGAATCGATCACAACCCTGGAATACTTATCTCTACTGAATACACAAAGAGAGAGATTGTCGACTCTTGGCCATTCTATGTTCTTATTTATTTATATGCCAAAACATTTGACTCATGACTTTTTCTTTTTGATTGATTCGATTTCCCTGTTCTTGGGTCCTGATTTGAACACTTTCCCTTTTAGAGCCTTCAATCCCCACTTTTCTACTCAATTCGATTGATTCCTTACCTTGGCTGCATTTGTACTCTTGATTTCTTACTGGACTATCTCCTTAATTAGATTTTATGAAACTAGCCTTAATAGTTTACATCTATGCCTAATATGTTCGAATTATTTCCATTGTCTAAACACATTGATTCTTTCCTTATTTGTTACTTGTTTCTACCGTTAACTGATTTCGCCTTAATTAAGGGAGTACTTTGTACTGATTTTTGCTTCTAATATTGGTCCGAGTTTCCATATTACTTATACAATTTGTGATTCTTGCCTTATTTTTACATAGTTTTCGAACTACTATTATTATCATACTTCTCTATTAACAAACAGACGAACACTTTTAGCTCTGAACTCACACTTACTAACCCAAACATCTCTCTATTGCTTACTTACTACTTGTGCTACTTGATGCTTTGTAGCGCAGCTAGAAATGACAAGGCTAATATATTTCGAAGTTCCTGCTATCTCTTCTTACTGCACTTTTGCTTCTTTTGACTGGTTATGTATCTAATTAAGTTTTCAACAATTCAAACCGACAACATCATTTTCTTTACAATGTTTCTTTCCTTTGTCCTGTCCTCCTGTCATGTGTTTTAGGCTGATTCCATTATCTAAGCATGTTGCAATTCTCGTTCCTTGTTTCTGAATTAAGTCTCATTTATCATAGTTTTGAGCAATCTTACAATCCCCACCCGCCGATCAATAGTTATTATAATTGTCAGGTTTTTTTTTTTGTTGGAATATGGCAGGCACATAAAGGCAACATTAACAATATTGTTGTCACGCATGACTCAAACTTGGTCCTTCTTTGTGGACCACTAACACTTCAATGTTTCCTCTGTTTGTTGTGTTGTTTTGGTTGGCTGCATAGGCAGGCCAGATCTATCTATTGCTGTGGCATAGCCCAAAGCTGGCCTTTGCTCCATTACACAGGCTCTTTTGCAATTATGAAATCCCAAATCCCGTCTGAGCCTCTTAATCGCTGCATCGAGGCCAACCTTGTTGACACGGAAAACATCATACAACAACATAAGTAGATTCAACTCCTCACCTGCGCTATATTGACTCCTCTTACTCCATCTAGTCACAACCGACCTAACCCCCTCGATATCCTCTTCAGGGAAACTACATCTCCCTCACTTAACCATAACTAATCCTAGTAATTAAAGAGTCTCCCCCATGCTACCCTAGGACCATGACCCTTATTGTGGCACCTGCCTGAAAGCTCCTCTCATGAAACCTTGGACACATATAAGGCTGCCATTTCCATAATAGTGCACTCATCTTAATAATTTCTACGTGTTTATGCTAATACTTGGCGCACTGATGGTCAAGCAACTGCCACGGGTCCTGTTGAGGCCTTAGGGAACTCTGACACACTCAGTTTGAGAAAGGCTTAAGCAATGCATCTATTAAGGCAGTTATTCCATAGCTCAGGGATGAACCAAGAATCGGACCTGCCTCTAGTTTGTATTTTTTTTATGTATTCAGTATTTCGTTTGTAATAATTTGTAATAAACATTTGGGGTTGGCTAGTGAAAAAGGGTTGGTTTTATATGCATGTCAAGGGTAGATAATATGCCTATACGACTACTTATAATTCTGGGCATCTTCAAACTGCATTTAGAAACCATGGCCTATAGGGGTATTTTAATTTCTGCACCTTAGAACATCATGCCTATTAGAGGTTTTTTACTGCTGCATGTTTAAACTTCAAACACCTAGAAACCTGCTATAGGACTATTTTAAGTTCTTTATGTTCAATCTCATTCTTAGAACCCATGTCTATAGGTTTATCTCAAATTTCTTAATGGTCAACGTCACACCTAGATAACCGCCTATTAGGATAACGGTATTTTGAATTTCCGCATGGGCACTTAGATAATCATTGTTTAGGCTCTAAAACAGATAAAAATAAATGTTCATGTTCGTAATGGCTTGAAATCAGTAACACATAGAAATCATGCATATAGGAGTCTTAAATCAATTCCTGATTTTATTCCATTCCCACTCAATGATAAGATATCATGATCATAGGGGTTAAAATCAGTATAGTAGATACCATCACCTGCAGAATCTGAAATTGGTCCTGCTTCTAAAAATCCGTCTACTCTGAATCCATTTTACGCAATCTAATTCCTTTACTTAACGAGGTTTGGAAAGGCATGCGATGCATGATTTCAAACAAATCATTTTGAGGTATTATTGTTTTCAACGCATTCTGAATTAAAGTAGATATCCATGCCTATAGGATCCCCGTTTTAAACACTTAGGTGCAAGCCTTAGAGTTAATAAACATAAAATTGAACTCGCCTCTGTTATTTGTTTAAGTGCTACAATCAGCAGGTAGGACCCAATTCGTGTTTCCTAACTGAGGCATGTATTAAACCAAACCTGCTGCAACAACAACCATCTCCTCTTCCCTCAAGTACTTTTTAGAATCGACCTTTCTCGTTTAAGCCATGCTAATTGGATTGTTTTGTTTGAGGAAGGTAATACTTGAGCCTTAGGTGTTTATGTGTTTCCCCTTTAATATGCAGTCTTTTATATTGTTTTGTATGTCGCCTTAGATTTTACCTTTGAAACTACAAGTCAGCCTAATATCCCCACCCTTTAGGATTAGTAGTCCTAAGTGCCTCGGGACTGATAGGAACGGGACGGTAATAGTGCATGATACTGGTCGAGACCAATCCGCGCTTTAGTACCTTAAACGGGGTGGGAAAGGGTAGATATGAAATATGATGACCGGTGCGCTAATACACGTGTAGCCCCTCTCTTGAGGAGTGATTACCGGGTAATTGCATTGACGTAATCCATATTAAATATAAACCTAGGACCACTTCCTTCCCCCCCCCCCCTTTTTTTTAAAGCATTGTAACTCCTTATTTAAAATCAGTTCTTTTAATTGCTGTTTCAAACTTCGTTTGTTTTCAACCATTGTGTATTGGAATCCCCTCTTATTTGAGCCTTATCTGCTATTATGTTAATTGCACAAATCACAATAACTGTCTGGCCGGGAACCACACTAGTGGATCTTGAGGGGTGCCTAAATTCCCCTTAGGATAATTTCAAGCCCTTACCCTATTCTGGTTATTCAAAAAGACTTATTGAATTGTTTCGTGTCCTAATGCACATCGAATCATTAGGTGGCGACTCTTCAAAAACTCAAACAAGTTAAAGGAACGAGTTATCCCTCCAAATGTCATAACCCGATTCCCGCGGAGGAAAAGGGGGCATGACAGCATGGCGACTCTGCTGGGGAATTTAGCGCTTTTAACCATTTCAGACTATTATTATGAATTTATGCTCCTTTATGTGAATTATTGTTTAATTTCTTTAAGCATTCAATTCCCTTTTTAATTGAAAAAAATGACTTGTCTTTGTTTCTTCCCTTTATTACTGCATTAATTATGAAACTGTCGTATTTACTGCTTTCTTAATGTGGCAAAATACGAGACAACAATGTTTTAATTATTGTATAATCATGCTCAACATCATATTCCACTCGTGCCAAACAATACTAGCAACGCTTATATGAGTGGTTGCGCTCCTTCCTATATTATCACCCCCCCTAAATCCGGAAAAGGATATTTACGGTAAAACCAATCGATCAATGGTGTAGTCGACGGTTCCGTGCCTTCCCTTGAGTTGTCCACTCAAGGGTACCAGTCTAAAAACCCATCAGAAACCTTACTCTATTAAACTGTGCATGCATCATGGTCAAACCTAGTTGGGTCAGTTATGTTGTAATAATGATCCTTTAAGAAAGCCTTGTCCAAAGTCCCCTGGGTTTCCCTAAAACCCAAACGGACATCACCACGGTTCTGTGCATTATTTTGGAGAACTAAATGCTTTATGCCCAATTGTTGATATTAAATAACCAAGTCTGGTGGGGGTAAGGGCCTAACCTTATTTGTCATGCAGAAATATGAGGCACGAAGTCCCAGATTCGGCATGTCACAACATCCACCAAATTGCTAGCTGGTGGGAGGATCTTTCACTCTAGTGATCAAACTCTTGTCTGGAAATATCTGGCAACCTACCTTCTTCTCCTGGAAATCCAACCGACAACAAGATCATAGAAGCTGCTACCTTGTTCTGGGTTTGTTCGAGGTCACAAATCATAGATGAGAAGGCCGAGGCACAAGGTCAATACAACCAGTTGTGCAGAAGGATCCGTGAATGCGAGAGTGACACCGTGAGATACAAGAGGCCAACCAGAAACTGATTGAGGAATGGAAGGACACATGGCTGTCAGTGCCAACAAGCGACTGGGATTACTTTGGAGCGAGGCATAGTGGAATTGAAAGAAGTTTCTCAAGAGGGTCGGAGACTGCCAAATGCTGAAGGAAACGAAGGCGGACATCTAGACAGAGCCTACCTATTGCTGGGACTTCGCGAGTTGGGGAGCCGTTCGACGTAGCCAAGGATGCGCGAATCTGGAGAAGGTCCTTTTGGGAGACCAAATAGATAGGAGTTTGTTTTTTTTTAAAAAATGTAATAAGGCCAATGGCATTAGTGACATTTATTTCCTGTTTGTTTAGTGTCGATTTGGGATTCGTCTTATTTTCTATCAATAATGAGGCATTTAGCATTTCTAAGTTCTCCAAATTAATTCGTCGCTAGGCCTACCTCGGGCACAAAGAGGTTCCCAAATTAGGACACGTTTTACATTCTGCACTATGTGTTTAAATATTGCAACGCTTTTTATAATCCTCACTGACTTGGTTGCCTTTTTGTGTTTTACTTTTTGTTTACTATTCCCCCTCCCAAAGGTTAGTTCGTGCACTCTAGCAACATCATCTTATTCCAGCGAGATCCAAGGGCCCTCCACCCACTCCTCCCTCTTAGTCCTGTCAGAAACAAGAACAAAGGAAGATGGAAGATTTGAACAACACCAGAAAGAGAACATCAACTAAACGGGTAGAGGTCATTCATGGTACTACTCCGGTCTCCAAAGAAAATGCATCCCAACTCGAACAAAAGCTACTGAAATTCAGAGAAAACTTTGATCAATCGGAATCTGGCGAATCTGTCATTTTCCCTCACCACTCCAGATATTAATTTCCCAAACGCCCAGAACCCTACACCTCCACAGAATATCCCAAAGTAACAGAACCATCCCACCTCCTCACCATCACTGCGCAACACCTGCCATACCTCAAATAAATGACCACTGCACACCCACCATAACACCCTATCTATGTGGAAGACTATGCCACACTCCACCCAACCCATCTCACAAGCACACCCGAGTCTGATGATAAAGACTTGCTCATCAGGAACCTGGCTGAAGAACTTAAGAAAATTAACCAGCCGGATTCAAGGCGTTGAAGGAAGCAAGGGAATTGAGGGGCTAAACTATGATGATCTTTGCATACAGCCGATGGAACTGCTAGAGGGGTACAAACCTCCGAAGTTCGAAATGTTTTGATGGTACAGGAGATCCGAGGGTCAAATTTGAGAACGTTACTGTGACAAGCTGGTTGGAGTAGGAAAAGACTAGAGAATCCGCATGAAGCTTTTCATGAGGAGCTTGAAAGGAGATGCTTTGTACTGGTACATTAGCCAAGATCCAAAGAAGTGGTCAAACTGGGTAAGCATGGCGTCCGACTTTATGGACAGGTTCAGGTTCAATACAGAGAATGCGCCGGAATGTGTTCTATTATTCAAAATCTAAAGAAGAAGCCCACAGAAACATTCGCGAGTATGCTACTCGCTGGAGTCCAAAGCCGCTAAGGTTAGACCTGCCTTAGAGGAGGAAACAAATGAACAAATCTTTGTCCGGGCTCAAGACCCACAGTATTTTGAAGAGGCTGATGATGATCGAGAGCCACAAATTTCCGGACATTATAAAGCTGGGTGAAAGGATTGAAAAGGGCAATCAAAGCGGTATGGTTACGAACTTCGAGGCCTTACAAGCTACAAATAAGGCCTTACAGTCAGGTGGTGTGTCTAAGAAAGGACGTAGGAGCCGTAATGGTGGCACAGAGAACCAAATCTCCGCATTCAAATACCAAACCTACCAATGCCTCCACTCATATATCAAGCCTACCCGAACTACCACACCCTCACCATCCTACCAAACTCCACTACTCACTTATCAATAACCTCCACCCCCCACATATCAGCCTACTTCACCCAGACATTCCTAACTCCGCACATGTTTACCAAGCCTACAATGCTCAACCATCCCACTATCAGTCACCTCCTACATGCCAAAACTTCCCTAGACCTCGACCAAATTTTAACCGCAGACCTCCAAAAAATATACCGCCATTACTGACCTATTGACTAGTTGTACGAAAGACTCAAAGCTGCTGGTTATGTCACCCCTATCCCCGCTGCAACTCCTGAAACCCTTCTCAATGGGTTAATCCAAACAAAATCCTGTGCATACCGTTCTGGCATGAAAGGGCACACTATCGACGAATGTCGTTCTCTGAAAGATAAGATCCAGGCTTTGATTGACAACAAGATTATTGTGGAAAAAGAACTGCTCCAAATGTCTACAATAATCCTCTTGCAGACCACAAGGGTGGAGGCGTTCACATGATTGAAATAGAGGATGATTGGGATCCCCGAGGGATCGATCGGTTTGATCACAGAAGTTGACGACCCAAAGAAGCCAATTGTTACTCTTATCCAATCGTGGTCCAGATTCAGCCCTCCGGTGGCAACCGAGGTAAATATGTCCGTACCACTGGATGTTGAAACAACATCACCTGCCAAAGACCCGGCACAAATTGAGGTCGAATTCGTGTATCCTACAAATACACCCACACCGTTTGAAGTTGCGATTTTGCCACCTAAGGCCCATTATCCGTTTGGAGTAAAGATAGCCACGTCGATTGCTAGTGGTGATTTCGACCATGGCGCCCTTCCATACGAAGGCTATCCCATGGGACTATATAGCTAAGGAAGGTTAGGTTCGAAGAAAACTATTGCGGCATAGGGTATGAAGAGAACGGGTAGAGTTTAATACCCCTGAACACTTAGCTGAGTCAAACAATCAGGCCTCCAACCGGCCACCCATCATCGAGACTGGGCTAGATGATCTCTGGAGGAAGATACAAGCCAAAGGAATACTCGTCATCGACCAGCTGAACAAACACCGGTGCAAATTTCCACCTTGCTTTGCTACAAAATTTAAGGCACACAAGAAGGCCCTGTTAAGGGTGCTGACTGAAGCATACGAGCTAAGAACCATCACCTGCGGAGAAATGGCTAACATGGTAGGGACAGGTATTGGAAGTCATAAGATCACTTTTCAAAAGATGAGCTGCCACCTAGAAGGTTGGGTCACAACAAGGCATTGCACATCACCATGCAATGCGAGACTATTTATCACCAAAATCCTGATTGATGGGGGTCCAGCCTCAACATTTGTCCACTGGTAAACACTCAGGACGTTGGGTAGGGACTGCATGAAATAAAGGACGGAGCTATCAATGTGAAAGCTTTTGACGGCTCCCAAAGGTCCACCAATTGAAGGAGATTAGCTTGTGTTTGCAAATGGGGCCAACTTGGTTTGATGTTGATTTCCAAGTGATAGACATGCCGTTATCCTTACAATCTGCTATTGGGAACGGCCATGGATCCATGCCACTGGGGCCGTAGCATCAACACTGCATTCAGGCGGTAAAATTTGAATGGAATCACCAAGAAGTGATCATCCACGGTGACGGCAGCAATCCTATATACAATCGTCAAACCATTCCGGCAATAGGGGGAAGAAGAAGTTAGGTGGGGAGACCTATCACCACATCGAGCGAGTCAATGCTGTTGCAAAGATAAATGGTGTGATGTTCTAAACATCAATACCACACAAGAGGGGGGTGATTTGTGTGGTACCTAATTTTGCTCTAGAAGAACCTGGTTCTTCTAGGTATACTAACTACTTGCTGTTTGCGGGAATAATAAATACAAAAAATAAAGAACACAGAGATTTTTACGTGGAAACCACCTGGCTCAAAAGGTGAAAAAACCACGACCTACTACTCAGTAGGAATTTTCCCAACACTTCACTAAATCACTGAGCCAAAATAGCATTTACAAAACTCTTTGTAAACCTAAGGATTACCTCTAATCCCGTTTGTAGCAACCAGCCTCATAACTGTTGCGACAACTTCAAGTTAACTCTAACTTGAATACTCAAATAGCTATTACAATTTCATTCTAGATAAAGCTGAAAGGTACAAATATGTAAACACCTACTACAATTGAACTAGAAAATAAGAAAAGACACATAAAACTCTTATGGGTTGGTTCTTCAATCTGGTTCATGTAAGCTTCTGGTTTGCACACTTGAATCACAACGAACTGCTTGCAAAAAGCCTTGCTATTTTGCTCCCAATTCACGTTTAACTTATTCGTTTTTGTGCAACGCGTATAATGTGAGAACATCCGTCAATTTATAGAGTTAGTGGATGAAGAAATAACTAGATTTCTGATGCAACTCTTTCCTTGGTGGAAGAGTTCTAGTTGATTTCAACTTCTAACTCCTTCCCTAATCTTGGATAGTGTTCTCTTTGATTAAGGAGTCCTTCTCCTTATCAATTATGCAACCTTTTCGATTTAGGAGATATTAAATACACCAAGTTAAAGCTTTAGCTCCTTCAACGTGCACACCCACATGCTCGAATCTGCCATTTTTGTGCACCTGAGGGATGGACCTGGTTCATCCTGAGTTCCTTTGTCAATCTTCAAACTAACCTTTACTTGGGCCAACAAATTCCCCCTTTTTGAATTGACAAACTTTGTGCTTTTCAATAAGCTTAGGCCCTGTTTCAACTTAGCTCAACATCAACACAAATGTTAGAAACATTTTTTCCTTTTTATCACTTTATCATCAAGGACTAGGTACATTAGGTTATAAACATCATTGTTCAAAGTGTAAAACATCACTTGTTTAAATCACAACCATTTCCCCCCTTTTTGGCATCATCGAAAAGTTGCATAAAAAATGTGAGATAATCAGATTTAAAACTTACTCATGGCCATTGGGGCTACTTCAAATGCAATCATGGATTAATCATCATAGATCAAGCTAAGAATTTTAACCATCAAAGAAATATGAACAAACAGTTGGAGCAAAAACAGTGAATTTCATTGATGATTGATAAGATTCTACCACAAAAGCATAAGAAGAAATAAATACTGAAAACATGAGCAAAAGAAACAAAAAGTCCCGAATTGGGTCACTGGTTTATCTACATTAGGCTAGGAGTCTTAAGGCTTGGAAGAGGTAGGGCTGAGTTTATTGCTTGGGAGAAGTTTCAGCATGTCTTGAAGAATTCCATCATTCTTCTCCTTTTCCCTTGCAAGTTCAGTTCTGAGAACATCTCTCTCAGATTCTACTCATATCAATCAATGTCTTCAGCCTTGCTATCTCATATATCCTTTGCCTCACTCTTCCTGTACCAAGACTCTGACTTTGCTATTGATAGGTGTCTTTTTAGATGAACCAGGTTCATTAAGAATGACATTGACTTCATAATCGCAAGCAAGCAGAGTATTAACCCACTTCCTTTTATAGGTACCTTGAAATGTGCAAGCACAGTTGTGAGAATAAAACCCTAGGGAATGGCATGAGTTTTGGTGCCATTGATAACTCTATCAGTAGGTCCGTGAGGGTTTCCTGTTCAGATAGAACATGTTCATCTATATTTTTTCCAAGTTGAACCAACCCCTTAGCAGCTTCGCCAGACCCACTTCCCCCTGTTTTGCTCACACTCTCTTCTATTTTAGTAAATTCCTCTCCCCAAACAACCATTGCACCAATTTCTTTTATTATACCAACAGGAGTGGGTGAAGAATCAGCCACTCTTGTCCCTTTTCCCCTCACAGTACTCCTAGCGCCCTTGCTCTTTTTTTTTCAATTTTTAGCACCAACTTCTCCAGATTATGTAGTCTCAACACCTGCTATACATCCTACAAATCTATTCTCCAAATTTGCAGCAACTTTAGAAATTGTCAGGAGAAACTTTAGAATCAGAAGATACCTGTTCAATTTCGAAAGACCTACTTTCTTCCCCCTTAGTAGCAGACTTAAATGAGTCTTCAGATTTTTAGGATTCTTCTTCCCTACCTGCTTTCAATTGCTTGTTTATTTTCTTGATCTCCTCACCTTCAACGAAAATCTTACAAGCCATCATCTTTACTCTACTTTTCTTAGAGATTGGTGTGGTTGAAGCAGTGGTAGAAGGTGTGGAAATGGTTTCTCTTGGTGGTGATGAAGGATTTTCAGAGGTGTTTGACATATCTAGGCTAGGGTATGGAAAAGAAGAGAATTAGATTGTGTTTGGAAGATGAAAGAAGAATGAGAGTTTTTTGACGGCTTGAGAGAGATGAAGTAAGAAATACACTAAAGCTGATCAATATACAGGAGAATAATTGATGGGGTAACTACAGCTTTTCAGACTTTTAGAAGTTTAATCAAACTGAAATTCAGTGTTGGAGTGTATCCCTAGAATCTAAGTACTTCCATTCGGTTGGGACTCTTTTAAATGGGACTGGTTCACTTGTAACGGATAAGTCCAAAAAGGAGTTTGGTATTTGGTAGGACTCTGCTTATGATCCAAATATAGTTATTTCAAATTACGCAGAGTGTAGGAAACATACCGTGTTATCTTGATGAACCAGGTTCTTCACTGAAAATTCTCTTGTGTAAGTCTAAATTTG
>NC_031995.1:63199421-63203853 GCF_001879085.1 Nicotiana attenuata | reverse complement strand
TCTCAGGAGAAACTTTAGAATCAGAAGATACCTGTTCAATTTCGAAAGACCTACTTTCTTCCCCCTTAGTAGCAGACTTAAATGAGTCTTCAGATTTTTAGGATTCTTCTTCCCTACCTGCTTTCAATTGCTTGTTTATTTTCTTGATCTCCTCACCTTCAACGAAAATCTTACAAGCCATCATCTTTACTCTACTTTTCTTAGAGATTGGTGTGGTTGAAGCAGTGGTAGAAGGTGTGGAAATGGTTTCTCTTGGTGGTGATGAAGGATTTTCAGAGGTGTTTGACATATCTAGGCTAGGGTATGGAAAAGAAGAGAATTAGATTGTGTTTGGAAGATGAAAGAAGAATGAGAGTTTTTTGACGGCTTGAGAGAGATGAAGTAAGAAATACACTAAAGCTGATCAATATACAGGAGAATAATTGATGGGGTAACTACAGCTTTTCAGACTTTTAGAAGTTTAATCAAACTGAAATTCAGTGTTGGAGTGTATCCCTAGAATCTAAGTACTTCCATTCGGTTGGGACTCTTTTAAATGGGACTGGTTCACTTGTAACGGATAAGTCCAAAAAGGAGTTTGGTATTTGGTAGGACTCTGCTTATGATCCAAATATAGTTATTTCAAATTACGCAGAGTGTAGGAAACATACCGTGTTATCTTGATGAACCAGGTTCTTCACTGAAAATTCTCTTGTGTAAGTCTAAATTTGCCAAAATAGAGACAGTATCATTAGAGATTAATGAGTCATTTTAGCACATGGCACAAGAGTATACTATGGAAAGTATGAGACTGAGCAAGATTTAATCTAATTATACAATTTACAGACTTTCTAACCAAATTTTTTTTCATTTTTTTTTCTTTTAACCTTGAACTGGTCCTTTTAGGTGATCTTAATCATCCCTAATTCCAACATGTTCCTCTCAAAGTGATCTCTACTTAAGTCTTTTGTGAAGATGTCAGCAATTTTCTTGTCAGTAGCACAAAATTCCATAGTGATCAAGCCTTTCTCATAGATGTCCCTCAAAAAATGGTGTCTAACATCCATGTGCTTAATTCTCTTGTGATGAACCGGATTCTTGGTCATACTAATAGCACTAGTGTTATCACAGAAAATAGGAATGCAACCAACTTCAATGCTAAAATCTATCAGCTGCTGTTTGATCCATAGCAATTGAGCACAATCATGAAGCAGCAGCAACATACTCAACATCAGCAGTAGATAAGGCCACTGAATTTTGCTTTTAGTAGCCCATGACACAAGACATGAATAAGGAAGTGTGCCATACCTGAGGTGCCCTTCCTATCCACTAGGAAACCTGCATAATCAGCGTCAGCATATCCCACTAGGTTAAAATTACTACCTTTTAGATACCAAAGGCAAAGGTAAGTGGTGCCTTTCAAGTATCTCAATATTCTCTTTACATTAGTCAAGTGGGACTCCTTTGAATTTGCCTGAAATCGAGCACAAAGACCTACACTGCACACAGTGTCAGGTCTGCTAGTAGTTAGATATAAAAGAGAACCAATCATTCCCCTATACAACTTCTGATCAACAGATGAACCAGGTTCATCTATATCCAATTTCGTGGATGTTGCAATAGGAGTGTCAATTTCTTTAGGTGTTCCTTCCTGGTTTTGTTACTGAGGAATAGGTTCATGGACAGGTTCCCTCGAGGTTAGAGGATCAGTTCCTCTCTAGTCAGTTCCCCCTATCATGTTGCCCTGGGTGGAAGGACCTGTTCTATCACATGTTCCTTCCTGTGATGCTTCTTCAGGCTAGACTATGGTTTCACCATTTGAATTTCTTATCAGCCCAATCTCTTCATTATCTTGTTCCTGCTTCTCAGAAAGAATGTTAGTTTTAAATAATATATACATTTTTTCTACACACATAGTTCTTTTATGTATATCTTATAAGCTTTACTATGTGAAGAATATCCCAAGAATACTCCCTCATCACTTGTGGGATCATACTTACCTAGGGAGTCTTTGCCATTATTGTGCACAAAGCACTTGCATATAAATGCCCTAAGACGGGATATATTTAGCTTTCTCCATTTAAGTGACTCATAGGGAATCTTCTTAACAAGAGGTCTAGTCATGCAACTATTTATGATGTAGCATGCAAAAATTCAGCAAACTTAGCATTTTCAAATTCAGTTCCATGATCAGACCTAATTGATGCAAGTTGATTACCTAGTTGTTTCTGAGTTTTTCTAACAAAAGAAGTAAACATGTCAAATGTTTCATCTTTAGATGTTAAGAACAATGTCCAAGTAAACCTAGAGTAATCATCAACAAGCACCATCACATGTTTTTTACCACATCTGCTTAATGTTCTCATTGGACCACAGAGATCCATATGGACCAGTTCTATTGTTCTGGTGGTGCTTACCACTTTCTTGAATTTAAAAGAGGATCTTACCTGCTTCCCCCTTGCACAAGCCTCACAAACCTTGTCTTCCTTGAACTTGATGTTAGGAAGCCCTATCACCAGATCCTTGGAGACTAATTTGTTGAGTTGAATCAGACTTGCATGTCCAAGTCTCTTGTGCCAAAGGAGGGGATCATTGTCCAACACACTTAAGCAAGTGAGTTCATTTCTGTGTGGACAGACAAATCTACAATGTAAATATTTGTTTACTCTTTTTCCCTACAAAACAATCTTGTCAGTGGTAAGATTTATCACAAAATATTTGGTAGAGGTGAATGCTACCAAGTAACCTTTATCACACAATTGTGATACACTGATTAGGCTATATTTTAGTCCATATATCAAGTAGACATTCTTAATAGAGTGAGAATCAGTCTTACCTACCTTTTCAACCCCAATGATCTCACCTTTCTTCCCATTTCCAAAGGAGACATTACCTCCTTTGAGGTCCTCAAGTGAAAGGAACTGGTTCTTGCTTCCTGTCATATGCTTTGAACAGCCACTATCCATGTACCATATTTGGCTGCTCCCCTTCACTTGGACCCGCGAAAGGAAATCAGGGGTTAGTCGTAGGAACCCAAACTAGTTTGGGTCCTTTTCTATAGGCAAAAGGATGAATCAAATTCTTTTTAGCCCAACCTGGCAGCCTATTTTTCCCTTGAACAAATTCTTTATTCTTTTGACTAGCCTTTTCTTTTGCAATACATTCACTTTTATAGTGATCAGTTTTACCACAGTGTGTGCAAATTTTGTTCTCAGGAAGTGTGAGGTACTTGCTTTTGGGATCCCACTTAGGTGCAGGGGTCCCGTAGCCAAGTCCTCTCTTAGTGCTACTATGGTGTTCATGTAGCCATGAAAGTGCATCGGAGGACCTATTCCATTTACAGGTTCTATCTAGCTCGTGCTTGACCTTGTTTAGATCCTCCTTAAGGACTCTTATCTGCTCATCTCTTTTGTACAACTCATCTTTTATTTTTCCTACATTTTCTTCTAAAGTGAGTTGCGTGTGATTAGATTTCTTTTTACCAGTTCCTAATTTTAATTTTAGATTTTCAGATTTAAGCTCTAGGACTATGGTGTCAAGTTCATGAACCTGGTTCTTCAACTCAGCATTTTTACTTTCAGTTTCACTAGCCCTAAGTTCCAGATTTTTGCACTTAGCTTTCAAAATCACACACTCCTTAGACAACTGTTTCTTTTCATTGTTTAGATCCTCAGATTCATCAATGAAATCTAGGAGTAACTCAGATAGCCTTTCTTTAGACAAATATTTAATCTTGTCTTTGAGATGAATAATACTTACCTTAGATTCCTCATCGGATTCTCCAATTGCCATAAGTGCTTGTTCATCTCCATCTTCATCTTCTGAGTCATCATCTGAGCTTTCACCCCAAGCAGCAACCATTGCCTTTGTTCTTCTTGGGTTGAACCTGTTCCTTCTTCCTGTTCCTTCGTTCAGCTCTTTCCTTCTTCCATTCAATTTCCCATTGAGGGCAATTTTTGATGTGGTGATCAGTCTTCCCACACTTGTAACACCCCTCATTGGTTTATTTTTCAGGAACCCTTGGTTTGTTGTAGCTTCCACTTCTTGAAGGACCATTTCCTCTCATTAGGTACTTCTTGAAATCCTTTGTGATCAGTGATTCTGAATGCCATGCTCCTTTCCTTCTTGGGTGCATCCATCTTCATGGTTTGCCTTCTAAGTTCATAGGCAGTGAGATTTCCAATTAGCTCAACCAACTTAAGAGTAGCAATGTTCTTTGATTCCTGAATAGCTGTGATTTTGCTTTCCCAAGAGATTGGCAGTACCCTTGTCAAAATCTTCTCAACTTTGTCTTCTTCAAGAAAAACCCTTCCAAGAGACATAAGTTCATTTGTCAGTGTGGTGAACCTTGTATACATCTCTTGGATGGTTTCTCCTCCTTCATGGTGAAATTCTCATATTGAGAATACAGCAGTGTTCCTCTGGACCTCTTCACTTGAGGTGTTCCTTCATG
>NC_031995.1:63167015-63199396 GCF_001879085.1 Nicotiana attenuata | reverse complement strand
AATACCCGACATGGTTAGCCAACATCGTGCCAGTACCAAAGAAGGACGGGAAGGTCAGAGTCTGTGTCGACTACCGGGATCTCAACCGAGCCAGTCCGAAAGATGACTTCCCTTTACCAAACATACACATCCTAATTGACAATTGCGCCAAGCACGAGTTGCAATCATTTGTGGATTGTTTTGCTGGTTATCACCAGATCTGGATGGATGAAGAAGATACTGAGAAAACGGCTTTCATTACGCCGTGGGGAATGTACTGCTACAAGATGATATTGTATACGTAACCCAGAAGGCAATCAAGGGACAAGCATTGGCAGACCACCTTGCTGAGAACCCCGTAGATGGAGAATATGAACCTTTGAAAGCATATTTTCCCGATGAAGAGGCATCGTTCATAGGAGAAGACATTGCAGAACCTATGATGGTTGGAGAATGTTTTTTGATGGAGCACCAAATTTCAAAGGAGTTGGCATAGGAGCAGTCCTAGTATCAAAAACCGGTCAGCATTATCCGGTGTCCGCCAAGCTCAGATTCCCGTGCACCAACAACATGGCTGAATATGAAGCCTGCATCCTAGGGCTCAAGATGGCCATTGACATGAACGTACAAGAGTTGCTAGTAATTGGAGATTCAGACTTGCTTATACATCAGGTACGAGAAGAATGGGCGACCAAGAACCCCAAGATACTCCCGTATCTGCATCATATACAGGAGTTAAGAAAGAGGTTCACGAGAACGGAGTTCCGGCATGTTCCCAGAATCCAGAATGAGTTCGCCGATGCATTGGCCACCCAATCATCCATGATACAGCATCCAGATAAAAATTTCATTGATTCCATTCCTTTAAAGATCCATTATCAGCCAGCTTATTGTGCCCATGTCGAAGAAGAAGCAGAGGGAAAGCCTTAGTTTCAGGATATCAAGAAATATTTGGCAAAAGGAGAGTACCCGGAGCTTGCCGGTCATACTCAGAAATGCACACTGCGGAGATTGTCCAACAACTGCTTTCACAGCGGAGGAATCCTGTATAGGTCCTGATCTGGGACTACTAAGGTGTTTCGACGCAAAGGAAGCATCCAAACTGCTAGAAGAAATCCATGCTGGGACCTGTGGTCCACACATGTACGGTTTTGTCTTAGCATAGAAGATACTCCGAGCTGGTTACTTTTGGATGATTATAGAAACGGACTGCATTTAGTATGTCCGGAAATGCCACCGCTGTCAGATACATGCAGACATGATAAAGGTGCCTCCAAATGAGCTTAATGCATCAAGCTCACTATGGCCGTTCGCCACTTGGGGAATGGATGTTATCGGACCAATCGAGCCTGCCGCTTCCAACGGGCACAGGTTTATCCTAGTAGCAATAGACTATTTTACCAAAATGGGTCGAAGCAACATCTTTCAGAGCAGTAACCAAGAAAGTCGTGGCAGACTTTGTTCGCGACCGCATTATTTGTCGATTCGGTCAATCATTATTGATGATGGTTCCAATCTCAACAGCGACTTGATGAAAGCCATGTGCGAGACCTTCAAGATCAGATGCAAGAATTCTACAGCCTACAGGCCTCAGATGAACGAAGCCGTAGAAGCCGCCAACAAGAATATCAGGAAGATACCGAGGAAAATAATAGAGAAGCATAAGTAGTGGCACGAGAAGTTATCATTTGCTCTATTAGGATATCGCACCACAGTCCGCACATCAACCGGGGCGACCCCCTATATGCTGGTTTATGGTATAGAGGCAGTCATTCCTGCTGAGGTAGAAATTCCCTCCCTAAGGCTGAGTGGGTGAAAAGTCATTATGAGCAGCTAGCCCTTATAGACGGAAAGAGAATGAATGCGGTTTGCCATGGTCAACTTTACCAGAACAGAATGTCCAGAGCCTTCAATAAAAGAGTCAAGCCAAGACAGTTCGCACTGGGGTAGCTGGTGTTAAAGAAGATTTTCCCGCATCAGGATGAAGCCAAAGGGAAATTCTCTCCCAATTGGCAGGGTCCATACATGGTTCACGGGGTCCTGATAGGGGGAGCCCTCATACTCGCAGAAATGGACGAAGTCTAGCCGAAGCCAATCAACTCAGATACAGTCAAGCGTTACTATATATAATGCTTTCCTATATGATGTAATTTGAACTACGCCTAACCTGATTCCCGTTTAAGAGGAGATACGTAGGCAGCCCTATGGGTTCGGTCACAATTCAATAAAATTTCCATTTTCCCCACAGTTGGAAACTGGGGCAGAATTTTGAGGAGGACCCTCAAAATTCTGAAGTAATTTCAGCGAATCATCGCAAGCAACAGCCAGAAGCATCAACCCATTAAACTGGGCAGAATTTTGAGGAGGACCCTCAAAATTCCAAAGCGGGAGAGGTTGCATTGTCCTGAACCACGCCGCAGTCGTCGGTTCATCTAAAAAGCTATTCTTAATTATGTACTTATGCCATATTTTTTACTAAAATCATACATGTTTATTGCTGAAATTGCCTTGTTTAGCAACACTACCCCAATGATACATACAGTATCACTAGATCAAAGCTGAGCAAGACAAGCAGAGCCAGCAGGGGAGCTAGCCTTCCCCCCTTTACAAAACTCACGATCTAGCTTTGACTGCAGGCACTTGGATTGCAAAACCATCCAAACATACTATACACTCACGAGATGAACATTGTGCAGGAATACAACTCTCAGAACCGTTGCATTTATTCACATTTGCTATCCACACACAACAATATCCCCAGCAGTCACAATATCGCAATCTGCTATCAGCTAAGAAAGCTCTATTACCATTTGCCATTTTATTTTCTTGCATAAGGCTACCATTCTGCCTTCCGTGACTAAACGCTATCTCCATCTGCATTTTCTGCATTGTATAAGGCTACCATTCTACCTTCCGAGACTAAATGCTGTCTCCATCTGTATTTTCTGCATTGCATTAGGCTACCATTTTGCCTTTCGAGACCAAACGCTGTCTCCATCTGCATTTTCTGCATTGCATAAGGCTGCCATTCTGCCTTCCGAGACTAAACGTTCTCTCCATCTGCATTTTCTGCATTGCATAAGGCTACCATTCTGCCTTCCGAGACTAAACGCTGTCTCCATCTGCATTTTCTGCATTGCATAAGGCTACCATTCTGCCTTCCAACACTAAACGCTGTCTCCATATACATTTGCATGGCTGAAAGATCGCCACCATCTGCATCTGCATGGTTGAAAGATCGCCATATACTGCATTGCACGGCTGAAAGATCGCCTCATACTACATCTGCATGGCAGAAAGATCACCATATACTGCATTGCACGGCTGAAAGATCGCCTCATACTACATTTGCATGGCTGAAATATCGTCGCCTCTACATTTGCATGGCTGAAAGATCACCACCTCTACATTTGCATGGATGAAAGATCGCCGCCTCTATATTTGCATGGGCTGAAAGATTGCCACCTCATCTATATTTGCATGGCTGAAAGATCGCCGCCTCTACATTTGCATGGCTGAAAGATCGCCACCTCATCTACATTTGCATGGCTGAAGGATCGCCGCCTCTACATTTGCATGGCTGAAAGATCGCCTCCTACTGCATTGCATGGGCTGAAAGATAGCCAAATACTACATCTCATAGGATGAAAGATCGCCAAATTATCCAAAGGCGTCATCGTTCGAAGGCATTATCTTCATGGCCCGAGAACACCATGTCATGGCCTGAGGACCCCTTTTATCTTGTACATATCATTATTCAAAGGCATCATGGTTCGGAGGCATCATCCTCATAGACCGAGAGCATCATTTCATGGCCTGCTAATCCTTTATTATACGCTTCATGGCCCAGGACATCATGGTCTAAGGACGTCATCCTAACCGTCCAGAGACAACATTCATGGTCAGACGGGAATTCGCATCATGTTTAAATTTACGCACAATATATGCTTTTATTGCTTATTTGCAGGTAAACCAGCGAGCAACGGCCATCTCGGCAGGAGCGATCCCGCTCCAGTTCCCGCATCCCTATTAGACCTTAACCATTCATCCCGACCTAAATATTGCGTCCGTTCTTGGGAAGTCTCCATCGGCATACTCCACCGACGGATTCTGAACTACATTTGGCCCGATTCCTGTAAAACCAGGGATATGTAGGTAGCTCAGAAGCCAGGGCACAGGCTAAACTTCTTCGAACCGTCTCGCTCGGTGAAAATTGGCCATCATATCTTTACCCGACAACTCTTTCATCCTTCCCGGAAAAGAGGGGCAGCTGTTGATACCTAATTTTTCCCTATATATTTTTAATAGCAAAATACTTTCAAAATAGCATATGCATGCATATATAAGTATGTCCAAATGTATTATTATTTTTTCTTAATTTTTAAAGATTTTTAAATCAATTTATTGCCCTATTTTATCCCTAAAAACCCAATAATAATTTTCAAAATTATTACTTTTGATGATTCAATTATTGGATTCTCATATTTATGCCAAAATATAGCTAGGATAATTTTGGAATATTTTTAAAAATTTATTTAGTATTTTTAAAGTTAAATTGTGTATAATTGCAATATTAGCTTTTTCTAAGATTTAACTGCGTCTATATTTATAAAAATTAAGACCAGTATTTTAAATTGATAATTATTAATTATAAATTATTTTCTTGCTTTTAATTTGTTTTCAGAAATTAATTTGCTATTTTTTATAAAATAAATAAGGGAAAAGTGGCTATTTAAAATGTAGCCCCAATTGCATTTCAATTACAGCCTGAATTGGACCCCCAATTTAAACCTAATTTTACCCCGACCCAATTCCCATTCAAACCGACCCATGACCCTTTTAAACGACCTTCCCGGATTCCCATTTAATCCCAGTTGTTGATCGCATAGATCAACGGCTCACATTAACCCTTGCCTTACTTAATCCTAAACTACCCCCTAACCCTAATCATTTTCTATACGCCGCCGCCCCAAAATCCTTTCTTCTCCGAAAACACTCTCATCCTAACCCTAATTTTCAAAGGCCGACCTCTCATCTCCGACCATCTCCGGTGACCTCTCATCGTCTCTGAAGCCTTCAATAGCTTCTCTAATGCTATGCTTGTCTTCTGTAAGGTCTTCAAGGGCCCGGGGGCCATGCAGACCTGCATCTAGGGTTCATCTCCTACCTATTCTTGGCTATTATAGTGTGATTTCAAGCATAATCATTCTAGATTTGACACGATCTTTGAGTTTTTGGACAGGTTTCATCGTCTCATTATGGGTTCTTCCAAAACCAGATCGGAAGAGCNTCTTGGTGATTCCATTCAAATTTCACCGCCTGATGTAGGGTTGATGCTACAGCCCCAGCGGCATGAATCCAAAGTCGTCCCAACAGCAAGTTGTAAGACGCAGACCATCTCCGGTGACCTCTCATCGTCTCTGAAGCCTTTAATGGCTTCTCTAATGCTATGCTTGTCTTCTGTAAGGTCTTCAAGGGCCCGGGGGCCATGCAGACTTGCATCTAGGGTTCATCTCCTGCCTATTCTTGGCTATTCTAGCGTGATTTCAAGCATAATCATTCTAGATTTGACACGATCTTTGAGTTTTTGGATAGGTTTCATCGTCTCATTATGGGTTCTTCCAAAACCCTAATTTCTTTTCTATACCTTCTAGATCTGTACAGTCTAGGACGATCTGAGTTTGTTTCTCGAATGTTTTACACTGACCTTAAGGTTTTTTATAAGAATCATGTGGTTTCAAGTGTTTTTCATTTTCTTCTAAAACTAGGGTATTCAGAACTTCTTTTAAAACCTTGTTTAACTGATTCTTTGTGTTTTTACTTATATTTCTTGCATATCTTGACTGATTCTATGAGTTTGCTACATCTTTAACTCGTTTATGTTGAAAGCCCTAATTTTTAGGGGGTTCTTTGTTTGGTTTTGCGTATCAGCATGACTGGCCGGTTCTCGTTTTTGAGTTTCTGTGATTTTTCTTGACTATCTTGCCTTGATATTTTTCTACTCAGTTTCTTAGCCTAAACTTACATTGATTCTATGTGCTTGTGTTCATCTTGACTGTTCAAAACTAGCCTCTTTCTCATTGAACTAGTATTGTTTGACTCTCATGTTTGCTAGAGTTGTATGTCGACTCTTGGCCATCTATGTCTTACTTTATTTATATGCAAAACATTGACTCATGACTTTCTTTTTGATTGATTCTGATTTCCCTGTTTCTTGGTCTGATTTGAACACTTTCCTTTAGACCTTCAATCCCCACTTTTCTACTCAATTCGATTGATTCCCTTACCTTGGCTGCATTTGTACTTGATTCTTACTGACTATCTCCTTAATTAGAGTTTTTCTGAAACTAGCCCTAATAGTTTACTCTATGCCTAATATGTTCGAATTATTTCCTTGTCTACACATTGGTTTCTTTCCTTATTTGTTACTTGTTCTTACCGTTTGAACTGATTCCCTTAAATTAAGGGAGTACTTGTACTGATTTTTGCTCTAATTGGTTCCGAGTTCCATAATTACTATACAATTGTGATTCTTGCCTTATTTTACATAGTTTCGAACTACTATATATACATACTCTCTCATTAACACAAACAGACGAACACTTTTAGCTCTGAACTCACACTTACACCCAAACACTCTCTATTGCTTTACTACTACTTGTGCTACTGCATGTTTAGCCAGCTGAAAGCCAAGGCTAATATTTCGAAGTCCTGCTACTTTTCTTTACTGCACTTTGCTTCTTTGACTGGTATGTTCTAATTAAGTTTTCAGCATCAACGACAACATGTTTCTTTACTGTTTCTTTCCTCTTGTCTATCTCCTGTTGTGTTTAGCTGATTTCCATTATTAAGCATGCTGCATTCTGCCTTCCTTGTTCTGAATTAATGTCTCTTTATCATAGTTTGAGCATCTTAAATCCCCACCCCCTATATATTTGATAACTGTGGTTGGTATGGGGCATGGCAACATTAAACATTGTTGTCCATGACTCAAACTTGGTCCTTCTGGGACCATAACCTTCATGTTTCCTCTGTTTGTTGTGTGTTTTGGTTGGCTCATAAGCAGGCCAACATCTTTTATTGCTGTGCATGCCCAAAGCTGGCCTTTGCTCAATTACACAAGCTCTTTGCAATGAATCCCCAACCCCTGACCCCTTGCATGAAGTTACCAACTCTGTGTTTTACTGGTTATTGCTTTCCTATCACCCTTTACCCCTCTCCTATACTCTCTTCAGTTTTAAAACCCCTATTCCTGCACTTCTACTAACTTCCTAGACTTAAGGTCTACCCCCTCTATGTGAGTCTTGCCCTGGGACCCAAGAGCTCCCTCTGAACTTGGACACATAAAGGCTGATATTTCCATACTGCACTCATCTCTATTCTGGTTATGTAACTTGGGTGTGAGCACTGCCCGGGGTCCTGTTGAGGCCCTTAGGGAACTCTGACACACTCAAGTTTGAGAAAGGCTTTGAAGCAATGGCATCTTAAGGCAGTTATTCCATAGCTCAGGGAGGAACCAAGAATCGGACCTCCTCTAGTTGTGTTCTTTTTGGATGTATTTCAGTATTTCCGGTTTGTAATAATTTGTAATAAACATTTGGGGCTGGCTAGTGAAAAGGGTTGGGTATTTATGCATGTCAAGGGTAGAAAATATGCCTATAGGACTACTTATAATTCTGCATCTTCAAACTGCATTTAGAAACCATGCCTATAGGGTATTTTAATTCTGCACCTTAGACATCATGCCTATAGAGGTTATTTACTCTGCATGTTTAACTTCACACCTAGAAAACCTGCCTATAGGACTATTTAAGTTCTTTGTGTTCAATTCTGCATTCTTAGACACCATGTCTATAGGGTTTATCTCAATTTCTTATGGTCAATGTCACACCTAGATAACCTGCCTATAGGACGTATTTAAATTTCCGTATGGCACTTAGATATCATGTTTAGGTTCTAAACGAATAAAATAAATGTCATGTTCGTAATGCTGAAATCAGTAACACATAGAAATCATGCATATAGGAGTTCTTAAATCAATCCGATTCGTTCCATTCCCACTCAATGATAGATATCATGATCATAGGGTTTAAATCAGCAATAGTAGATACCATCACCTGCAGAATCTGAAATTGGTCTGCTCTAAAATCAGTCTACTCTGAATCCGTTTTAAACAATCTAATTCCTTTACTTAACGAGGTTTGGCAAGCATGCCTGTATGATTTCAACCAAATGTATTATTGTTTCATCGCATTCTGAATTAAGTAGATATCATGCCTATATGATCCCGTTTAAACACTTAGGCAAGCCTTAGAGTAATAACAATAAAACTGAACTCGCCTCTGTTATTTGTTTAAGTGCTACAATCAGCAGGTAGGACCCATTCGTGTTTCCTAACTGAGGCATGTAATAAGCTAGACCTGTTGCAACAACAACCATCTTCTCTTCCCTCAAGTATTTTTTAGAATCAGACCTTGCTCGTTTAAGCCATGCTATTGGATTGTTTTGTTTGAGGAGGTATACTTGAGCCTTATGTGTTTATGTGTTTCCCCTTTAATATGCAGTCTTTTTTATGTTTTGTATGTCGCCTTAGATTTTTACCTTTGAAACTACAAGTCAGCCTAATATCCCACCCTTTTAGGATTAGTAGTCCTAAGTGCCTCCGAGACAGGAATGGGACGGATAATAACATGCAATAGTGGTCGAGACCAATCCGTGCTTTAGTACCTTAAACGGGGTGGGAAAGGGTAGATATGGATATGATGACCGGTGCGCTAATACCACGTGTAGCCCCTCTCTTGAGGAGTGATTACCAGGTATTGTATTGATGTGATTCATATTAAATATAAACCTAGGACCCCCTTCCTTCCCTACCCCCCCCCCCCCCCCTGCTTTTTTAAGCATTGTAACTCCTTATTTAAAATCAGCTCTTTTAATTGCTCTTTCAAACTTTGTTCGTTTTCAACTATTGTGTATTGAAATCCCCTCTTATTTGAGCCTTATCTGCTTATATGTTAGTTGCACCCCAAATTCACAATAACTGTCTGGCCGAGAACCACACTAGTGGATCGTGATGCGTGCCTAACACCTTCCCCTTAGGATAATTTCAAGCCCTTACCCTATCTCTGGTTATTCAAAAGACTTAGAATTGAATTCCATTGGTGTCCTAATGCACCTCGAATCATTAGATGGCGACTCTTCAAAAACGCAAAACCTAGTTCCCAAAAAGAACGAGATGTCCCTCCAAATGTCATAAACCCGATTTCCGCGGAGGAAAAAGGGGGCGTGACACACTGTTATACGCATATTTAGTGAGGATACGATAAATGCACGAAGAGTGTTGCTGTGCCATTCGATTTGATATCTTGAGTACATTTCTCACACTATGAAAGTTATGGATTTACTATCGTGGTTTGTTGGTTATCGTTCTAAGGAAAGGATCGGTTGTGATATTGATGATATTAAATTATGATATCTTGTAGTAATCATTTACTGCTTCGCATAATTGTTTCTTGTACTCTTTTCTGTTATGTTCTAGTATTGTTCTATTGCTAGTCTACTGCACATGTTATATCAATGAGTATCTTTCAACTAAAAAAGCTTCGTCACTACTTTATCGAGGTTAGTCAAGATACTTAAAGAGTACATGAGGTTGGTTGTACTCATACTGCACTTCTGCACCTTGCGTGCTGATTTTGGAGCTGGAATCACTATATATGGGGTTGGCATTGAAGATGTACATGCGTTCTGGTTCTAGCTGCCACTTGTCCTTGGTAGCTTTAGATTTTGCTAATCTGTTTATGTAAACTTCAAACAGATGATGTATTTATTTGTACAAGTTTTTGTAAATTCTAAGTTTTAGAAGCTCATGATTTGTATTACTAGTCCTTGGATTATTTGTAAATTCTTATAAATCTCATTTGAATTGTATTGACTGTTAGTTGGCTTACCTAGCAGGTCGAGTCAGGTGTCATCACGACTAGTGAATTTTGGATCGTGACACGTTTAGAGCAAGATATTGCCTAAATTTAGAATGTATAACATATTCTTTGGACAAATGGGTAGTTTATGCGTTTTCCTCATGACATAAATTAAAGTTTATTGGACGTAAAATTCTAAATCAGTGATTAATAATAAAAAAATCAGTGATTAATAGTTGACACATATTGGTTTGTGTCTGTGATAATGCCAAGTCAATTGAAAAAGTGGCACTTGAAATAGTAATTTGTAAAACCTTCCCGTTAACTTCGAACCGGCGGGCACGTAACTGAATCCTCACTCCAGAAACCCTAGATTCCGTTTTCATTCTGGAATTTTCTGCCCTTGCCCGCTCGCCATTGCAGTCAAACATTCAACATTTTACCGCGTGTCAAACGTTTAGTTTAGAATTCTGGTGTAGTTTTAATCCCTTAAAATAACTCTTTCATTGAATTAACAGTTGAAAAAAAATAATAATTGTGGGGGTTTGATTTCATGTTTTATCAATGGATATGGACATATCACGTTGGATTTTGGAGTTTGTTCTTTGGCAACCTCTGGAAGACACCATCTTTAACGCTCTAATTGGCGTTCTTCCTCTTCCTAACGAAGATTCTCGGCTCAAGAAGGCCCTAATCCTCCGAAAAATACAGTCCGAGATTTCGAATGGGTCCGTTTCTGAGAAAATCCTCGAATTTCTTGAGGTAATGGAAGAACTGTATACTCAAGAAGGAATTGAATCATCAGAAGCAATGAAAACCGCTTATTGTGCGGTGGCAGTGGATTGTACAGTGAGGTTTTTGAATAATAAAAGTGAAAAAGTGAATTACTTTGAAGCAGTAAAGAGGATATGGAAACAGAGGATCAATAATTTGGAGAAAGTGGAGAATGTGGGCGTCGTATCGGAAGAATTATGGAAGTGGAGGGATGAGATTGAAGCTGCTTTATGGGAAGACAGGCGTTGCGAAAATGTGATAATGCGGAGTAAAAGCATTTCAGCTGTTGTGGCAGTCAAGGGTTTTGTTAAAGAAGCTAAGGAGAGAATTGGGCCTCCTTTTCTCGAGGTTGTAGCGGAGACTTTGAGGCGCGATAATGCAGTGAAGGCTTATTTGGGTTTGGAAAACAAAGAAGAGCGTGGTGAGAGGATAGAGAGTTTATCAATCGCGGGTCAGGACTTGACTTGTTGTAACCATGATAAAGGTAATCTTGACACTCGATGTATATGGCAAATATGTTGGGGGTTGATCTTCTAAAAAAGTGTTGGAGGTTGATATGTTACATTGTTTTATTACAGTATCTATGGACATGCATATATGTGTGTCTTAGGTTGTTATATGCCTAAATGTTTCTGTACGGTATGGCAACACTTATGCCTCGGATTATAAACTAGTTGGGGTTGGTTATATGAATTTTCTATATACATTCTGCTTTGTTTGGGTCCATTTGGTTCAATTTCTTAGCAATTTTGTCTAAGGTTCTCTAAGAACTAGGGATTCCTTAAATCTTTATGATATGATGCAAAAACACTTTGCCTGCCTACACCATATGTAATATCCTGATTGCTGCTCTACTTCAGTGGGTGGTTGTAACTTCCGGATTCTGGTGTTAAAAGCTATGTTGCTCGGACTCTCAAAAAATATCACCGGATGTGTGTCGGATCCTTCAAAAGTAGAGCATTTTTTGAGGATCCCACACGGGTGTGGCAACAATGGAGAGTCCATGCTAAAAGGTTGAATTTTGTTGTATCTTAATTATTGTGTAGTCCATATGGTCACCCTTATGGAGGGAAAAACCAATACAATTCTAAACATTTTGTATGTTGGACTTGGACATATATTAAATCAATTAGGTTATGTATCTACTCCTTGCAGAGGCAAACAAGAGAAATGCATTGCGTAAGCGCAAGCATGTTGCTTTCAAGCGCACAAGAGGAACAACAACAGCTGGAGTTTGCAAAGGTGTCAAAATTGCTGATTCTGCTGAGCCGGGAGTTGAGGCATCACGTGTACAGGAAGATTTACTGCATACTCCGAAAATTGACAAGGCACAGGAAGCACTTAAGTTGAGTTCCTTGGAGTTGCGTGCAGGGGTGAAGGACCCTCTCCCTGAGGCACTGGAACTAGCTGAGACTCTGATGTCCTTGGGCAGGGATAGTAGCGCTCAGCAACCTGCAGAAAATGAAAACGGAAGAGCCCCTCATCTTGTGGTTGATAGTAATGGAGTGGTTCAAGCTAATGGCGGGAATGAAGATGACCAGCTCATTGGTCTTCAAAATGCTGCACCCAAGCCAAGCATAATGGCTCGAAACAGCACTGCTCGTACATTTGAGGTATATACTAACGTTTTGTTTTTTTTTGGTCTTTTGTTGCGTAGAATTAATTGATTAGAATGTGTTTCTTATCCCATTTAGGCCTCATTTGTTTGCACTTAATGGAGGTCTGAATCTTTATCATTCAGATCTCAGATATTAAGTGCGTTTGTTTTTAAAGTCTGAATCTTAATTATTCAGATCTTAATCATTAAGTATGTTTGTTTTTTTTACTTCACAACCACTTAATGGGTCTAAATAGGTCTGTATGATTAAGATCTATAACAGAGACTTAATTTCATTAAGAGGCTATCATATATTCATTATTAATTGCCGCTACCGCCTACCATTATCAACTACCACGATGCCACCACCACCAGCATACTCAACCATCACCACCACCACCCTCCACTACCACCTCTGCCACCACCATGTCACCATCATCCTTAATCATATCCTCCATTATCGACCATCACCACCTACTATCCCCACCACTCCGACCACCATTATTCTCACCCACAATCAACACTTACCCGCCTCAACTGCCGGCACATCCCATCAATATAACCTACCACCACCCACCCACCACCTTCCTCAATCACAACTACTACCACCACCCGATATTATTAACTATCACCACCTACCACCACCATCCTCAATCATAATCGCCACCACTACCAATCACTATAGCTACTAGCATGAACCACCATCATCAACCAAAACTACCACCGCCTCTAGTCGGCATTCACCCGTTAGCCATCACCACCAACAACTACCATATTTTTAAAAACTATATATTTTATTGATAGAATATTAGATTAGTTAGTATTTCACTTGAATTTTATGCTTATTAATTTTCAAATAAAGATAAATTTTATACATTCAGATGTTAAAAATCAAACAGTCTTAATTATTTCTATTCAGATCTTAATACACATCTTAATATATCCAGATGTGTATTCAGATTCAGATGTCTTAATCTTAATACACATCTTGATATTCAGATGTGTATTCAGATTCAGAAGTCTTAATCTTAAATAAAACAAATGAGGCCTTAATACATGATCTCTTAAGTAGGCTATTAAATGTGTATACGTGATTGTAGAATAAAATATGGATGTATTTAGTATCACCCTGTACTGAAATATCTTGAAGATGACTTATGCAAAATGTTAATGAAGACATTTTTGTACATATGATGCAAGATGGTCTTGGTATAAATCGATCAACTACGTCTCTATCCTGAATTAGTTGGGTATGAGTTTTCTATATTCATCCTGCTATATTCAGATCAAATATTCAAAGGATTCACTATTATTAGATTTGTACTGGCTGTCAACCTACTCAATCCTCATTTTTACTTGGCCAAAGTGGAATTATTATTTATTAATGAATTTAATTTATAGTGATATAGAAAATCCTTCGAGATTTCGTGAATGTGACAATTGATATCAGGGCCTTTATTTAGACTTATTGCTAGGCTGCAGTCCGATAAAGCGTTGTTGATTGATGTATCCATGAAGTGTGATAGCTTTATTTTTCTCTGGACAAAGTTTTAGAATAGGATTTGCTTAAATGGAAACTTAAGGACATATGTTACCCTATCATTGGTTAAAGTTCAAGGAAGAGAAAGAAATAGAAGAAAAGCAGACTCCTACACTATGTTTGGAGCATTGTTACCCATTGTTTTATAATGTATTGTATTGTACTGAATTGTATTGTATTATATCGTTTTATGGATACAGCCTTTGAATAGATTGTATCGTTTGTTGTTGTTAAATAACATTTTGTTGGTTGGTTTGACTGTATTGTACTGTACTGTAACTGATAAATTCACTAAAATACCCCCATTTGTTTTAAATAAAATTTATTAAAAATTACACATAAAAATAATTTAAGACAACCTCTTTCTACTAATTTATGATTAATTACGTGCTTGAAAACAAGAGCAAAAATCTGGAAAAAAAGTTAACTAATATTAGCAAAAAAAAAAAAAAAAAAATTAAAATGATGGAAAGAGACAAAGAATTGAACGAGACTTGGATAAAAAGAACGGGGCCAACCAACTCTAGAAAAGATGGAAGAAGACAAAGTAGGTCAACAGGTTGGAGATTTGGAGTTAAAATAAAAAAAATTAAATAATAAAATAGGATTATAGAGTAATAAGTAAGGCATAATTGAAAAAGAAAATAGGAAACGATCCCATCACACCAAATCGGTTGTTTCATAAAATGGGGCTTTTGGTTGTTCCGGAACAATGAATTTAACAATACGATACAACCAATTTTAAACAAACAATCAAAACAAACATTGTTTTGGGATAACAATACAATACAATACAATGGGTAACAACCATCCAAACAAGTTGCTAGTGATTACCCCTACGGCTTTATAAGGTCGGGGTAAGGTCTGCGTACACACTACCCTCCCAGACCCCATTTATGGGATTACACTGGGTTTATTGTTGTTGTTGTTGTTGTTGTAGTAGTTGTCTGATGAACTCTGTATTAAACAGATACTAGCTGGAATAGTAGTGTTTTGATGTACGATGCTGCTTGTGACAAGAATTCTTCATATCCTCATAATGAAGATGGAAACTAAAAACTAATATCCGTCGTTTACTTTCAATATCGTTCTCCTTCTTTACATCATGCAAGAAGAGCATTACTTTAGTAAATAAGCATGCAGGAAAGTTTTGGATAGTTCACGCGATATTATCAACCAGTTACTAACAAAGGAGGAAAGTAGTCTCTAAGTCTCCTTTCCAAGTGAGTTTGGAGCGAAATCTCTTATTATTAAGCTAAACAATCTGTATATTGATACGTAATCCCTTGAACTTTTTCTTTTTAATTATGTAACCCTTCAACCTTCCAGATTTTCCTTGTAATGGCACTTGATCAAGCTGACAAGAACCTTATCCAACTCTTTAAGTTGTTAACTTCTTCTCATTCTACCTCCTATAATCTGTATTGTGTCTTCCTTGATTCTGCCCCAAACTAGCTTTGATGCATGTAACTTTGATTTAACTCTAGCTGCATGCTATAATTAATCATGCTGACTGAGGGAACTGTAAGCATGATAACAACCTTTTTATTGTTCAATTTTTTGCCAATTCCTAGTATTTTCTATTGGGTTGGGAGAAGTTGGGCGGTGGGGTGGAGTTGGGGGTGGGGGGTTCTGAATCATTTAAATATTAGTGCAGGATTATTCCACCTTATCTTGAATTATCATTTTGCTCTGAATATCTTTGCTACTTGTACTATTTGTGACGCTTGGTACTGTTGATGATACCGTAGTAATGCTATCAATGTTTCAGACAGAGAACCCAAACAGGCTCCGTTGGCATAGCCTAGAAACTAAATGACCCCCTTTTTTTTTAACGGTGATCTCCGAGCCAGCTTACGCTCTGTGCCGTGATTAGGTAGAGATATGATTTTTTGCCGTTCATTTGACAATGTACAAGTTTCTTGAACTGTGTTATTGAGGTTCCTTAGAAGAGAATCCTGGTAGATTATCTGGAATCATTTGGATATGAGAACTAGAAATGTTTGGAAATTATTGCTGAAAAAGTTTGTTCTACGTACAACAGATCTTGTTTTGGAAATTATTATAAAATGATACAGGATTGACAGTTTAATTTTTACTTATGAGAACAATTTCTTAAATGTAACAGTGGAACGATTCAATCGATAACTTAAGCGAAGGTTCACCAAGTAGTAGTGGGAGGAGGTTTACGTTACCTACCCCCAGGAGGACGAAGGTTTCCCCCTTGAAGAAGTATGAATTTAAAAAATTTACAAAGAGGAGGAAATCCAAGAGATGGAGTACAATTGAAGAAGAAACTTTGAGGTCTGGTGTGCAGAAGTATGTATTTACTTGAATCTATTCTATAGAAGTTTTTCATGGTAAAGAAATATGGGCACAAGTTTTATCTCTTAATTTATGTGTTTTCTCTTGAAGGTATGGTGTCGGAAACTGGAGGCTGATCTTTGATACTTATCATGAAATATTCGAGAACAGGACTCCGGTAAGTGCATTTCATATTAATCTTATAACACAATATATAATACTCCTACCTATGAAGCCTCGGACATTTTTGTTCAGGTTGACTTGAAGGACAAATGGAGAAACTTGACATCCTAGCAAGAAATTTGAAGAGATCTGGTAATGTATGGATGTCCCTTTTTTCTTAGGATGTAAATTGTTGTATGTGTAAATGCAAGCTGCCTTGAGGGATCTTGCTTGATGTAGTATACTCTAGATGAACTTTGATGTTTGACATGTCCCTCTAGACAAAGCTGTGGAACATGTTTGTATTATTGGATATGATGTAAATAGAATTATGTTTAGGGTAATCACTAGAAGAGCTTTGAGAAAAGAGGTAATAGATGTGGCTCACAATTTTGTCATGGACCTCAAAATACTCCTCTACATTTCAGATGATTGCCTTGTCAACTACACGTTACACTTTGATGTAATAAACTTGTTTTATGAATTCGAAAACACACCAGGGCTCTTCTCTTGTCTTCATTTTTAACGCATTATTGTTAATTGTGTTTTTGGTATGTGCTATCTCAGTATTTGTTTGATACATAATTCATTTGTTGCAATTTAGGCTTCATGTTTGAGAGTCAAATTAATTGTCCTTGGTCATTGACTGTGAGCTGCAACTGGAACACTTGCCTTGCATCTGAAATGTAGAGGAGTATTTTGAGGTCCATGACAAAATTGTGAGCCACATCTATTATCTGCAACAAATTCATAGAGGAGTATTTTGAGGAGTATTATCTGCAACATAGAGGAGTATTTTGAGGTCCATGACAAAACTGGAACACTTGCCTTGCTTATCTGTCCTCATCGTACTTGGTTGGCATCACTAACATCAGATTTGGAATTATGTTATTTTAGAATAGGGCTATGTAATGTTCACATGGATATGTTAAAAAGCTTCCGATTCCACGTCTACCATTGTTCTTGTCATTCCGCTCTTGCATAAACAAGATGCTAATACTCAACATAGTATTTGAATGCTCAACTTCTATATTTGCAGTAGAAAGATGATCAGTACTCAGTTTAATTGTTTTTGCAATTGATCTCTCTTTTTTACATGCATGCCAAACTCTGTTGCTTTACCTGAAAGGCTTATCAGGACTGTTTTGTGGGAGAAACATAGGCGTGGGCATGGGCTTTTTTTACGGTAGAGTGTGAGAATATCGAAGCAGAGGAATTGGCCAATACTTGGATGTATTAATATGACCACGGATTTCTCTAATCCCAAATGTTAGGTCTGATGTATATATAGGTTGCAGTGAATATGTTCATTGCTTTATTATATCAATAAGATATGGGTCAAAATTTACTCTTCGTTATATCTTTTCTATCCTTATGGCAATACATGTCTCGTATTTGCACTTGCTTCTAATGAGCTTCAACTTGAAGTATAACGAGGTACTTTTGAATCATAGTCAAAAGTAGAGGGATAAATTTTGATGTTTTTCTGAAATATCAAAAATGTGTGTATAGTCTAAATTGGAGAGCTCGGTTTCGAAGACTTGATCATACCCCGAGCTCGAGTTCGGAAGCTCGAAGTAAGAATCGAGCCCAACGGGATGTGCGCACCTCGAGAAGCAAATCGGAGACCCGTCATGATCTGTCTCGAGGACAGTACAATTTCGATGACACTCGAGAATGGAATTTCTCAAGGATACGTGGATCAGGGCATAAATTAAGGGATAAGATTTGTACGGAATTTCTCAAGGACACGTGGTACCAATAGAATTCCTTACCATAATTGAAAATATACCATATTAGTGTTTTCCCCTTCTATATAAAGTGGACCCCAATCATTTGTAAACATCATCTCATTCACTACAATAGAACATTCTATTCTGCTTTTCTCGTTTACTATGTTCCAAAATTGTTCTTCAGCTTTATTGTTCATACTTTATTTGCTCTTAACTCACCTCGAGACCCCCGAGATAATCGAGCTTGAGGTCCCCGTTGCTCTAAAAATACTGGTTTGGTTCATCAATTCTTCTTACTTAAACCTAATATTACTTGTATATTCACTAGTATTGGAATAAATCACATATCTTTAAAATCGCAAATCACCTTTAATTGTTACTCACATTTTTCGAGGTAAATAGTTTGGCGCCCACCTTGGGGCTAAAGATAATAGTGATTATTTTAGTGCTAGTTTTCTGATAACACACGTTATTCTTCTCACTTTTTCTTGTCAAAGATTCTTTGATTTCAGGCTAAGTTATGTCTAGCTCAGCAAATGCACCCGTGCATGGAAACGACGGTCTCGGATCCCATGGAGAAAACAATGCAACAACTGCAGGGATCGGTGTGCCACCGCTAAACCCTGGGGTAGCACCAGCGCCAAACCCCTTCGATGTTGGTTCACACATTGCCGTGAACGTTGATTTGGACACTGATGTCGAAGGAAGTGTACGCGGAGGGGATCAACCTGACACTCAAAGGACGCAGGCTCAAGGAGAAAGAGAAGTTAGTCTACAAGTGATTTTTGAGATGTTGCAAGCACAACAAGTTGCTATCGCCCAGTTACAGAGTCAGCAAAAGACTCCGAGCGTGGCTGGGCCAGAAACCGCTCATCGTGTTGAGCCAACCCCGGAGAGATCAAGCAACAACGGCTCGGGAACTGACCCCACCGTCATGAGAATGCTCGAGGAACTCACGAAGAGGATCAAGTCAGGAGAAAAAAGGATTGAGGACAACGACAAAAAGGTGGAAACATACAACTCGAGGGTCGACCAAATAACGAGCACCTCCGATTTTCAAAGGACCGGACTCGAAGAAGTTCGTGCAAAAACCATTTCCCCAGAGTGCGGCTCCGAAGCCCATCCTGAAGAAGTTTCGGATGCCAGATATCCAAAAAATACAACGGGACCACTGATCCCAACGAGCACATCACCACATATACTTGTGGCATAAAAGAAAATGATTTGGAAGACGATGAGATTGAGTCCGTTTTGCTAAAAAAGTTTGGGGAAACTCTTTCTAAGGGTGCCATTGTTTGGTACCTTAACTTACCCCCGAACTTTATTGATTCGTTTGCCATGTTGGCAGACTCATTTGTAAAGGCATATGCCGGTGCCATAAAAGTTGCAACAAGGAAGTCCGATGTATTCAAAATAAAGCAAAGGGAGAACGAGATACTGAGGGAATTTGTCTCCCGCTTCTAGTTAGAACGAATGGAGTTACCACCGGTCTCCGATGACTGGGCCGTACAAGCCTTCACTCAGGGGCTAAATGAACGAAGTTCGATAGCTTCGAAGCAGCTGAAGCAGAACTTGATCGAGTATCCCGCTGTAACTTGGGCGGATGTGCATAACATGTACCAATCAAAAATTAGGGTCGAGGATGATCAGTTGAAAGCCCCCTCGGGCTCAGTTTATCGAAGAAGGTTACTAGCAAATGAGTCAGGAAACGCAGACAGGGGGTCAAGGTCGAATAAGGAAAGATATTAGCCATACGTCGAGGATCGAAGGAACATTCCAAGGCGTAACATACCTCGAAATAATCGAAGAGCAGATCGAGGTCAAAGTTCCCAGGGACTTATGAGCAAAGCCGGGTTTGATAGACACTTGGGACCGGCGGAGGCACCCCAATTATCAGAGTACAACTTCAGCGTCGATGCCTCGGGTATCGTCTCAGCCATTGGCAAAATTAGAGATACTAGATGGTCCAAGCCTATACAGACCGATCCTTCTCAGAGGAACCCCAATTTGATGTGCAAGTATCATGGTACTCATGGGCATAAGACCGAGGATTGCAGGCAGCTTAGAGAGGAGGTAGCTCGATTGTTCAACGAGGGGCATCTTCATGAATTTCTCAGCGACCCGGCCAAGAACCATTTTCGAGAAAGAGATGGAAACAGGAAGAATGAACCTGAAGAACCTCAACATGTCATTCATATGATCATCGATGGAGTCGTCGTCCCACAGGGACTGATATTCAAACGTACCAAAGTATCCATAACAAGGGAGAAACGGACTCGGGACTACCTGCCCGAGGACACCCTCACATTCAACGAGGAAGACATCGAGGCCTTATCTCAGCCTCACAACGATGCACTGGTAATTTCTTTCCTTTTAAATAAAGTTCAAGTTAACGTGTTCTCGTGGATCCTGGTAGTTCGGCAAATATAATCAGGTGAAGGGTCGTGGAGCAGCTCGGGTTGCTCGGTCAAATCGTACCAGCATCTCGAGTCTTGAATGGCTTCAACATGGCAAGTGAAACAACGAAGGGAGAAATCATCCTCCCAGTCAACGTGGCCGGAACCACACAAGACACCAAATTTCATGTCATCGAAGGTGACATGAGGTATAATGCTTTGTTTGGAAGGCCGTGGATCCATAGCATGAGGGCGGTGCCATCGACCCTTCATCAAATGATGAAGTTCCCAACAAAGGATGTCGTGAAAATAGTATATGGAGAGCAGGATGCAACTAAGGAGATGTTTGCAGTACACGACTTGGCACCGATATTGACACCATCCACACCGAAAAAGTCAAAGGACAAGCAGGTGGCCAAATAGCAGTCACAACCCATACCCTCGGTTGAGCCCGAGGAACAGGTGATCGATGAACAGGTGGTCAAGGACGAAGAAGAAGATTTCCTCATCCCCCGAGCCTTCGTTGCCCCCGAGGAATCGGATGCAACGAAATCCACGGCTGAAGAACTCGAGAAGGCCATATTGATCGAGCATCTTCCAGAACGAAAGGTATACCTGGGGATGGGGTTAACCCCCGAACTCAGGAAAAAACTCATTCAATTCCTTATCGATAACATTGATTGCTTTGCCTGGTCCCACTTAGATATGACAAGGATCCCACCAGAGATAACTACCCATCGACTAAGTGTCGATCCCAGATTTAAACCAGTAAAGCAAAAAAGGAGACCTCAGTCCATGGTAAAGCATGCATTCATCAAAGAAGAGGTAACCAAACTTCTCAAGATAGGATCCATTAGGGAAGTAAAATATCCCGAATGGCTAGCTAATGTAGTGGTAGTCCCTAAAAAAGGGGAATAAACTTAGAATGTTTGTAGACTACAAAGATTTGAACAAAGCATGCCCTAAAGATTCTTTCCCATTGCCCAACATCGATCGTTTGATCGATGCTACGACCTGCCACGAGATCCTTACTTTTCTCGATGCCTACTCCGGGTACAACCAAATTCAAATGAACCCGGAGGACCAGGAAAAGACTTCGTTCATCACGAAGTATGGTACGTATTGTTATAATGTAATGCCCTTCGGGCTAAAAAATGCAGGAGCCACATATCAACGCCTAGTCAATAAGATGTTCGAACATCAAATAGGCAAATCCATGGAAGTTTATATTGATGACACGCTAGTTAAGTCCCTGCTCGCAGAGGACCATTTGACCCATTTGCAGGTGACGTTCAATATCCTAAGAAAGTACAACATGAAGCTCAACCCCGATAAATGCATTTTTGGAGTCGGCTCGGGCAAGTTCTTGGGCTTCATGGTGTCGAACAGGGGTATCGAGATCAACCCCGATAAAATTAAAGCCATCGAGGAAATCACCGTAGTGAACAATGTGAAAGCCGTACAACGGCTGACCGGACGGATAGCTGCCCTAGGTCGATTTATCTCAAGGTCATCAGATCGGAGCCATCATTTCTTTTCCCTACTCAAGAAGAAGAACAACTTTACATGGACTCCGGAGTGCCAACAAGCCTTGGAAGAATTAAAACGGTATCTCTCGAGCCCACCCCTGCTCCATACACCGAAGGAGGATGAAACACTCTACTTGTATTTAGCCGTGTCCGAGGTGGCGGTAAGTGGCGTGTTGGTTCGAGAAGAGCAAGGTACGCAATTTCCTGTCTATTATGTGAGTCGGGCCCTAGGAGATGCTGAAACCAGGTACCCACATTTGGAAAAGTTAGCTCTTGCATTAATAAGCGCATCTAGGAAATTATAACCATATTTTCAATGCCATCCTATATGTGTATTGACTACGTATCCACTTCTAAGTCTCTTGCATAAGCCCGAATTATCGGGTAGATTGGCCAAACGGGCCATCGAACTTGGAGGGTATGATATCGAATATCAGCCTCGAACGGCTATAAAGTCTCAAATTTTGGCAGACTTAGTGGCCGATTTCGCGCCCACCCTCGTACACGAAGTAGAAAAGGAACTCTTGCTAAAAACGGGTACGTCATCGAGGGTATGGACCCTCTTCACGGACGGTGCCTCGAATGTGAAAGGGTCAGGGCTCGCCATCGTTTTAAACCCGCCTACGGGCAGTGTCATTAGGCAATCTATCAAAACTTCTAAATTGACTAACAATGAGGTCGAGTATGAGGCAATGTTTGCAGGTCTCGAACTAGCCAAGGGCCTTGGAGCAGAGGTCATCGAGGCAAAGTGTGACTCCCTTTTGGTGGTAAATCAAGTAAATGGGAGCTTCGAGGTTCGAGACGATCGAATGCAGAGGTACTTAGACAAACTTCAAGTGACATTGCATCGCTTCAAGGAATGGACACTGGACCATGTACCTCGAGAACAGAATAGCGAGGCCGATGCACTTGCAAACTTGGGGTCATCGATTGAAGAAGATGATATCGTCCAGGGGACTTTCGTCCAACTATTGAGGTCGGTGGTCGAAGAAGGCCTTGCAGAAATTAATTTAACAAGTTTAACGTGGGATTGGAGGAATAAGTACATCGACTACTTGAAGCATGGGAAGCTCCCTACGGACCCAAAAGAGTCGAGAACGCTTCGAGCCAAAGCAGCTCGATTCTCACTCGATGAAAATGGAACATTGTATAGAAGAACCTTCGATGGACCACTGGCAGTGTGCTTGGGACCCGGGGACACCGATTATGTATTACGAGAAATCCATGAGGGCACTTGTGGGAACCATTCCGGTGCTGACTTTTTGGTTCGCAAGGTGATCAGAGCGGGGTATTATTGGGATAACATGGAAAAGGATACCAAGGAGTTCGTTCGAAGGTGTGATTGATGCCAAAGATTTGCACCGATGATCCATCAACCCGGTGAACAACTCCATTCGGTCCTATCCCCGTGGCCATTCATGAAATGGGGGATGGACATTGTCGGCCCCTTACCAACGGTGCCAGGTAAAGCTAAATTTATTTTGTTTATGACTGACTACTTCTCAAAATGGGTAGAAGCGCAGGCCTTCGAGAAGATAAGAGAAAAAGAAGTCATCGACTTCATATGGGACCACATCATATGTCGGTTCGGGATACCTGCCGAAATAGTATGTGAGAATGGGAAACAATTCATCGGCAGCAAAGTGACCAAATTCCTCGAGGACCATAAAATCAAAAGGATTCTATCAGCACCTTACCACCCAAATGCAAATGGTCAGGCCGAGTCCACAAACAAAACCATCATTCGAAACTTAAAGAAAATGTTAGACGATGCAAAGGGGAAATGGAGAGAAGTATTGCCCGAGGTGTTATGGGCATATCGAACGACGTCAAAGTCAAGCACGGGGGAGACCCTGTTTTCCTTAGTATACTGGTCCGAAGCATTGATCCCAGTCGAAGTCGGGGAACCTAGCGTCACGTTTCAGCATACCACCGAGGACTCGAACCACGAAGCCATGAACACTTCTCTCGAGTTACTAGACGAGAAACGTGAGGCCACATTAATTCGAATGGCCGCGTAAAAACAAAGGATCGAAAGGTATTACAATAGAAGGACGAACCTTCGATATTTCGGAGTCGGGGACTTGGGGACTTAGTCCTAAGGAAAGTCACTCTCAACACTCGAGACCCAAGCGAAGGGAAACTAGGCTCCAATTGGGAAGGAACGTACCACGTCCTCGGAGTCGTAGGGAAAGGATCCTACAAACTTAGCACAATGGACGGCGAGCAACTACTAAACAATTGGAATATATTGTTGCTCAAACGCTATTACTGCTGAGGTATGACCTTCACCCCTTTTTCCATTCGTATTTAAAACTAACTCCTTGCAGATGTTCGATCGGAAACATCGAGGCACCTTTTAGCCCGAAGACCTTGGGTTTTATAGCATGCATTGCACTCTTTTTCCCTTAGATCGGGTTTTATCCCAGATGGGTTTTACCGGCAAGGTTTTTAACGAGGCAACACCTATATGCTACCTAAGGAATATTCAACAAGTATTCAAGGCTTCTTTTCAATCAACCTCGAACACTGGGGGGCATCACCCTCGGAGGTCGCATTCTCGAAGAAAGCAATTCATGCCAAGAAGGGCCTTGATAAGAGAATGTTGTAATGGGTCAAACGGTCAAATGAACCGTGTCCATGTAGAATAGTCGAGCCCCTAACGGCAAAACATATACGCATGTATCAATCATTTGAAGAAGCATTCTTATTATATCGAAACATTTTGTGCCTCAAAGAAATCCACTATTTCCACATTTATATTCTTACAAGAAAGGGCTCAAGGGCCAAAAATGCATCCGGATACTCGGGGACTGTCATCGATAGTCGACACATCGAGTCATCAAACACTCGAACTTATAAGACCTCAAAGAGGCACACTCGAACTTATAAGATCTCAAAGAGGCACATTCGAACTTATAAGACCTCAAAGAGGCACACTTGAGCTCGTAAGACCCCAAAGAGGCATCCCCTCGATATTAAGGCCAAGGCCATCACACTTGGGGACTAAAAGATACGACCGAAATAATGCGGCTCGGAGACATTCGACTCCTGTCATAAAACTAAAGGCCTTCAAATACTTCGAAAAACCCGGTTAAATCAGGCTACCCTCGGCAAAAGCAAATTATAAGGGGCTTCGATAAAATCAGCCCTCGAATAATGCGAAGGCTTCGATAAAATCAACATTCGAAAAACCTCAAGAGGTATTCGATTAACGTTGCATATCAAATTACAAACGAGGTTCTAATCAATCGAACCTTCAAAAAAATCGAACGAATATGAATACAAAAAATACATGCTAAGGCATACCAAAATTTTCACTAAGTCTTTAGCCAGAAAGAGGAAAAATTTATAGCCATTTTAGAGACCAAATTGGCCCTACCTAAATAGCCTAAGGGCCAACCCAAAAGAGCCTAAGGGCCAACCTAAAAGAGCCTAAGGGCCAATATTTAAAAAGCTTAAAGGCTAAAGCACACCATGCTCGAGACCTTACCCAACTCGGACTCAAAAGTCCCGAGCTAAAACTTAGCTCGAAGATCGAACCTTAAGTGGTAACCTATTATCGATCGTTGATCTAAACACAAAACTTGAGGGTCTACTCTACCCCGAATTTGAATCAACGCTCAGAGATTATAGCATCAAAAATCAAGCAAACTTTGAAATAAAATTGAAGGCAAACGATCAAGGAAACTCCTTCCTTTTTTTAATATATACAAAAAGTAATATTACACTCAAAAGAGTACCTACAAAGCGACTAAAAAAGTTACAACAAAAAAGAAAGAAAACATTCTACCTACACCAGAGGGGCATTCCCTCCGGACCTGTCACTCCCCCGGGACCAGCCTCTTCCCCAGGAGTAGCTTCTTCGGCAACCTCCCCCTCTTCATCATCCTTGACGTCGTTATCATCGTCGGAGGAAAGGACAAATTTGGCATCAGCCTCATCCGCCTTAGCTTGCTTTATCTCCTCGGAAAGATCGAAGCCCTTAGCATGAACCTCTTCGAGGGTCTCCCTCCGGGATCGGCGTCAGGCATAGTCATTGCTTCTTTTCTCTCGGTCGGAAGCCCCCCTCAACTTCATCTAAGCATCGATAGCGTCCTTCAAATAGATGGCCACCGTCCTGTCGGTCTTGGCTTGTATTTCTCTGGCTTCGTCCCGGACTTCCACAACTTTGGCCTTGGCCTTCGCAAGACCAGCCTCGAGCTCGCCTATTCTGCCAGCCTAAACCAAGTTGCTCCATTGAGCATTCCGAAGTTGAACCTCGAGGGGCGATACCTTCGCCAGTGCATCATTTTTATCCACAACGAAGGTGTCCATCTTCGCCTTCTATTCATTGCACTCGGCTCGAACTTGATCTACCTCGCCCTGGAGCTGCCCAATCATATCTAGCTTTTGCTGCAGCCGAGACATTGAAGTATTAGCCTCCGAAGACGGGAGATGTAGCTCGTATTTTTTCAGAACAGAGGTTACCTACTTTTCTAACTCACTCTCATATTCACGAGCTTTTGTCAACTCTGATAGAAGATGCTTTAGTTCTTCCTCCTTTTTGTCAAGGAGAAGCCTAAGGGTTTTCTCCTCATTCGAAGCTCTATGCAACTTGGCTTCACAATGACGCAATTCAGTCTTCAATTTGTCGAAGGCCTACAGAAAGGAAAGGAATGATTGATTAGACAAAAGAAGAAAAGTATGGCATTGGAGAAATTGCAGTACCACTAAAAACTTACAATTGAGCAAAGACATTGAGCCTCCTCGAAGATTGAGCTCGCATCCGCTAGGTCGGCCTCATCGACCCCAGCAAAGCAACCCTAGAAGGGGTCATTTTCACTCGGTACTCCGCCTAGCTCGGACATCTTCAAGTTCTGAGCATCCCTAATGGCATTCTCGGAGAAGGCCGGAAATGACGAGGAATGACATGCTGTCATGGCCTCAGGGAGATCACCCGAGGCGCTCTGTTCATGCAAAGGAGCTTCGAAGCTCGCTCCCTTTGGAGTATTTCCAGAAGTTTGAGAAGCAATTACCACGTCAGGTGATGCAAGGCCTTTATCCCCTTTTTCTTTTAAAGTTCCTTCCTAGAGGCTAGGGGCTCCGATCTCAGCAGGCTTGACAGCCTCGGAAGATTTTCTGGTTCGAGTCACCAAATCCAACCTCCATCTCGTCAACATCATCGTCCATGGACTGGTGGACCGAGTCAATATCCACATTGATGATGTCTTTCTTGCGCCTCCGAGCGGGCTCTGCTTGGCTTTTGAGTATCCTCGCTCTTCGAGGACCTTTTTCTCTTGTTATCCTTCTTTGGCTTTGGACCGAAGATCCTACTTCCTCCTCGGGAGGGGGCGGCCTCATCTCGAAGACACACCAATACCTGCGATAGAGGAATCTGGTCACATGAAGGAAGACATTCTTAATAAGGAAAGAAACATTATGACACGTACCGTGGTGTTACGCTTCCCACTTGCCCTTCGACAAGTCCCGCCACTTGCATTGTCGTATGATGAAGTAGCAACTAGTTTGTGACCCCAGTCCTCGAGGTCGAGGACCGCATTAGGCATCCACGGTACCGCTGTGGAAAAGGGAAAGGAATAATTATGCGAAGTTCAGTTATTGAAAAGAACTAATGCAAAGAATTCCACTCACGTAAGAAGTTCCATTTCTCGGGAACGCAGGGAACTCCTTGGGAATAACATCGACGTCCTCACCGGATGAACCTGCTCATCCAACCTCGATCCTTGTCTTCGTCGTTACTGGCGAAGAAGGAATTGGTTGATCGAGTTTGATTAATCCTTGAAATTGGGTCGATATAATCGGATGAGGTGGCTGAGGGTGAACTCAAGCTCGGCCTTTTCGATGAAGAACCTCATCATTTTTATGATCCGCCAAAAGGACGGATGAATCCTAGGGTGACTTGATATCTTCGGCAGAATTCAAGCACGAGGTGGGTCGAGGGGACCCAACATAAAGGGTATGTATACACACTCAGGAACCCCTCTACGTAAGTTGTGATGTCCTCCTCGAGAAGGTATTTGCTGAACGACCTCTCTTCCCATTTACACTCTTCCTACAGTATCGAGGTGTTTTTCTCAATTGGCCTTATGTATCTCGATGTATGCTCTCGACGGCCGGGGACGTCGAGAGTGTTCTCGACTATAAAGTCCTTTTTTCAAGGAAAAATTGTTCGGTACGATCTTGTGAAACGCCGGCGGTTTACCACCGTGGAACGGGAAGTAGAAGTGGAGGTTCCTTCTTTCTGAGGAATGGACTTGGAAGTTTTTGCCATCGGTTCTTTAGAAAAAGAAGGAAGAAATGAACAATCCGGCGAGGTTTTGAGCTAATACGGCAGAGGAACCGGTGGTGAAAAAGAAACGTATAGAGGATATAGGTATTGCAAGGTGGAAAAGTTCTTAATGAGAAGGAATGCAAGTATATATAGAGGAATGTGGCGACGGGTTCATTAAATTGATGGCCGCACCGGCTCTGATGTGCATTTAATGCTTTGGGGAAAAGAACCGATGGACGCTTCGGTCATTCAACGCTTACGTCATAAAGAGTGATGCCATCATAAAGGACTTCGGGAATTCAAGTCGTTTCATATCATTTCATTCTAAGAAATGCGGGACTATCTGTATACGGTCTAAATTGGAGAGCTCGATTTTGAAGACTTGATCACACCCCGAGCTCGAGTCAGAAGCTCGAAGTAAGAATCGAGCGCCGGTCGGGATGTGCGCACCTCGAGAAGCAAATCGGAGACCCGTCATGATCTGCCTCGAGGACAGTACAATTTCGATGACACTCAAGAAAGAGCGGAATTTCTCAAGGACACGTGGATCAGGGCATAAATTAAGGATAAGATTTGTACGGAATAGTACGAGTCGTACTAGGTTGTTACACAGCTGTACACATAGAATTCCTTACCATAATTGAAATGTTACCATATTAGGGTTTTCCCCTTCTATATAAAGGGGACCCCAATCATTTGCAAACATCATCTCATTCACTACAATAGAACATTCTATTCTGCTTTTCTCGTTTATTGTGCTCCACAATTGTTCTTCAGCTTTATTGTTTTTACTTTATTGTTCATACTTTATTTGCTCTTAACTCACCTCGAGGTCCCCGAGATAATCGAGCTCAAGGTCCCCGTTGCTCTAATAACACTGGTTGGTTCATCAATTTTTCTACTTAAACCTGATATTACTTGTATATTCACTAGTATTGGAATAAATCACATGTCTTTAAAACCACAAATCACCTTTAATTGTTACTCACATTTTTCGAGGTAAACAATGTGAAATGGAATATGTCGAATTCACGTTAGAGCTACATCAGATCAAAGTCGAGAGCAAATATGAGATTTGCTAACGACAAGGGTTTAAATAGCTCCAAAGTAATAAAGGATTAAAATTAAGATATATTTCATGTAATAGGAGTAAAATTGAACCATTTCCAGACACCGACTAATTGTAAGTTACGTATCTAGGATCTTATATTCGGTCAAAATAAGTAGATAACAAATAGTTGAAATTTAAATCAAACTGAATCCAGTTTGCCGTTAAATGGAGCATTCAGGTACTTAAACAATGAGCTGCGTCAACTATTTTTGCTTCCAGTTCAGTTTGTTTTTATCCGAACCTGTTTGTTAGTACTTGTTCTAGCTACCCGACCAAAGACAAAATGCAAGACTTGAGTCGAACTGTTATTAACGATCTGATTAAATCTGAAATCACACCACACAAAGCAATATGAAGAACAATCAACTAGTTTAATCAATATTTCTTATTAACATTACCATCTATTCACCAGCTACTTTCCTTAGCTCTTCATTTGCGTAATAAAAAAGAAAAGATATATAAGTAACTTCAGCTTCGAGTAGACAAGGTGTGCATCATGCATGTCTGTTGTGGAGCTCAACGTTTTTATTTATTTATACAATCCTTTTGTATAGTGCGGAAACTTCCAATATGATATGATTCAGGATTCAAATTTTTTCTTCATGGGAACATTGTTGGTTCCCAAGACTTAGAGTAATTATTAACTAAGCAAACTAAAATTAATTTACTGATCCAACGTAATCAAAAAGTGTTAGTTTTTCTATTACAACTACTTTGCGAAATTTAAACACGTAACTAAGTTAATAAGAAGCGATTGTGGTTGGATTTTAATCAAAGGCGATAAAGGTTCCAGGTTGTGGTCGGTTTATCAATCCGTTGGCATCAACCCCGTATTTAGCATCAGAGTCTGCGCGTGCGGCGTTGTTGCATTTGTCTGCGGCTCGACGTTGGCGAGAGCTATCGGTGGGGCGACATAGGCACATGCGCTCTTGTCACTTGGCACGGCGAAGACCACGGGGCCATTCATGGCGCTAGCATTGGGAGGCTTGCCAGACGCCATGGGGTCGTCTAAGGGTCATGGGGCATGGTTGTGAAAGCTTTCCCATGACATTCTCTGAAGTTGGCGACGTTCTCGGCGCCTTACTTGCAAGATAATTTTCGATTAGGCTCTTGTAGGCTTTGAGGTTTGTTCCCCTCTCCAAGTATTCTCCCCTGCATCACAACGCTGCTATTTTCACCAGGAAACTCTTGGTGATCTTTCCTTAAAAGCATGAATCACTCGATCATCGAGAATAGCTTCTACCCCGCCTTTTCCCCGTTGAATTAGGACCTCGAATACGGGTATTGTGAGTTGGCTCCGCGAAAGATCGTCCGTGTCTTCCCGAAAAAGTGTTCAGAAGGCTGACATGAAAGACTAGATGAATCTTCCACCAGCCAAGGGTATCCACCCGGTATGCAACTTTTCCAATGCGCTTCTCAATGAACAATGGTGGAGTTCATGGACCCCTGAAAAACAAGTACCACTTGGGATTTTTCACCATTACTTTGTCTCCTACTTTATATTCAAACAAAGCCACGATTTTGATCAGCATGCTTTTTCATCCGTTTTTGGGCTTTGACAAGATAGCTCCGCCACTATCTCCAAATTTCACTTCCATTCCTTCGAGAAACTAGCAGCCGGGGAGATTTCGACATGTTTGGGGAATTCATAGTGTGTGAGTAGCAGTTGCTGTTCGATAACAATTTCAAAAGCGCTTTTGTTTCTACTAGAGCTCTTTGTGAATTGAAATATAGTTTGAGTAGCATCCAGATGCTTCACCCAATTCTTTTGCGATTCTCGGTAACAAAATGGCAGAGAGTATTCCTCCAACATGCCATTGAACCGCTCCATCTGGCCATCAGATTGCGAATGGAAACTTTGAACTATGGCTCAATTTGGACCCAAGGCACTTAAAGAGCTGAGTCCAAAAGTTGCTAGTGAAGTGAGAGTCACGATCACAGGGGACCCATAAGGGGACTTAGAGGGTACAATGATCCCCGTGTCTAGAATTTCTGTCAACTATCTCCAAAGCTCGGTGAGTTCGGGTTTTGACATTCTGTAAGGCGCCCGGACAGGTGGCTTCGCACCCGGCACCAACTCGATCTCATGGTCTACATTGAGCCTAGGCAGATCGTGCTTGGCTGTCTTGTGCATGACGTATTTAAACTCCTTTAGCAGCTCTTTCACGGGTTCAGGAATGAGATCGAAGAGGCGTTCTATATCTTCAATACAGAGGGTAGCCAGGAATGTAGGTTCATGTCTTTTGACTCCCTTCTTCAACTTGTATGGCCGAGATGTTCTCTGCGGACATCTTTATGGTTGTGCATGGGATAATGCAGGGCTTGGACCCGTTTTCTCCCATCATTGAGTAGCATATCGGTATTAACAGGAATGGTGTTGGTTTGCCGGCATGAATTCCAACCCAACTATCAAACTCGAAGTCATCTAATATCACCATGCGCAATTGAATTTTCCTTCATAAAGATCAAGCTTCACTGGCACTCCGTTGGCTATTCCACCCCTGGCTGAGGCGGTGAGTTGAATAGCCTTGACACGACCTCTGCCCTTTCCCAAAAACTAGACCAAGGCACTCTTACTTGAGTTGAGGCTAAGTAGTTGTGAGGTAAGCGCCCATGTCTATCATATCGCCCAAATGGGCTTCCATTAACATTCATTCTCGACGAACAACAAGCGGTCTTCTCTTGGTTAAGAGGAGGCCCCTCATCCGCCTTCTATTTACCCTTTCTTGGTGGTTGGCAGGGGTCTCTTCTTACGAATACAAGCACTGGTTCCCGCTAAGACCTCAGAAATAGAACAAACAAGTGCGTTGAAGTCGGCTATTGGTTCTGTCTGGTCAGCATCACTCTGTGTCGCTCATCGTCCATCATCAGATAGTTTGATGGGCGTTCATGATGTGAATATAAGGCATTGTTTGTTCCAATGTGTCCCGCTGCATATCACGACAACCTAAGAGGAGCTTCCTCCCTTGATCGTTGTGTTAGATGCAACACTATTATTGCTGCTTGAGGAAGGAGCCTTCGGTTTGGTTGCATTCCAATCTCTCCACTTCTGCCACCCTGCT
>NC_031995.1:63116408-63166990 GCF_001879085.1 Nicotiana attenuata | reverse complement strand
TTGTTCCAACAAATTCCATAATTATTAAAAGTGGTTAAAAGATTAAAAATGCAATAGGTTTTTAAATATGTAATAAATCAGGTGGTTAGGCCAATTATTAATAGTTGAGCGACCGTGCTAAAATCACGGAACCTGGGAATGCCTACACCTTCTCCCGGGTTAACAGAATTCCTTACCCGGATTTCTGTGTTTCGCGGACTGCAAAACAGAGTCAAACTTCCTCGATTTGGAATTTTAAACCGGTGATTTGGGACACCATAAATTATCTCAAGTGGCGACTCTGAATTTCAATATAAATAATCCCGTTTCGATTATATCACTTAAATTGAAAAAACTCCCTATCTTGCGAGAAAAAGGAGGTGTGACAACGAGCTTTGGTCAACTCCCATAGAAGACTGCTTTAGTCTTCCGCCTTTTTTGTCAAGGAGAAGCCCTAAGGGTTTTTCTCCTCATTCGAAGCTCTATGCAACTTGGCTTCACAATGACGCAATTCAGCTTCAATTTGTCGAAGGCCTACAGAAGAAAGGAATGATTGATTAGACAAAAGAAGAAAAGTATGGCATTGGAGAAATTGCAGTACCACTAAAAACTTACAATTGAGCAAAGACATTGAGCCTCCTCGAAGATTGAGCTCGCATCCGCTAGGTCGGCCTCATCGACCCCAGCAAAGCAACCCTAGAAGGGGTCATTTTCACTCGGTACTCCGCCTAGCTCGGACATCTTCAAGTTCTGAGCATCCCTAATGGCATTCTCGGAGAAGGCCGGAAATGACGAGGAATGACATGCTGTCATGGCCTCAGGGAGATCACCCGAGGCGCTCTGTTCATGCAAAGGAGCTTCGAAGCTCGCTCCCTTTGGAGTATTTCCAGAAGTTTGAGAAGCAATTACCACGTCAGGTGATGCAAGGCCTTTATCCCCTTTTTCTTTTAAAGTTCCTTCCTAGAGGCTAGGGGCTCCGATCTCAGCAGGCTTGACAGCCTCGGAAGATTTTCTGGTTCGAGTCACCAACATCCAACCCTCCATCTCGTCAACATCATCGTCCATGGACTGGTGGACCGAGTCAATATCCACATTGATGATGTCTTTCTTGCGCCTCCGAGCGGGCTCTGCTTGGCTTTGAGTATCCTCGCTCTTCGAGGACCTTTTTCTCTTGTTATCCTTCTTTGGCTTTGGAGCCGAAGATCCTACTTCCTCCTCGGGAGGGGGCGGCCTCATCTCGAAGAACACACCAATACCTGCGATAGAGGAATCTGGTCACATGAAGGAAGACATTCTTAATAAGGAAAGAAACATTATGACACGTACCGTGGTGTTACGCTTCCCACTTGCCCTTCGACAAGTCCCGCCACTTGCATTTGTCGTATGATGAAGTAGCAACTAGTTTGTGACCCCAGTCCTCGAGGTCGAGGACCGCATTAGGCATCCACGGTACCGCTGTGGAAAAGGGAAAGGAATAATTATGCGAAGTTCAGTTATTGAAAAGAACTAATGCAAAGAATTCCACTCACGTAAGAAGTTCCATTTCTCGGGGAACGGCAGGAACTCCTTGGGAATAACATCGACGGTCCTCACCCGGATGAACCTGCTCATCCAACCTCGATCCTTGTCTTCGTCGTTACTGGCGAAGAAGGAATTGGTTGATCGGCGTTGGAGTTTGATTAATCCTTGAAATTGGGTCGATATAATCGGATGAGGTGGCTGAGGGTGAACTCAAGCTCGGCCTTTTCGATGAAGAACCTCATCATTTTTATGATCCGCCAAAAGGACGGATGAATCCGGCCTAGGGTGACTTGATATCTTCGGCAGAATTCAAGCACGAGTGGGTCGAGGGGACCCAACATAAAGGGGTATGTATACACACTCAGGAACCCCTCTACGTAAGTTGTGATGTCCTCCTCACGAGAAGGTATTTGCTGAACGACCTTCTCTTCCCATTTACACTCTCTCCTCACAGTATCGAGGTGTTTTTTCTCAATTGGCCTTATGTATCTCGATGTATGCTCTCGACGGCCGGGGACGTCGAGAGTGTTCTCGACTATAAAGTCCTTTTTCAAGGAAAAATTGTTCGGTACGATCTTGTGAAACGCCGGCGGTTTACCACCGGCTGGACGGGAAGTAGAAGTGGAGGTTCCTTCTTTCTGAGGAATGGACTTGGAAGTTTTTGCCATCGGTTCTTTAGAAAAAGAAGGAAGAAATGAACAATCCGGCGAGGTTTTGAGCTAATACGGCAGAGGAACCGGTGGTGAAAAAGAAACGTATAGAGGATATAGGTATTGCAAGGTGGAAAAGTTCTTAATGAGAAGGAATGCAAGTATATATAGAGGAATGTGGCGACGGTTCATTAATATTGATGGCCGACCGGCTCTGATGTGCATTTAATGCTTTGGGGAAAAGAACCGATGGACGCTTCGGTCATTTCAACGCTTACGTCATAAAGAGTGATGCCATCATAAAGGACTTCGGGAATTCAAGTCGTTTCATATCATTTCATTCTAAGAAATGCGGGACTATCTGTATACGGTCTAAATTGGAGAGCTCGATTTTGAAGACTTGATCACACCCCGAGCTCGAGTTCAGAAGCTCGAAGTAAGAATCGAGCCCGGTCGGGATGTGCGCACCTCGAGAAGCAAATCGGAGACCCGTCATGATCTGCCTCGAGGACAGTACAATTTCGATGACACTCAAGAAAGAGCGGGAATTTCTCAAGGACACGTGGATCAGGGCATAAATTAAGGGATAAGATTTGTACGGAATAGTACGAGTCCGTACTAGGTTGTTACACAGCTGTACCAATAGAATTCCTTACCATAATTGGAAATGTACCATATTAGGGTTTTCCCCTTCTATATAAAGGGGACCCCAATCATTTGCAAACATCATCTCATTCACTACAATAGAACATTCTATTCTGCTTTTCTCGTTTATTGTGCTCCACAATTGTTCTTCAGCTTTATTGTTTTTACTTTATTGTTCATACTTTATTTGCTCTTAACTCACCTCGAGGTCCCCGAGATAATCGAGCTCAAGGTCCCCGTTGCTCTAATAACACTGGTTTGGTTCATCAATTTTTCTTACTTAAACCTGATATTACTTGTATATTCACTAGTATTGGAATAAATCACATGTCTTTAAAACCACAAATCACCTTTAATTGTTACTCACATTTTTCGAGGTAAACAATGTGAAATGGAATATGTCGAATTCACGTTAGAGCTACATCAGATCAAAGTCGAGAGCAAATATGAGATTTGCTAACGACAAGGGTTTAAATAGCTCCAAAGTAATAAAGGATAAAATTAAGATATATTTCATGTAATAGGAGTAAAATTGAACCATTTCCAGACACCGACTAATGTAAGTTACGTATCTAGGATCTTATATTCGGTCAAAATAAGTAGATAACAAATAGTTGAAATTTAAATCAAACTGAATCCAGTTTGCCGTTAAATGGAGCATTCAGGTACTTAAACAATGAGCTGCGTCAACTATTTTTGCTTCCAGTTCAGTTTGTTTTTATCCGAACCTGTTTGTTAGTACTTGTTCTAGCTACCCGACCAAAAGACAAAATGCAAGACTTGAGTCGAACTGTTATTAACGATCTGATTAAATCTGAAATCACACCACACAAGCAATATGAAGAACAATCAACTAGTTTAATCAATATTTCTTATTAACATTACCATCTATCACCAGCCTACTTTCTCCTTAGCTCTTCATTGCGTAATAAAAAAAGAAAAGAATATATAGGTAACTTCAGCTTCGAGTAGACAAGGTGTGCATCATGCATGTCTGTTGTGGAGCTCAACGTTTTTATTTATTTATACAATCCTTTTGTATAGTGCGGAAACTTCCAATATGATATGATTCAGGATTCAAATTGTTTTCTTCATGGGAACATTGTTGGTTCCCCAAGACTTAGAGTAATTATTAACTAAGCAAACTAAAATTAATTTACTGTCCAACGTAATCAAAAGTGTTAGTTTTTCTATTACAACTACTATTGCGAAATTTAAACACGTAACTAAGTTAATAAGAAGCGATTGTGGTTGGATTTTAATCAAAGGCGATAAAGGTTCCAGGGTTGTGGTCGGTTTATCAATCCGTTGGCATCAACCCCGTATTTAGCATCAGAGTCTGCGCGTGCGGCGTTGTTGGCATTTGTCTGCGGCTCGACGTTGGCGAGAGCTATCGGTGGGGCGACATAGGCACATGCGCTCTTGTCACTTGGCACGGCGAAGACCACGGGGCCATTCATGGCGCTAGGCATTGGGAGGCTTGCCAGGACGCCATGGGGCTCGTCTAAGGGGTCATGGGGCATGGTTGGAAAGCTTCCCATGACATTCTCCCCCACCTGAGTTGGCGACGTTCTCGGCGCCTTACTTGCAAGATAATTTTCGATTAGGCTCTTGTAGGCTTTGAGGTTTGTTCCCCTCTCCCAAGTATTCTCCCCTGCATCACAACGCTGCTATTTCACCAGGAACTCTTGGTGATCTTTCCTTAAAGCATGAATCACTCGATCATCGAGAATAGCTTCTACCCGCCTTTTCCCCGTTGAATTAGGACCTCGAATACGGGGTATTGTGAGTTGGCTCCGCGAAAGATCGTCCGTGTCTTCCCGAAAAAGGTTTCAGAAGGCTGACATGAAAGACTAGATGAATCTTCCACCAGCAAGGGTATCCACCCGGTATGCAACTTTTCCAATGCGCTTCTCAATGAACAATGGTGGAGTATCATGGACCCCTGAAAACAAGTACCACTTTGGGATTTTTCACCATTACTTTGTCTCCTACTTTATATTCAACAAAGCCACGATTTTGATCAGCATGCTTTTTCATCCGTTTTTGGGCTTTGACAAGATAGCTCCGCACTATCTCCAAATTTCACTTCCATTCCTTCGAGAAACTAGCAGCTCGGGGAGATTTCGACATGTTTGGGGAATTCATAGTGTGTGGGAGTAGCAGTTGCTGTTCGATAACAATTTCAAAAGCGCTTTTGTTTCTACTAGAGCTCTTTTGTGAATTGAAATATAGTTGAGTAGCATCCAGATGCTTCACCCAATTCTTTTGCGATTCGGTAACAAAATGGCAGAGATATTCCTCCAACATGCCATTGAACCGCTCCATCTGGCCATCAGATTGCGAATGGAAACTTGAACTATGGCTCAATTTGGACCCAAGGCACTTAAAGAGCTGAGTCCAAAAGTTGCTAGTGAAGTGAGAGTCACGATCACAGGGGACCCATAAGGGGACTTAGAGGGTACAATGATCCCCGTGTCTAGAATTTCTGTCAACTATCTCCAAAGCTCGGTGAGTTCGGGTTTTGACATTCTGTAAGGCGCCCGGACAGGTGGCTTCGCACCCGGCACCAACTCGATCTCATGGTCTACAATGAGCCTAGGCAGGAGTCGCCTTGGCATGTCTTGTGGCATGACGTCTTCAAACTCCTTTAGCAGCTCTTTCACGGGTTCAGGAATGAGACTCGAAGAGCGTTCTATATCTTCAATACAGAGGGTAGCCAGGAATGTAGGTTCATGTCTTTTGACTCCCTTCTTCAACTGTATGGCCGAGATGTTCTCTGCGGACATCTTTATGGTTGTGCATGGGATAATGCAGGGCTTGGACCCGTTTTCTCCCATCATGAGTAGCATATCGGTATAAGGAACAGGAATGGTGTTGGTTTGCCGCATGAATTCCAACCCAACTATCAACTCGAAGTCATCTAATATCACCATGCGCAAGTTGAATTTTCCTTCATAAAGATCAAGCTTCACTGGCACTCCGTTGGCTATTCCACCCCTGGCTGAGGCGGTGAGTTGATAGCCTTGACACGACCTCTGCCCTTTCCCAAAACTAGACCAAGGCACTCTACTTGAGTTGAGGCTAAGTAGTTGTGAGTAGCGCCCATGTCTATCATCGCCCAAATGGGCTTGCCATTAACATTCATCTCGACGAACAACAAGGTCTTCTCTTGGTTAAGAGGAGGCCCCTCATCCGCCTTCTATTTACCTTTCTTGGTGGTTGGGCAGGGGTCCTTCTTCTTACGAATACAAGCACTGGTTCCCGCTAAGACCTCAGAAATAGAACAAACAAGTGCGTTGAAGTCGCCTATTGGTTCTGTCTGGTCAGCATCATCTGTGTCGTCATCCGTCCCATCATCAATAGTTTGATGGGCGTTCATATGTGAATATAGGCATTGTTTGTTCCAATGTGTCCCGCTGCAATACGACAACCTAAGGGGAGCTTCCTCCCTTGATCGTTGTTGTTAGATGCAACACTATTGCTGCTTGAGGAAGGAGCCTTCGGTTTGGTTGCATTCCAATCTCCTCCACTTCTGCTAGGGCCACAATTCCTAGGCTTGCCCCCTTTGTATCCCCCTCAGACAGGCGGCTGAGGCCTATCCTTCCGAGCTTCCACTTGATAGTCCCCAAGGCGTTCCGCTGCTTGGATCGCCTTGGGTAAAGTTTTTACCCTTTGTCTTTGCAGCTCCATATAGGCATAAGGTTTCAAACCTTCCAGGAATGTGAAGATTTTGTCTTTGTCCCCCATATCCTGTATGTTCAGCATGAGTGCGGAGAATTCCCGCACCGACTTGGTCTGGCGGAGCTCCCGTACCTTTTTCCGTTCATTGGGCTCAACATTTTTGGGGAAGAGCTATAGGCGTATGGCTGCCTTCAGTTCTACCCATGTCTCGAGAGTATCTTCACCAGCCCTGATGGCTTCGTATTTCACCCGCCACCAGAGTTGAGCATCACCCTGAAGATACATGGAAGCGGTTGCTACCTTTTTTGCTTCTTCTAACTCCCCCACGACATCGGAGTACGGTATGTTGAATATGAAGTTCTCCACTTTTTTGGCATTTCGAGCCCCATTGTATTGTTTTGGCTCAGGAATCTTTAGCTTTTGTGGCACAAGGGCGAGGTTTACAACACCCTGGATCTGGTTTCTGCCTCCTCAAAATAGGCCTTGTACCTGTGAAGTTGTCTATAGTTTGTTGCATGGTAGTCAACCTGTCTGCCTCCTGTGCCCTATAGGCTAAATCTTCGGTACGCTCCTGTTAGAGGCCTTCAAAATTTCCAAATATTTTGGCTACCTCTGTGGCTACCATTTTTCGATCTCCTTCTGAGTCGCGAATGATGTTTGCAATGTCACCTTCGGCCTGCCGCATCTTGTGGTCCAAGTCGTCTAAGCTTCTCACTAGGCTGGTTGTTAGATCAGGCCCTGTATTCACGACGGATCGTAATACGTCGACTGTCTCTTCAAGGGCCGCAATGCAGTCCCTATGATTCACCATGGTCAGAAATGGTGGTAATGGCAATGTGTTCCCTCGTCCGATGTCGAGTCTAGGCTCTGATACCAACTGTTACGCGGTTCCTTCCTGAGATTCCTTAGAAGGGCGACATAAGGCTAAGAAACCGATGTCCGTGTAGTTACTATCCGCCAACTGGGGTTCCCTCTGTATGCTAGACAAAATTGTCAGTGCCGTACGCGAAAACCAATGTCAAGAGTAATTGAGAGAATAGAAAATAGAATTCAGAATGAAAGAAAGCTTGATTGCATTAATGAAAGCTATTACAGAGAAGCAACACGATATTGAGGGAGAGAGACACAAGTATAGAGAATTGTTTACTTGCAAAAAAGTTTGATTGCTTGATCTCCCCTAATATTACTTAAAAAAAATAAATCAAAGTTACAGGACTTGACATAACTAATCTAGAGAGACATAATGGAATACATGAAGTAAAACTACTCTATGTTTACAATAGAAATGACTTAGATTCCTATAAAGCAAGAACAGGTCTGGTGACAGCAACCTTGTCTTTAGCATCAGAGTCTGCGTGCACGGCGCTGTAGGCTTCTACCTGCGGCTGGGCGCTGCCCGGTGAGGGCTATCGGTGGGGTGACACAGGAAAATGCACACTTGTCACTTGGCGCGACTAAGACTACGGGGACGTCCATGGCGCTAGGCGTTGGGAGGCTTGCCAGGACGCCGTGGGGCTCGTTCAAGGGGTCATGGGGCATGGCTGGAAAGCCGCCCATGACATTACACATGTTAATCCGAATTATCTATGGTTGCTAATTGACCAGATGATTTATATAAATAGAATTTTCCCACACTATTAACTGTCTATCCACAATATATTAACCTTATATTCATGTGGTATTGAATCTATCATTAACGAAGAAAATACGACATTTAATTAAGCAAGACCATTAGGTATATTCCTATCCTCACCGTGAAATCCTTCCCCGAGCCATGGGTTTAGAAACAAGCTCTCTCTAATTACTATATCTCTAATCTAAAAATGACTTTTCCAAGCATAGCAAATTAAGATAGTAGGAAAAATTGGTGGCCGCACAATTCATAAATTGAAACTAGAATTAGAGAAACAAGCAAAAATGATAATTAGAATCAATAAAGATGTAGTTAATAAACGTTAATATTGATGACAACCACAACCCTAGAACGTGAAGTTTAGTCACATAGACATGGTAGCCAAACAACATATCATCCAAAGAGATATAAAAACTATTAAGTTTGATGGAAGAAAGTTTGACGGTGGCTCTGTGCTCTCCCTTGGTCGAAATGTAAAATCCTGTTTAATGACTGTTTATAGGTGTAGGTAAAACTCCTAGATGAAATAACCAAGTCAGAGACCAAAAAGGAGACAAATAACTTCAAAATCGAACCCGAACCCGAACCCGCGCATCGCGCATGAAGTTTGTCACGCTGTATACGGGTAAGACTGGAGCTAATAAGCACCCCGATTTCCCGGTGGGGAAAATAAAGCAAGGACGTAGCAATAAGGAATCAAAATCGAAGTTGGGAGCCTCTCGCATCAAGTCCTGATCAAAACACCTGCCCTCGGAGTCATCGAGACCATGCCCCTCGGATCCGATTCGAGCTCCGAGACCTCGGAAGGCATAAACAAATTGTTGTACTCGACTAATGAAGGACCGTGATATCCGTGGTGGACCAGATATCACAGCGTGAATCTCGGCCGGTGTCGACCGCGGATAAGTGATTAACGACAAAGAAGATTTTTACCTTTCTTAGAACTATACTTAGGATTAAACTCTCCTACTATATAAAGGAGATAATTTTATTCAAGAAATAGTCAGTAACACGCATACCAAGGCAATATATATTTGTTTTCTCTGCTTTTAGAAGTTATTCAAAGTTCATATTATTGCTCATAGTTCTTCATAAGTGTTTGGCTCCGAATCGAAGGCAGACTGATTGTTAAGCTCATAACCGAGCCCCGACTCAATACTATTACTGGTTTGGTTGTTTATTATATTTTTACTTTACTTATCTAACACTATTAATTACTTGTATTGAATTAGTCCACATATCCATAAAACCACGTATAAATTCAATTGTTATCCATTTTAAGCATAAACAGTTTGGCGCCCACAGTAGGGCTAAGGATAATAGTGGTGGTTTGATACAAATTTTCATAACACTTTCTATTTTACACTTGTTCTTTGAGATTTTAATTTTAGATTTACCTAAGAATGTCAAACTCCCAGTCTGCTCACTGGAACGTTGATGCTGAGTCTGACCATCATAGCGAAAACAACAATATATTACCTAGCAACGAGGTGCGCCCTACTGATCCTAACAGAGTCCCAGTTGCAAATCCAATCGATGCCAACCTGCCGACCAACCTTGAGAACAACGTTGCTGGAGGAGCTCGACCAACGACTCGAGGTACACTTGAAGGTGAAGGCGACGAGATCAATCCACGAATAATCTTTGAAATGTTATAGGCCCAACAGGCAGCGATAGCACAGCTGTAGAATCAAAGTCGCGCCCCCAGCGGAGTTTAGCCCGCAACATCCAGGGAAAACATCTGAAGAAATGAGCAAGTCACAGAAAGGCCGGGTGAAGTGAGCCCGGGACCAACCTTGAAATAAAAAAAAAATACTTGAGGAACTGACAAAGCAAGTGTAATTGGGGGAGAAGAAAATTGAGGCCAACGATAAAAAAATGGAGACCTATAACCACCCAGGAGCGCCCCCGATATTGAAAGGCCTAGACTCCAAGAAATTTGTCCAAAAACCTTTTCCTCCGAGCGAGGAACCAAAACCAATCCCGAAGAAGTTCCGTATGCCAACTAGTATTTGGGTGTTTTTGCTTGAGCTGTACGAGATGAAAGTCTCATATACGGTTCTTAGAGGGGGAGTGATATTCTGAAGTATAACAGAACCACGGATCCAAATGAGCACGTGACCTCGTACACGTGTGCCATCAAGGGAAACGACCTAGAAGATGACAAAATCGAGTCATTTCTGTTAAAATAGTTCAGAGAAATCCTGTCAAAGGGAGCAATGATATGGTATCACAACTTACCCCCAGATTCTATTGATTTGTTTGCTATGGTTGCAGATGCCTTTGTGAAAGCGCATGCCAGGGCCATCAAGGTCGAGCCAGAAAATCGGACCTTTTCAAGGTAAAACAAAGAGATAACGAAATGCTTAGGGAATTTGTATCGAGGTTCCAGATGGAATGGATGGACCTGCCTCCAGTTGCAGATGATTAGACCGTTCAAGCGTTCACTCAAGGACTCAACCCCCGAAGCTCCTTGGCATCACAGTAGTTGAAACAGAATCTAATAGAGTATCAAGCAGTAACTTGGGCCGATGTCCATAACAGGTACCAGTCAAAAATCAGAGTACAGGACGATCAGCTCGAGGTCCCTTTCGGGTCCGTTTATCCGATCAGAGATAATGATAGGTCTGAGAGAGTCGTCGATCATGAACCAAGACCGAACAGAGACGTGTATCAACCATATAACGGAGATCGAAGGGGTAACAAATCTGGGCGCAATACTGCAACTAACAAAAGGAGGAGCGATCGAGGTCACATTTTCTAGGGACTCATAAGAAAAAATGGTTTAGATAGGCCACTTGGGGCCAGGGAGGCACCAAGGTTATCGGAATATAACTTCAATGTCGATGCTCTCAGGATCGTATCTGCCATCGGGCTCATCAAGGATACCAAGTGGCCTCAACCGTTGTAGTCTGACCCTACCCAGAGAGACCCTAACTTGATATGTAAGTATCATGGCACTCATGGCCATAGAATCGAGGATTGCCAGCAGTTAAGAGAAGAAGTGTTCCGGTTGTTCCATAACGGGCATCTCCGGGAATTTCTGAGTGATCGAGCCAAAAATTACTTCAGAAATAGGGACTCCAACAAATAGACTGAACAAGAGGAACCTTAGCACGTCATTAAGATGATCATTAGTTGAGTTGACGTCCCCTAGGGACCAATGCTAAAGCGCACTAAGGAGTCCATCACAAGGGAAAAATGAACCCAAAATTCTATCTCGGAGGGAACCATTTCGTTCAATGATGAGGACGCCGAAGACATCGTACAACCGCATAATGATGCGCTGGTAATATCTGTACTTATAAATAAATCTCGAGTTAAATGTGTGTTGATTGATCCAGGTAGCTCGGCCAACATCATCAGATCGAGGGTCGTGGAGGAGTTGGGTCTACAAGACCAAATAGTACCTGCAGTCCGGGTGTTGAACGGATTTAAGATGGCATGTGAAACTATTAAAGGGAAGAACCCTACTAGTGAACACCACCGAGACCATAAAATAAACAACATTCTATGTGATCGAAGGGGATATGAGATATAATGATGTATTCGGAAGAACATGGGTTCACAACATGAGGGTGGTACCTTTAACCTTACACCAGGCATTAAAGTTATCTACACCGGGAGGGATCAAGACAGTGTATGGAGAGCAGCCGGCCGCAAAGGAAATGTTCGCAGTCAATGAAGTACTCCCAGTACCTGCCGTTTCGACATTAAAAAGCAGGGAGCCGGCCAGAAAGGCCAAAATGAAATAGCAATCACCGATGTTGGTCCCGGTCGGACCAGAAGGATAAAAAGTCGATGAGGAAGATGATTATGGAGTTCCTAGATCATACATAGCTCCTGATGATACCGATGCCACCAAATCTACGGTCGAAGAGCTGGAGCAAGTTATATTTCCCGAACACCTGCCGGATCAAAAGGTATACCTGGGCACAGGGTTGATCCCCAATCTTAGGAAAGAACTCGTTAGTCTCCACAAAACTAACATATCTTGTTTTGCCGTGTCCCATCTTGATATAACAGTGATCCCTTTGGAGATAACCACTCACAAACTGAGTTTGGATCCGAAGTTCCACCTAGTTAAACAGAAGAGGAGGCCTCAGTCGGAAGTCAAGCATGCCTTCATCAAAGACGAGGTATCTAAACTCCTTAAAATAGGTTCCATTCGGGAAGTTAAATACCCGAACTGGTTAGCTAACATAGTGGTAGTGCCTATAAAGGGGAATAAATTAAGAATGTGCATAGATTACAAAGACTTGAACAAGGCATGCCCTAAGGACTCTTTTCCTTTGCATGACATCGAACGCATGATCGATGCAATAGCCGGACAAGAGATACTCAGCTTTCTCGATGCCTATTCCAAGTACAACCAAATCCCGATGAACCTGGGTGATCAAGGAAAAACTCCATTTATCACCAAATTCGGCACCTATTGTTATATTATAATGCCATTCGGAGTAAAGAACGCCGATGCCACTTATCAACGCCTAGTAAACCGGATGTTCAAAGAACAGATAGGAAAATCAATGGAAGTTTATATTGACGACATGTTAGTCAAGTCCCTACGAGCAGAGGACTATTTGAAACATTTGTAGGAAACCTTTGACATATTGAAGAGATACAATATAAAGCTGAAGCCCGGAAATGCGCATTCGTGGTCGGATCCGAAAAGTTCGTTGGATTCATGATGTCCAACCAAGGGATCAAGATCAATCCCGATAAAATCAAAGCTATAGAAGACATCACCATGGTGGACAGTGTCAAGGCCGTTCAGAGACTAACCGGAAGCATCGCCGCCCTAGGGCGATTCATATCGAGGTCCTCAGACAAGAGTCATCAGTTCTTCTCGCTATTGAAGAAGAAGAATAACTTTTCTTGGACACCGTAGTGCCAACAAGATTTGAAAGAACTTAAATAGTATCTTTTGAGTCCACCACTACTCCATACACCGAAGGCGGATGAGCAGTTGTACCTTTACTTGGCGGTATCCAAGGTAGCAGTAAGTGGAGTCTTAGTCCAAGAAGAGGAAGGTATGCAATTTCCTATTTACTATCTTAGTGGAACTCTAGGTGAGGTCGAAACGAGGTATCCTCACCAGAAAAAATTGGCGCTCACTTTGCTAAGCGCCTTCAGAACATTGACACCGTACTTTCAATGTCACCCTATATGTGTCGTCACCTCTTATCCACTAAGGAACATTATGCACAAACCCGAGCTCTCGGGCCGGTTGGCCAAATGGGCCGTAGGTATGATGTTTAATATCAACCTCGCACCTCAATCAAATCACAAATTTTGGAAGATCTCGTGGCCGACTTTATGCCGACCTTAATACCTAGAGTCGAAATGGAATTGTTGTTAACAACCTTGGGGACTTCCCTAGGAATATGGACCCTCTTTACGGACGGTGCCTCGAACGCAAAAGGGGTCTGGACTCGGCATCGTGTTGAAGCCCGTACGAGTAACGTAGGTAGGCAGTCTACCAAAATCATGAAATCAACTAACTATGATGCCAAGTATGAGGCCATGATTGCAGGTCTCGAATTGGTTAAAAGCCTTGGGGTCGAGGTGGTCGAAGCTAAGTGTGATTCCCTCCTTGTGGTAAATCAAGTCAACGGTACATTCGAAGTAAAAAAGGAATGAATGCGAAGGTATTTAGACAATTACAGGAACGCTGCATCAATTCAAGGAATGGACCCTACAACACGTGCCCCAATATAAAAATAGCGAGGCCGATGCTCTGGCTAACTTGGGATCATCAGTTGATGACGATGAAGTCAGTTCAGGAATAATCGTACAACTCATGAAATCGGTAGTAGAAGAAGGCCATACCAAAGTAAACTCAACAAGTTTAACTTGGTATTGGAGGAACAAATACCTAGATTATTTGAAGACTGGGAAATTGCCCTTGGATCCTAAAGAATCAAGAGCTTTGCGCATAAAGGCGGCCATGTTTAGCCCGTCCGAAGGGACCCTGTTCAAAAGAACATTCGGAGGCCAGCTCGCCATATGCTTGGGGCCGGGAGATATCCGAATATGTCTTGAGAGAAGTTCACGAAAGCACTTGCGGAAACCATTCGGAGGTAGAACCTTTGGTCCAGAAGATAATCGGGGCCGACTATTACTAGATTGACATGGATAAAGATATGAAGGACTTCATACAAAGATGCGACGGCTGTCAAAGACAAGCACTGATGATTCATCAACCCGGAGAGCTACTCCATTAGGTCTTGTCCCCATGGTCGTTCATGAAGTGGGGAATAGACATCGACGGTCCCCTGCCGTGGGCACCTAGTAAGTCTCAATTCATACTGTTTATGCCCGATTATTTTTCTAAATGGGTCTAAGCTCAGACGTTTGAGAAGTTCTGACAAAAAGAAGTCATTGACTTCATTTGGGACCACATAATATGCCGGTTAGGGATACCGACTGAGATCGTGTGTGATAATGGGAAGCGATTCATCGGCAGTAAGGTCAACAAGTTTTTCGAAGACCATAAGATTATAAAGATACTATCGACACCCTATCACCCTAGTAGGAAAGGACAAGAGGAGTCAACAAACAAGACCATACTTCAAAACCTCAAAAAGAGGTTGACTGATGCCAAAGGGAATTGGAAAGAAATATTGCTTGAAGTCTTGTAGGCATACCGTACAACTTCGAAGTCTAGTATCGGGGCCACCCTGTTTTCATTGGTCTACGATGCCGAAGCATTAATACCAGTGGAAGTGGGAGAACCTAGCCTTAGGTTCCAATATGTAGCCGAGGAATCGAGTAGTGAGGCCATGAACACGAGCCTGGAACTATTGGATGAAAGGTACGAGGCTGCCCTAGTCCGGTTGGCCGCCCAAAAATAGCGGATGGAAAGATATTACAACCGAAGGACAAATCTCCGACACTTTAAGATTGGGGACATGGTGTTTAGGAAGCTAACAATCCGCAACTAGAAGCTGAAAGAGGGAAAGGTGGGGCCGAATTGGGAAGGACCATATCGAGTCATCGGAATCACAGACAAAGGCTCATTCAAACTCGAAGTAGGAAACGGTGGCGCAACTACCAAAAAACCGGAACGTGATGCATTTAAAGCGATACTACTATTAAGGTACGATATCATTTACTCTTTTATAATATTATAAATCAGACTAACACTTGCAGGCAATAGACAAGGGAGAATGCCACTATTAGGTTTGAAAGTACGCGTTGCACTCTTTTTCCCTTGAACCAGTTTTGTCCAAAATGGATTTTCGGCATGGTTTTTAATGAGTCAACAGTAAATGGTGCTAACTTAGATTCGGAGACCGATTTTAAATCGGAGCAAATGGTCGCCACAATAGTATCCGAACCCTCTCGAGATCGACCTCGAATACTAGGGGCCATCACCCTCGGGTTGAGGTTTCTTAGCAAGGAAAGAAGGAAACTTTGTACTTGAACAGCTTAGGCTTGGTGGTAAGGATTTATTGTAAGAGCCAAATGGTCAAGTGAACCGTGCCCGCGTAGGACATCTTAGCCATAATACAAGCTTTTACACGCTTTCGATCATGTTACTTTACACACAGATATGAAAGAAAGTTTCCACCTTGCTATTACATATTTTTGCCTTTTAAAGTATCTAGCCTAAGGGCTATCCCTATTCAGGGACTATTGAGCCTAAGGGCTATCCCTATTCGGGGACTATCGAGCCCAAGGGCTACCCCAACACAAGGACTGCCCTCTGAAATAAGTTCAACAAATCCAGGCTACCAAATCCCAAAGGCATAGAACCTATTAGGTAATGCCTAAAAACAAAAGGCTACGACCATCCTAAAAATTTGCTCGGAGATGTCCGAAGCCTATAATCAAAACATAAGGCCTTCATAAAAATTCAAAACTTGCTAAAAGGTTACCCTCGACAAAAGCATCATCTAAAATCGCTTAAGCATCTTGGGAAAACTTCTGTTCACTCCCAGTTTTCAAAGCTTCGAGTAAATAAAGTTGCATCGAAGTCAGGCTCTTTTCGGGCCTCCGAAAAGCAAATGACTTATTACTACGTTTGATTCTATGCTAAGGCATTAGAAATATTTGCAAGAATATAAATTATCAAAAGATGCTAAAAAGTAAACACTCGAAATTGCCAAAAAGAGAAATTTATATATTTTGGAATATATTTACAAACGCCCAACAAAAATGGCCTCAAAATAAATAAAAAATATACACAATACAAAATCTAAAAAAACTAAGGCATTCATGCCTGGTCTTTCTCGGGACCCGATTTGTCGCCAGAATCCTCGGAGTCTTCGTATTCCTCAGAACCCTCGGAGCCCTCTGCACCTTTGGGCTCGGAAAGTTTCTTCACCTCGGCCTCAATCTTTTTTGCTTCATCCATCTCAGCCTACAAGTTAAAGCCTCAGGCATGGATCTCTTTGAGGGTCTCCCTTCGAGACAGCCGCCTCATGTATTCGACATTGGTGTTCAGGCAAGCCTCGGTTGCTTCGACATCGTCCTTGTACTGGGCCACTATTTCTTCGGCATTGATGGATATTGTATCCAACTGGGACCTTATTGCTTTGTATTCTCTACCGGGGGCATCCCGCTCTGCTAGAGTCTAGCTCAATTGTGTACGAAGATCGTCATTCAACTAGGACCACTTGTTGGCTTTCCCCTTCACCACCCAAAGTTGAACCTCTACCGATGTTAGCTTTGCCTGGGCAGTTTCCTTCTCCAAAGCCAGCACGTCCAGTTTGCTTTTCCACCCATCAGCCATGGCTTGGACCTCATTCATTTCAACCCGCAATTGGTCGATCAGGTCGATCTTCTGCTGAACCTGCGAGGTTTTATTGTTAGTCTCCATGACTAGTTCTTCGTTACTAACTTCAAAGAACTTTACCTTTTTTACCAGGTAAGCATGTTCGCACCTTAGGGTTGAAGCTTCCTTCTCAGCCCTATCCAGCTTAGCCTGAAGGTCCTTGATGACCCCGTCTTGTTTCTCAATGAGGAGCTTATACATATACCTTTTTCGAGACTACTCCTTGAGCTCGAGCTCAAGCTGCTTGACCTCGGCACGGTACCAAAGAAAGCTCTCATGATGAAGTACCAAGGCCTACAAAACAATGAAAAACATAAGAGATATCAAAACCTAAGTAAAATTCAAAAGGGACGTAATTATGCCTTACCTGATTTAGCGTCTTATGCACCTCATTGAAAAGGCACGGCATGTTCGCCTCATTCCTCGGTTACTAGGCATCAGAGATAGCTGGCTATTCCCATGGGAGCAGATAGAACTCAAGCATCCTCCGGGACAATAAGAATAATCGATCTTTTGCGACTAGGGTCCACACTAGGAGTGGGAAACTAATTAATCAATTTTGGGCTCAAACTCGGCCCGCCAGCTTCAGAAGATTTATCCTTCTTTGGGACTTCCAGATTGCCTATCCTAGAAAAATCTTCCAAAGTGGACGAGTCCACACCATCAAAGAAAGAATGAATGGGATAGTCCATGCCGTGGACCCCTTCATTGGACTTTTATTTTCCTTCTTGGGCCTCCTCGATCATGGACTCACTGTAGGAGGGTGTCCCTATTATTTATATTACACCGGGCACTTCCTTCGGAGCGGGGTCGGCAACTCGGGGGGTCTTAGCCCCCGTCTCTATCTCGACTTCTTGAGTCAGAAGGAGGTCGATCTCATGGCCTGCCCCCTCGGCTATGGCCTGCTCTCCGACGAAGGTCGATCCGTGGGCAACAAAAATATCATCTTCTTCAGATTCATCCCTGAGCCAAAGAAGCGAATCAGAATTTGACACTCGAGATCGTGAGCTCTTCTTGGGCTTACGAGCTTCTCTTTTCTTTAGCTTCACCTCAAAACTTGGAGAGCCCGAAGCCTTTCTTTTCTTCTTCTTCTTTTCCTCTGCAGCGGCCCCGGGCTGTCCCGCAACAGGGGGATCAATGGACAAGGACACGTCCTCGTCCCCTTCCAAAGGCCTAAGTTTGGTGGTCTTAGGCAAATATACAAAAGAAAGAAGAAAGGTTAGTATGATGCGAGTTAAGAGCGCGGTAATAACTGTTCGAAGGAGAACCTTACCATGAGAATGGGCCTCCCATCGACCCTTCGAAAGCTTATGCCATGAGCGCTCGAAGTATGACATATGTTTGCAGATGCCTTTGATCCACTCCTTAAGTCCGGGGACCGCATTTGGAACCCAGGATATCGCTAGACAACCACAAATAAGAATGATGAGGAAGCGAATGATGAAAAATTGATGCTTAAGGAGAGGTTACACTTACGAGATGCATTCCATTTCTCGGGGAATGGCATGAACACAGGAGGGATCAAGTCTTTGGCCTTCACCTGAACAAAGCGTCCCTGCCAGCCTCGGTCTCGATCTTCATTAATACTCAAAAGGGGGTATTGCTGGCTCGACAAGTGAGCTTTATTAGCCCCCCTCAGAAAATTCGAGGACTGTATAGAAGGAGCAGGTTGTCGATGGTGAGCCGACGAACTCAGTTTTATTTACAAATTAACGGAGGAGGATCACAGTCCTTCATAGAGACGGCTGGATTTTCCCCAGGCACACCTCGTATCTTTTGCAAAATCCAAAATGACTGGGTCAACGGGGCCCAACTTGAAGGGATAAATGTAAACACTCAAATACCCTTTTACATGGGTAGTGATATCGTCTTCAGGCCCGGGGACTACCACGTCCTTATCTCCCCATTTACAATTCTCTCGGATAGTGGGGAGAGTATCTTCGATGACAGAGCATATATATCTCGATGACTTCTTCATCTTTTCTGTTGTAACGTACGGAGGAAGGAACCAGAGAGCATCTATCATTTTTGGTAAACTTACTCTCTAAGAAACGAGGGGACTATCTGTATACGGGTAAAACGAGGCTAATGAGCACCCTGATTTACCAGTAGGGCAAACGAAGCAAGGACGTAACTACAAGGAATCAAAATCGAAGCTGGGAGCCTCTCGCATCAAGGCCCGAACAAAAACCTGCCCTTGGAGTCATCGAGACCATGCCCCTCGGATTTGGTTCGAGCTCCGAGACCTCGAAAGGCATAACCAAACGGTTGTACTCGACTAACAAAGGACCGTGATATTCGGGACCGACCAGATATCACAGCGCGAATCTTGGCCCGTGTCGACAACGGATCATGATTAACAAAAATGAAGATTTCTACCTTTTGTTAGAGTTGCTAAGGATGAAAGTCTCCTACTATATAAAGGAGATCATTTTTATTCAAGAAACAGGCTGTAACACGCATACCAAGGCAATATACATTTATTTTCTTTGCTTTTAGAAGTTATTCAAAGTTCTTATTTTTGCTCATAGTTCTTCATAAGTTTTTGGCTTCGAATCAAAGGCAGACTAATTGTTAAGCTCATAACCGAGCCCGGACTCAATACTATTACTGGTTTGGCTGTTTATTCTATCTTTACTTTACTTATCTAATGCTATTAATCACTTTTATTGAATTAGTTCACATATCCTTAAAACCGCATATAAATTCAATTATTACCCATTTTTAAGGTTAAACACGCGCCAAGAAGCGCCAAGCAGTGACAAGCAGCGTGTAACGCAAGGTAGAACCCCACATTGGATGAAGCGTCACAAGGCTTGTGGCAGAGGAGTTTTGTCCGCGTCGCAACTGCTCATTTTTCAATTGCACTTGTAGTTCCTTTGGTTTGTCTTCTCTTATTTTTGTCTTCATGCTCTTAAGGCATGATTTTACTGTTTTCCTGGTAAGCTTTCTCTTTTATTTTTCTACAATGTCTTTTGTCTTCTTGGTAAATGTTGGTATTATTTATACTTGGTAATGCAAAGTCGATGATTTCTTTGTGGTCCCGTTTCCCTCCTTGGTTGTGGAAAGTTTTTTTCTTCTCTTTATATCGAATTGCTCTTTGTTAGGCTTGTAGAGAGCTAGTAAAAGGGAGTGGTCTCGTGCATATGAGAAATTGGTTCTGAAAGCAAAATGGGTCGATTTGCCTCTTTCCCCAACCTACGCACGAGATATACGTGAGGCCTAATTTAAATCTAATTTTGATAAAAAAATATTTCTTCATTTGTTGAGCTCACCAGAAAAGTGTCCAAATACATGCCTACCAAAATTTAATTCTACTTGTAACACTGTAACAGCTAAACACCTTTATCTTTTCTTATTCTTCAGCCGATTTCTTGGCAAATTCCAAACTTTCAGCCATGAGTACACGTGTTTGGAACCTTGGGGTCTTAATAATTTGCAGCCAATTCAAACTCGCTTTCAAGGCAGTGGCTTGCCACGACACAGTATTTTGGATAAGTTATTTTCTTTCCTTCTTTTTTTGGGGTCAATATTGTTGTGGAACTTTGGGGAGCGATCGGCCTTAACGATTTTGCACCCAGCCAGGCCGAAATTGCTTTCAAGGCAGTGGCTTGCCACGACACAATATTTTTTGATAAGTTGTTTTTGCCACGATAGGCCTACTCATTTTTCTTACAATAAACATCTTCTTGATTAACTTGGCATCTTCCTTTATTTATCACAATAGCATGCAACAACTTTAATATACAATTATTTTGTCAACTTCATTCTTCGGTCTCACTCGTTAATTTTGCCAAGTTTTCATCTCCAATGTACCTATGTTATTCATTAATACCCAAATACATATACAACCCCATAATAAAGTTAATTTGGGAATATTCAATATCAAATATAACGAAAGAGATGCAAAAATGCGAGTAAATTAATATTGAAATATATGAAAATATGCCCAACATCACATTCCCACACTTAAACATTTGTTCGTCCTCGAACAAACTGCACAATTATAATAAACAAAATATTATTAAGCTCCTACCATTCAAAACACACGGCACCTATGATCATGGTTGATCGAAACAGTAAAACTCTAGCATATGCATTCAACACACTCTTCACTTTAACTTATGCCATACATAAAAAATATTCACAACGAAGAAATTATGCTCACAACAATCCTATCTGCAAAAACCAACTCAATGTTACACTACAATTATGTCTTGAACACTCAACATCATAGAGAAGTCGAATACCGTTACCTATCCCTCACGAAACCATGTGCTCTCACAACAAAATCAACGGAGTAAGTAGAATCCACACATTCGAATTTCATGATAAAATATGGTTTAAGAACTCACATATATAAAAAAAAATCTCTCCGTCTCACAAAAAAGACATTGTAAGGCCCCGTAAACTTTTACCTAATAACCCATAATTTTGTGTTGCCGAGGTAGGCTTATGTGTTAAAGATTTTAGAGATTCTTCGTGGTCTCGCAAGCTCGCCGCGGTGCAGACTTTTTGGGTTGAGCAATGCGTTGAGGAGTTAAAGGAAAAATGTTGGCAGAAGAAGGCATTTCTGCGGCCTACCAGGCGGCCGCAGAATCACTCTATGGGCCGCAGAATGGCCGCAAAGTGAAGCAAAAACTTGAGCAAAATTTTAGACAAATTCGCGGTCTATTATGCAGCCGCACAATAATTTTATGGGACGCACACCCATCGTAGATTCTGCTTGGAAATTTTCAGAGAGAGTGTTGTTCGTCCCGCCAGGGTGCGGGTAGGGGCACATCACAACTATCTAGTCCTGCAGCTGCTACATCCTCAGCACCCTCTCCAACTCGAGACACTCCAGTACCTGCTGGGCGTGGTGCAGCTAGGGGTGGTGCGCAAAGTTCGGGAGGACCCAGCCATTTTTATGTTATGAGTGGTCGCCAGAGTGCAGAGGATTCCCCAGATGTTGTCACAAGCATATTGACTGTCCAATCTTATGACGTGTATGCTCTTATTGATCCCGGTTTCACTTTTTTCTATGTCTGTCCTTATGTTGCTATAGAATTCGGGATAGAACCAGAACAACTTCATGAGCTGTTCTCTGTATCTACTCTAGTTGGTGAGTCTATTTTGGCCGCGCGGGTTTATAGAGATTGTGTTATCACGGCGCGTGGTCTGGACACCATGGGCGATCTCGTTGAATTGGGGATGGTTGATTTTGATGTAATAATGGGGATGAATTGGCTTTATTCATGTTTTGCCAAGCTTGATTTTCGAACTAGAACTATGAGGTTTGAATTTCCAAATAAGCTAGTGGTTGAATGGAAGGGGGATAATGTGGTCTCAAAAGGTACGTTTATTTCATACATTAAGGCCACGAAGATGATTAAAAAAAGGGTATATCTATCATTAGGTCCGAGTCTCGGATACCGATGCTGAGGCAACTACACTTGAGACTGTGCCTATTGTGAATGAATTTTCGGATGTCTTTCTAGATGAGCTCCTTGGGAATCCGCCAGACAGGAAGATTGATTTTGGGAATGATGTGATGCTAGACATGCAGCCTATATCTATTCCACCTTACAGAATGACACCGGCATAATTGAAGAAGCTAAAGGAGCAATTGAAGGATTTGTTACAAAAAGGGTTTCATCCGACCGAGTGTGTCGCCTTAGGGCCCATCGGTTTTCTTTGTAAGAAAGAAAGATGGGTCGCTACAGATGTGTATTGGCTATTGGCAGCTCAACAAAGTCACACTCAAGAACAAATACCCATTGCCAAGGATAGATGATTTGTTTGATCAATTACAGAGTGCGAGGTACTTCTCCAAAATTTATTTACACTCAGGGTATCACCAATTGAAGATCATGGAGCAAGATATTCCGAAAATAGCTTTCAGGACCCAGTATGGGAACTTAGAAATTCTTGTGATGTCTTTTGGGCTAACAAATGCCCCGACAACTTTCATGGATCTTATGAATCGAGTCTTCAAGCCTTTTCTTGACTCCTTTGTAATAGTGTTCATTGACGATATTCTGGTATATTCCCGAAGTCGAGAGGACCATGTCGATCATCTCAGGGCAGTTCTATAGACTCTTCATCAGCACCAATTGTATGCGAAGTTTCCGAAATGTGAAATTTGGCTTGAATCTGTCACATTCTTGGGTCATGTCGTCTCCACAGAAGGAATTAAGGTTGATCCTCAAAAGATTATAGCGGTGAAGAATTGGCCTAGACCTACAACTCTAACAGAGATTCGCAGTTCTTGGTCTTAGCAGGATATTACAAGAAGTTTGTGGAGGGGTTCTCTACTCTTGCCTCTCCATTAACTAAATTAACACAGAAAGTGGTTAAGTTCCAATGGTCCGATGCTTGTGAAAGGAGCTTCCAGGAGTTGAAATCAAGATTGACTACGGCACCAGTGTTGACCCTACCTGAGCGTACAGATGGGTTTATGGTATTGCGATGCTTCAAGGACCGGGCTTGGGTGTGCATTAATGCAACATGGCAAGGTGATAGCTTACACTTCTAGGCAACTTAAAAATCATGAAAAGAACTATCCAACACATGACTTAGAACTTGCGGTTGTTGTTTTTGCATTGAAGATTTGGCGTCATTATTTGTATGGGGTCCACGTAGACATATTCACGGACCATAAGAGCCTTCAATACATTTTTAAATAGAAGGAATTGAATTTGAGGTGATGGCCGGAGTTACTCAAAGATTACGACATCGATATTCTATATCACCCGGGAAAAACCAATGTTGTGGCGGATGCTCTTAGCGGGAAATCTATGGGTAGTTTGGCTCACGTAGAGGCATATCAGAGGCCTTTGGCCAAGGAAATCCACCGGTTAGCTAGTTTGGGAGTTCGTCTTACGGACTCTAGCGAAGGAGGGGTAATTGTACAAAATAGAGTTGAATCATCGCTTGTGGCGGAGGTCAAGGAGAAGCAATACGACGACCCATTGTCGGTACAGTTGAAGGAGGGGATTCATAAACATAAGACCACAGCTTTTTCTCTTGGCATGGATGATAGTACACTACGGTACCAAGGGCGACTATGTGTTCCAAATATTGATGGTCTTCGGGAAAGAATCATGGCTTAAGCTCACACTTCTAGGTATTCCGTGCACCCAGGTCCTACGAAGATGTATCATGATCTCAACGAAGTCTATTAGTGGAATGACATGAATGGGAATGTAGCGGACTTTGCGGCAAAATGTCCAAATTGTCAGCAAGAGAAGGCCGAGCATCAAAGGCCCTGTGGGTTGCACAGAACATAGAAATTCCAATATGGAAGTGGGAAACGATTAAAATGGACTTTGTGGTAGGACTACCGCACACTCTGCGCAAGTTTGACTCAATTTGGGTAATTGTGGATTGACTCACGAAGTCAGCACACTTCTTGACAATTAAATCTACCGACACAGCGAAATAGTATGCTGAGTTGTATATCAAGGAAATAGTCAGGCTGCATGGCACTCCAGTTTCTATCCTTTCTGATCGAGGAGCATAGTTCACAGCTAATTTTTGGAAGAAATTTCAGCAATGTTTAGGTACTTAGGTGAATCTTAGTACAGCCTTTCATCCACAGACCGACGGGCAGGTAGAGTGGACTATACATACGCTTGCAGATATGTTGTGTGCTTGTGTTCTTGACTTCAATGGTAGCTGGGATGATCATTTGCCACTCATAGAATTTTCTCACAACAACAGCTATCATGCTAGCATTTAGATGGCACCATTCGAGGCATTATATGGTAGGAGGTGTAGATCTCCCATTGGGTGATTCGAGATTAGGTAAGCTGAATTAATAGGACCAGACCTCGTGCATCAGGCTATGTAGAAGGTTAAGATCATTAAGGAGTGGTTGAAAACTGCTTATAGGTGTCAGAAGTCCTATTCGGATGTTCGTCGTAAAGATTTGGAATTCAAAGAAGATGATTGGTATTCTTGAAGGTTTCCCCCATGAAGGGTATAATGTGGTTTGGTAAGAAAGGGAAATTGAGTCCGAGGTATGTCGGATCGTACAGAATCATTCAAAGGATTGGTCAGGTGGCGTACAAGCTTGAACTACCCTCTGAGATTTCATTAGTGCACCCGGTATTTCATGTGTCTACATTGAAGAAAGTAGTTGGAGATCCGTCGCATATCGTACCAGTTGAGTCTATTGAGGCTAATGAAGAACTATCAAATGAAGAAATTCCAGTTTTCATTCTTGATAGACAAGTCCAAAAGTTGAGAAATAAAGAAATTGCCTCCGTGAAGGTGTTATGGCGAAAGCAGCAGGTCGAAGAGGCTACTTGGGAGGCCGTGTAAGATATGAAGAAGAAATATCCTTACTTGTTTGAATAGCTGTGTAATCCTTTTTATGAAATTGTCGCCTACGAATTTTGTGTCACTTGTTCAGTCGATGTAAAGGTGTTCCTTTTTGATTATATGTTGCTTATGAGGCCATGGTTAGTGTTGTTTGTGCTATGTTACGTCCTTGGATTATGTATATGTTGTTAGGATGTGTTTATGGGGTTCTCTAGCAGGTGGATTATTACACCCCATGTTTTCGTACGTGGAAGTACGCCACAAGTAAATTGACGTAAGTTCGGGAATGAGATTTATTTTGGATTTATGAATATTATTCTACCTCAAACAAGTAATGAGTAAATTCGTGAAGGTGAGAAGGTAAGCAAATCGAAAAAAGTGAATTTTGTCGAAATTTGGCATTTTGGGATAAAATACGGCCCGAGCTAAAATACCCGGTATTTATGGACTCGTACCAAAGAAGGTACCACATGGCCATGATAGTAAGGTGTATAAGGTATGTGAAAAGTGAGAATATTTCAAATAAGTGGGAATAATTCTCAATTTTGCGGGTAATTAATTAATTACCGGATAACAGGACATTACCCAGTTAACTAATAAGCGGACAAAACTTAACTACTTATGCCCAAAAGAAACATGGCACAAGGCCACTAATTAAGTAAGATGACTCATTTAATATGGGTGTAGGTGTCTAAAGTGACTTATCAAGATAAGTCTTGAGTTCAAAAGGAACTTGATTCAATATCAACAAAACCCATTCTGAAAGTAACTGAAGCTTGAAGCAAACTTCAAAAACGTGGAACAAGTTTAACCTTTAACTTAAATCCTTTCTTTGGTTCACAAAACAGAAAACCAATTCGTCCAAAAATCTTTAGCCAACCCTTCAATTAAAATTTTAAAGAGCAACCAAATTTCAATTTCAAACAAGCTTCATTCAAGAAATGATTTCGTTCCAACTATTCAATGAATCCTAAGAAACGTGAAAGATCAGAAGATTAATTTTCTTGATTTGGACAAAAGGGACTAACGCTCCAAAAATTTAGAAAAGCAGCAACAATTTCGTTCAAATTCAAAGAAGCAAAAGAAGCAGAAGCTTCGTTTCGTGCAAATAATTCAACGAACAGGTATGTTAAGGCTATCCCTTCTTTCTTTTGGCATGGTCCAAATTATACTGAAGAAACGAGCAAATATACAGTTTCTATAAATTCCTCTATTCATAGAAATAGTAGGGGTGTCTATATTCTTGATTCCCCATGAGAATCATTATTTTCTTCTATTCATGGGTCTCAGAATAATACGCAGTTGGAAAAGTTTATCCGGAAGGAATATCGAGATTATTATGTAGTTTTCATGCATCTCACTCATTTATACATGTGCATTGACTCATGACCAGATGGCGTTATATACGCGTATATATGTAAAATATATGTATATGGGATATGGGAAAAGGTTACGGCGTTATATACGCACCACCACCTGATCAGCTGGTATATGATGATGATGTTGCCCACAGTGGCTGAAATATGATTCAAACGGCGTTATATACGCGTATATATGTATGTATATATATGTATATGAGATATGGGAAAGGTTATGACATTATATACGCACCACCACCTGATCAGCTGGTATACGATGATGATTTTCCACAGTGGCCAATATGATATGATGGGATGCCCTCAGTGGATGATGATGTTATGAAACATGTACCTATGCACGACATGACATTCATACGCATATGCATGACGCTAAAAGTAATTTATGTTTTACAAAGTTATTCAGACTTCCAGGTTGAGTCATGTACACTATATGTCTTCCATGTCTCTTATGTATTTATTTATGTGCCTTATATACTCGGTACATTATTCGTACTGACGTTCCTTTTGCCTGGGGACACTGCGTTTCATGCCCGTAGGTCCCCATAGACAGGTCGAGAGCTCTCCAAGTAGGCTATCAGCTCAGCGGAAGATGTTGGTGAACTCCAGTTGCTTCGGAGTTGCTCGTTTGGTTAGTATGATTTAGACGTGTATTGTTTGGTATGGCGGGACTCTGTCCCGAACTTTATGATATTTATGTATTCTTAGAGGCTTGTAGACATATGTCGTGTACATAAAAGATTGTACGGCCTTGTCGGCCGATGTTTTGAGTCTATAAAAGATCATTTTGGCCTATTAGGCACGTATGTCATGTGTATATGATGATGTAATAAGAAAGATACGTTACATTGGTTCTCAGTTGAGTAAGGTACCGAGTGCCCGTCACGGCCCATCGGTTTGGGTCGTAACATGGATAGGCCCAGTTACAAAGGAAACTCTAGCGAAATTTTTGGAAATTTTGGGAGATAGTAAAAAATTTGGGGTTGTTTGTGTCTAGTATGGTAATGGAGTTACATTAGATGCTAATAGTGAACTTTGACCCTCATTTGAGGTTAAATAATCATACGAGGGGGAGGATGTAAGACCCATAAACTTTTACCTAAAAATCCGGAATTTCGTGGTGCCGAGGTAGGCTTATGTGTTAAAGACAGTGGAGATTCTTCGCGACGAGCTTGTGAGCCGTGGTACGGACTTTCTGGGTTGAACAGTGCGGTGAGGAGTCAAAGGAAAAATGTTGGAAGAAGAAGGCATTTCTGTGGCCCACTATGCGGCCGCAGAATCACTCCGCGGGCCGCAGAATGGCCGCAGAGTGAAGCAGAAACTTGAGCAAAATTTTGGACCAGTTCGTGGTCCATTATGCGGCTGCACAACGATTTTGTGGGCCACACACCGATCGCAGATTCATCTTCGAAATTTTTTGAGGGAGGTTCTGTGGCGCATTATGCGGCCATAGAACAAGTCTGCAGACTGCAAACTGGTCGTAGAGTGAAGCAAAAAATATCAGTTCCGGAGGGCCAATTATGCGGCCCATTTTGCAAACCACGGAAGTATTATGCGACCGCAGACCTGTATCGGGGCACCTATTATTCTAATTTTTAAACCCGACCCCATTCTAATATAACACCCTTGGGGATCATTTTAGAAAGATAATACATACACTTCTAGAGAGAGGGAGTGACATAGAGTGAGAAAGGGAGTTCTTAAGCTCCATCCACCAATTCTTGCTCAAAATCGGAAGATTACCAAGTAAACCACACTAGGTCTTCATCCTTAAGGTAAGATTCTACACCCTAGCCCTTAATTCCGAAATTTAACTAAAAATGGGTAATTACCAAGTTAATTCTTGGGCAAGGGAGTTATTTATATAGCATGCATGTGTTAACAACGGGTGTGGGAAGATAGTGAGCAAAAAATGGTAAAGAATGGGTTGCGGGATGATGGAATCCTCCATATAAAGGGTCTTGAAACCTTAATGCACACCTAGTGATTGCTAAATTTCTCAAATGAGCTAGAATCATGATCATCTTCCTAATTTTAGTTCAATTTGCTATATTTCTAAACTAGATTGAAGTTGCTAAGAATTACGGAATATTTTAGAGTTTAAGGAAGCTCAATTGAGGAATGTTGGCTAAACCCTTCTTCTTAGAATAGAATTTCACGGTGTTCATGTAATTGGTGTAAGTCCCAAATTGATCTTTATAGAATTGGCCATTCCGAATATGCTTGTGCTGAAAGTTATAAGTTCAATATGTATTCCAGATGCTTTCATCATGTTATCTTATCATTTGAGGATGTGTTCAAAATATGGAATATGTGTTAAAAGATTTAATATTTCAAGTCGATATCGAATGAAGTTTGTTATGCCAAATTGTATGAAAAGTCTCTATGTGCCTAAGATCCCCAATTGCTCATATGTGTATTTAAAGTCTTGAATGGAAAGCCTCATTGTTGTTGATGATGATAATGATGTTTGAATATGGAAAAGGGAACTTAAATTATGAATACGGCCATGTGCCAAGAATGACTTTATAACTGTGGCCACTAGTGCTAATGAATCGAAAAGATGTAAAGGAAATATGAAGTGAGATGATTGATAGAAAAGGTAATGTCTCAGGTGAGACGGCCTAGCCGATCGGGTCGTGATCGGACACCATGCCGCAAACATGGTGGTGACTGTGCTGGAAATTGTAGTTGAAATTGTGATTGTGGTTGATATCTCAAATGAGACGACCTAGCCGATTGGGTCATCATCGGACTCCATGTAAAAATACGATGGTATTGTGAATGATGGTATATCGGTACTAAAGATCTCCCAACCTAAACATATGGAAATTCACTTGAAACTTATGTGGTTCTTAACTTGATATTTTGGTGTTGTTTAAGGCTTTTATTGATTTTCATGATTGTCCCCCATATATTATTATTCATTCTGCTGAGATGGTGTTTGGTTATACATACTTGTACTATTCGACGGTATTAATGTCCCTTTTGCTGGGGGGCTACATCTTTAATGGATGCAGGTGGTTCCACAGCAGGCAACATTGATAAGTGATAGAAGTACATCCACCTCCCAGCAGTCTTGGTGAGCCCCACTTCATTCCGGGGTCATGTATCTTTTGTTCATTATATTATTACGTTTTGAGGTATAGCCGGAGCCTTTTCGCCAGCACTATCATTGTACTCTTCTCTATCTATTAGAGGCTCCGTAGACATAGTGTGGGTTGCATGTCGATGTTGAGGAAAGTCAAAAAATTCATGTTATGTTTGAATCACTTGTTCCACTTTAGACTATGAAAGTGCGTGTATTTTGAGGCACTAAAAATTAAGTAACTAATGAAAATGACTTGGTATTGTATACATGATCTCCCTATTGTCCAAATAATAAAAATATGTCTCCTATTTGTTCATGAGTGAGTTTGGGTAGAAGGTATCTAATAGGCTTGCTCGGCCGAGTTCATTCGGTTGAGCACCGTTCGCACTCCCCGAGTTTGGGGCGTGACAGACACATGCATGCAAAAGGTACCATAGGATTATCCATTATGTAAACCTCTACTAATGTCGGCTTGCTCGGTCTAAAATCAATTAGGAATTTTTCATGGTTGTAATGTGGGGTTAAGGGAAGGATAGGATATATTCTAGGAATAGTGACTAACCCTTCTAAAGACTTTAACACATCATATGTTCAACTTTAAGCGCACTTTCTTAAACCCAACTTTAATTTTATAAACAATTATCCCTAAAATGTTCCATTTTTCACTAAGCACTACTTTAACTCTGACTCACTAGCAAGGACAAGATGTATTATTTCTTTTTCTAATAATTTTCTTTCATTCAGATTTTTTTTCTTTTTTCTTTCGCAACAATAATTTTTTTGTTCTACAATTTTTGCTAGCGGTGTATCTCTTACAACATAAGTGAATCTTTCTTTATTTCATTGGTTCAACTCAAAAGCCACCCATGTTTCCTCCTTACTTTTTCTAATCCTCATTTTAAAATTTAAGTGCTTTAAGAGGTAAAAGGATCGAAATAAAGTCAATTAAGAGCAAAAAAGGATATCGACTTGTAATGTCGGTGCCAAATAAAATCTATAGGCTCAAAGGGTTAACTAGGGAAAGTATCAAAGCTCAAGAAGATAAAGAAATCATAAGATCATTTATCAAACCGAGCATCACCTAACCGCTTCAACTTACATGTCACACAAATTCTAGACTCAAATGCAATGCAATGGACAATACAAAGACCTCACATCACACATGGCACAAGACTTACTAAGGAGATCCCATTCTACTCTCAACTAATTCAAGTATTCACGGAGCCATAAGATATTAAGCATTAAGCACAAAGTGAACATAAATCATGAAAATGAGACATAGGCGTCACAAGACATGCTATCCAATTTATCAAGGCATCATAAATAATTTTTAGCACATAGAGAACATAATACAAATACCAAAGCCTAAATATGCTACTATGAAACAAGTCAAAAGGTGCCTAGATCTCATCTTCCATTCTTTTCCTACATCCTAATCGACTCTAAAAAATTATTATTACCCGATTCAAACTACATCCCATGGAAAAAAACTGAGATAAAAAGAAAAACCACGGGGGATTATTACTACCTAAAGGAAACAAAAGATGTTTTTTTGTGTGTTTTTTCTAGTTTTAAATATTTTTTGTATTTTTTGTTAGACTTTAGTCCTTAAAGAAAGTTGCCTATTCGTCAGGAAAAGTTCAATATTTTTCTAATTATTTTTTTTTGATTTTCTATCTTTTTTATTTTTTCAAATTAAACTACTAATAAAATACAATACTAATATTTTTTTTATTTTTCTCTAATAAGCGATGCTAAAATTGAAAATAAGAAGCTAATCTATGCTAAGGGTATGGAACTACAAAAATAAAAATAAGAAGCTACATGAGAGTAATATAATAATGTAAAAACCACAAAGAATTCCCACCCCCACACTTAAATCATGCAATGTCATCAATGCACAAATAAAGCCAAAAATAGTGAGGGTGTAAGAAGAAACTGCCAAAAAGGCCAAAGACTGAAGCAATAGCAGCTCACGGGATACTTGTAACGACCCGGTCGGCCGTTTTAAGTATTTTATCCCCGTTCTCCAATTTATTGTCTCTTCTATGTTTATTTATGATTATGTGACTTGGTGGGGTGGTTGGTTTGGTTTGGAGGATATTTCGGTGTCAATTGGGACACTTAGTCCTAAGGTTGAAAGCTTAAGTTGAAAGAGTTGATAGGAGTTTGACTTTTATATAGACAACTCTGTAATGGAGTTTTGATGGTTCCAAAAGCTTTGTATGGTAATTTTGGACTTAGGCGCATGTTCGGATATTGATTTGGAGGTCCGTAGGTTGGTTTGAGGCTTTTTAGCGAAAGTTGAAGGTTTGAAAGGTTAAGAGGTTTGATCGAGAGTTGACTTTGTTGATATCGGGTTTCAATTTTGGTTTTAGAAGTTGAAATAGATCTGTTGTGTCATCTGGGACTAGTGTGCAAAATTTGAGGTCATCCGGAGTTGATTTGATATGATTCGACATTGGTTTTAGAAGTTAAAAGTTTATTAGGCTTGAATTGATGTGCGATTCATGATTATGGTGTTGTTTGATGTGATTTGAGGGTTCGAGTAAGTTTGTATCGTGTTTTAGGACCTATTGGTATATTTGGAAGAGGTTCTGGGAGACTCAGGTGTGATTAAGATGGTTAGTAGAACATGCTTGCACTTAGAGTGATGAATGATAGCTTCAATTCTTGTGCAATCGCACTTTCGAGGGATTCGTCGCAGGTGTGATGCTGCAAAAGCTGCCTTTAGAGCACAGGTGCGCATACGGCTGGGGATGGAGAAAGACACAGGTGCGAAGGATATACCACATATGTGATTCCGCAGATGCGGACAGGTGGTCGTAGAAGCGGGCTAGGGTGGATTTGTGGAGAAATGCAGATGCGAGTGGTTTTCACATCTGCGAGCCCGCAGATGCAGAAGTGTGATCGCAGAAGCGGATCTTGGTCGAAGGTTGGATTTTTGAAGATGTAGAGACTGGATCACAGAAGCAGTCCCGCAGGTGCGCAAGGGGGACCGCAGGTGCGCTTGGTTGGGAGTTTAAGTGAACTCCGCAGAAGCGGACTTTTGGCTGCAGAAGCGGTGTCACAAGTGCGACCATATTGAGCGCGTGCGCGAAATTGCTGGGCAGTGTATTAATATGAGGGTTGAGTCATTTATCTCATTTTGGACTTTTGGAGCTCGGCTAAGGGCAATTTTTGAGTGGGTTTTTGCTACAATTGAAGAGGTAAGTGAAGTATAATCACTTTTAATGGTAGATATTGATTACTCATTGATTATTACACCTAGTTTATGTGAATTTGAAGTGAAATTTAGAGATCTTAGACTAGGTTATTGGACAGTGAGATTTGGTGATTTGGGGGTCAATTTGTGGATGGAATTGGATGAAATTAGTATGGTTAGACTCGTAACATAATAGGTGTTCCAAATTTGTAAATTTTGTCAGGTTTCGAGGTGTGGGCACATGGTTGACTTTTTGGGTTGAATTTGTATATTTGATTCAAGACCTTAGATTTATCTTTTGGAATTATTTCCTATAGCTATTATTGATGATATTAAGTTGCTTTGGCTAGATTCGAGTCGCTCGGAGGCCGATTCGCAAGGCAAGTGCTTTTTGGAGTATTGATTTGCACACTTTAAGGTAAGATTTAAGGGCATTTAACCCTGGAAACTAAGTTATATGAAGGTATTGGGGTGATGTACGTGCTAAGTGACATGCATGTGTGCGTGCACCAATATGTTCCTTATTTGAAGTGGGTTTCAGACTATTACCAAAATTATTTTTCTATCATACTTCATTATACCCGTGTTTTCCCTACTTGCAGATGTTACAAAATTCAATCGATGTTAGACATCATGTCTTGGCTATGTGCTATTTGTTTGAGACTTGATAGGGCTATTCTTGCCGTTTCGGAGCTATTTGCCTTATTGTACACATGTTCTCAGTCATGATGCTATATCGGTGTATGATATCTCTATCTTAGTAATTCTTATTTGATTCCTCACATGTTGTTGATGCCTCTTATGTGTAACACTATTAAACTGAGTATTTTGAGATGTTTTTATCTGAGACTTGAATGGTAAAAGACTGTGTTTGGGCCATAGAGTCGGTTTGGTATTGATATTGAGGGGACGCGTACGCTAGGGCCATATTAGGATAAGTGTTATTGTTTTGGGGCGATGTGTACACCAAGCCACACTATTGGGTTAAATGATTATGATTAGCTCTTGGACAGGATCCGTCCCTCTGGAGTCTGACATACCAGCAGTGGGCGCATGCACAATGTTTTATATAGGTGCTTGATGATGGGCAGTTATGCTAGGCACCCGTATAGTGCTAAGTGTGAATATCTTGATGGATCCACTGTGATATTGGTTATTTGACATGTATACTTGACATGTAGGTATAGAAATGTACCTTCCTCATCCTAGCTATAAATGAAATACTTTATCTGTGTTGGGCTTTAACTGTTATACTTGAAAGCATGCCTAAATTTCTGAAATGTGAACAAGCTGAACATAATATACTTGAGCTACCTATTTTTACTATTTCCCTTTATATTCTGAGTTGTTACTGTTATTTGACATTGGCATTTGACTACTGTTTCTGAGCTCGTCTCTCCTTTCAACCCAAGGTTAGTGCTGTTACTAATTGAGTACGTTGGGTCGGTTGTACCCATACTACACTCTGCACTTAATTAGGCAGATCTAGGTGTCATGACCAGTCACCAGTAGCGGAGTTTCTTGTTCAAGTGAGTATCGAGAGATGAGGTAGAGTTGCATTCTGGTCCGCAGCCTTGACGTCTATTTTCTTATTTACAGTTTCTTTATTTCTGACAGTATTGTAGTTGGTTATTTAAGTTGTATTTCTGTATTAGAGCTCATGACTTTGCACTTACCGGTTTCTAGGGAATCTATCATGTATTAGTGGTATTGTGCAATATTAAGGTTTAAGACGTATGTTTTTCTTTCTTCTTTATACGGTTATGGTTTATTTTTGTTATGTCTGGCTTTCCTAGCAAGTATGTTAGGCATTATCACAATGGGTTAGTGCAATAACTCGGCCGGTCGTTTTGAGTATTTTATCCCCGATGCCCTATTTATTTCCTCCTCTATGTTGTATCACAGTTATGTGACTTGTTGGGGGTGTTTGGTTTTGGCTCGGGCGAGTTTCGAAGTAAAATAGGACACATAGCCCCTATGTCGGAGGCTTAAGTTGAAAGAGCTGACCGTAGTTTGACTTTTGTGTAAATTATTCCGGAATGGAGTTTTGACAGTTCCAATAGCTCCGTATGGTGATTTTGGTATTACGAGTGTGTCCGGATGTTGATTTAGGTCATTTCGACTTGAATTGGCGAAAGTTAGAAAGTTGAAGGTTTGGAAAGTTGAGAAGTTTGAGTGAGAGTTAACTTTATCGATATCGGGATCGGATTCCAATTCTAGAAGTTGGAATAGGGTTGTCATGTCATTTATGACTTGTGTACAAAATTTGAGGTCAATCGTAGTTGTTTTGGTATGATTCAGTGTTAGTTTTGGTAGTCGGATGTTCATAGTTTCAATAGGCTTGAATTGGGCTGCGAGTCGTTGAATCGATGTTGTTTGATGTGATTTTTGGCATTGAGTAGGTGTGTTATATATTTTGAGACTTGTTGGTATATTCGGACGGGGTCCTAGGTCCCCGGATATGATTCAAATTAAATTCGGAACTAATTTGGACTTGAACATTTTTGCTGGTGCATCAGTTGAAAAGCAGCTTAGGTTTGGGTTCGCAGGTGCGGGAACTTGGGTGCAGGTGCTCCTCCGTAGGAGCGAACTTTTATTCCGCAAAAGCGGAATTTGGGAAGGCCTTGTGCAAGACCGCAGGTGCGGTCTAGTCTCCGTAGACGCGGGCTCGCAGGTGCGAGCCATTGGTCTGCAAAAGCGGAGTTTCGTGGCATCAGTTGAAAAGCAGCAGCGATGGATTTTCCATAGGTGTGGCATCACAGGTGCGACAGTAAGCCCGCAGATGCGAAATCGCTGGGCATAAAAGGGCTTAGGTCGAGGGCTTCATCTCATTTTCATTTTTTGACCTAAAGAGATCGGTTTGTGGCAATTTTTTTAGGGATTTTTAAGGAAATCATCGAGGTAAGGGATTCTAACTCGGTTTTGGCTATATTACATGAATCCATTGTTCTTTTCATCATTTAATAGTGATTTAAGTTAGAAATTTGGGGGAAAATTGTGAAAACTTTAGACAAAATTTTGGGGATTTGAATGGCGATTTGAAGTCGGATTTGAGTAATTTTTGTATGGTTGGACTCGTTATAGAATGAATGTTCGGATTTTGTAATTTTGGTCGGGTATTGAGATGCGAGCCGGGAGTTGACTTTTTGAGTTGACTTTTTGTTTCTCTTTAATGATCGTAACTTTATTGTTCAGAATTGTTTCTTAAAGTTTATATTTACGGTAAGAAGTTATTTTAGCTAGATTCGATCAGCTCGGAGTTGGATAATCGAGGGAAAGGATTACTAGTGGATTGAGTTAGCGTGTTTTGAGGTAAGTGTCTTGACTAACTTTGTGTGGGCGAATTACCCCTTAGGATTGGTGTTATTTTGTGTTAATTCTGATATGTGGAAGCCATGTACACAAGGTGACGAGTGTGTACAAAGGATAAATGTGGTAATTGACCGGTTCTAGCTATGTAGATTCTTTTCATGCCTTTAATTGAGTTACCATAATATGTTATATTCATAATCTTTATTCTATCTTCACATGCTTTACTTCTCTTACCTCTTACTTGTTATTTACTTTACATGCCTAGTTGCAATGATTGTTTCCTCTATTCCTTATTCATTATTTAACCATCGAATTCCTTACTTGAAATTGTTATTTCTTGGAATATCTTGTTGTTGAAATTTGCATTGAGTTATAAAGGTCGTGATTCACATTGAGGCAAAGTTGTTAAGTTGTGAAATACTATTCTTGTTGAGTTATTCGCTTCCGGTTGTTATTGTTGAGACTCTTGTGCATATTGTGGTTAAGCCATGGGCTATTTATTGTGAAAACACCATTATTGTTGACTTCTTTGGCAAGTTTTGATATTGGGCACTTGAGGTGCGATTTGTGATACGTTATGATATTGATACGTATGCGAAGGTATAAGGATTGGGTTTGAAAAGCATGTGGTGAGATAAGGTGGGCTTGACACGTGTGTTGCTAGTAGGGGAATTACTTGAAGCCACGCAGTGTGATAAAGTGAGCTAAAATGCGGGAAGCTATTTTGGGAAAATGATTTTCAAAGCTAAATGCAAGGCTCCCGCGGTGATATAAGGAAAGACTCTGAATTGTTTTGTGATATGAGACTAAAAGGCAGTACCTCGGTAGTGATTCTTGTTGATACTTTTCTATTATATCACTTGTTGTTTTGGTTGATTTGTTTCCTTGGATTAGTATTCTTTGCTTTCTTCCGTGATGCCTTATTTGCCTTAGTTCAATGTAGCTAATCCTGGCATATTTCTCCTTGTTTCATTTCCATTGTTTATCATTATTACACTTTCATATACTTGTTTAGTTTTCTTATTTATTCTAGTAAGGACTTGACCTGACCTCGTCACTACTCTACCGGGTTAGGCTTGGCACTTACTGGGTGTCGTTATGGTGTATTCATGCTACACTTCTACACATCCTTTTGTGCATATCCATGTACCTCTTACCAGTCCAGGCACCAGTGAGTTGAGTTCAGATTAAGAGACTTCAAGGTACACCTGCCAGTATCCGCAGGCCTCGGAGTCACCCTCTATCTAGTCTATTTTGTTTTGTTTCCCTTTTATAGACACTGTTGTATAGGGATGTTCAGTACTTTCTTGTAGAGATTGTGACTTGTTATTGCCAGATTTTGGGGTGTTGTGTTCTGTTGAGTTTGGAGTCTCTTTATATGATAGTTGTCAAGTTATTTGAAAGTTTTATAAATTCTCAATTAAATTCTGCATGAGTGTTAGGCTTAGCTAGTCTTAGAGACTAGGTGGCATCACGACATCCTACAGAAGGAAATTGGGTTCGTGACAAGTTGGTATCAGAGCTCTACGTTCTTAGGTGTTATGAGTCACAAGCATGTTTAGTAGAGTTGCGCAGATCGATACAAAGATGTTTGTACTTATCTTCGGGAGGCTATGGAGTTGTTAGGAAAAGCTTTACTTCTTTGATTCCTTATCGTGCGAATCTCTATCTTTCTATTCTCTCACAAATGGTGAGGACACACACAATTGGATCTGATGATCAGACACCCGCATTCCCTCCTAGATCCACGAGAGGCCAGGGCCGTGGCAGAGGCCAAGGGCACGTGGTGCAGTCGGAGCACCTTTCCGAGCTACGACAGAGGATCCACTACTAGATCCATTTGGGGGCAGGCACTTGAGACACCTGTTACCCCTAAACATCAGGAGACCCTTGGCAATTTTTTAGCATGTTTGGCACTCTAACTCAAGTGGGGTTTATTCCAATTGCACCTACCACATCTTAGGTCGGAGGAAGAGCACAGACTCCCACTGCTTGTACCCCAGAGCAGCGGGTCCTGGTTGACCAGGTCTTAGAGGTCATACCAGTGTAGCCGGTTGTCCCAGTTCAGCCTGAGGTTAGGGCAGCAACATCTGAGGGGGAGCAGCTCAGGATCGAGAGGTACCCGAAGTACCATCCCCGACTTTCAACGGCTTATCTTCAGAGGATGCACATGGTTTCCTTGAGGAGTACCCCCATATTCACCATACTATGGGTATTGTGGAGATGAGTGGGGTTACTTTTACTACATTCCGGCTTAAGGGGACGGCTTATCAATGGTGCCGAGCGTACGAGTTAGGTAGCCCGGCCGAGGCAGTTTCAGTCACATGGGCTCAGTTTTCAGAGATGTTCATGAGAGTTTGTTTGTCAAAGCCTTCGGGATGCATGACGCATGGAGTTTGAGCAGTTGCGGTAGGGTGCTATGATCGTGTTGGAGTATGCTGTTAGGTTCAGCGAGTTGTCCAGACATGCACCGACCTTAGTCTCAACAGTCAGAGAGCGAGTCCATCGATTAATCGAGGGGCTCAACCATGATATTAGATTCAACATGGCTCAAGAGTTGGAGACTGATACCCCATACTAGTAGGTGGTGGAGATCGCTCGGAGTTAGATAGTATGTGGGGTCGGGTGAGAGAGGTCAAGGAGGCCAAGAGGCCTCGAGATTCTAGCATATATAGTTGTGCCCGTTCCCTAGTTGCAGCCCGTCATGGTAGAGGTTATATGATTCGCCAGTGCATTCAGCACTTCCAGCTTCCAGTGGTATTTCTGCTACTCCCAAGTCTCATGTTGCCTATTATGCATCGCCACTGTCTAGTGCACCTCATGCACGGGGCCCTTTCAGCGGTCAGTCTAGCCAACCTGGCCCGAGATAGTTTCAGCAACCACGTCCTCTAAGAACTTGTTTTGAGTGTTGTGATACACGTCAAATGGTGAGTGACTGCCCCGGACTCAAGAGGGGTGCACCTCTATAGACCACTTAGGATCCACGTCTTCCACCGGGTCCTCAGACTTCTCGGGCTGTGGTTACCGCACGAGTTGCCACTCAACCTGTACAGCCAGCTCTAGGTGGAGGTCGGGCGGCTAGGGGTCGCCATAGAGGGGAAGACCAAGCCAGATATTATGCTCTACCGACTAGGATGGAGGTTGTTGCATTACACTCAGTCATCACTGTATTGTTTCAGTTTGTCATACAGATGCATCAATCTTATTTGATCCAGGATCCACTTATTCCTATGTGTCATCTTACTTTGCTCCATATTTGGGTATATCTCGTGATTCCTTGAGTTTTTCCTATCTATGTGTCCACACTAGTAGGATTTTCTATTGTTGTTGATCGTGTGTATTGGTCGTGTTTAGTTGTTCATGGTGGTTTTGAGACCAGAGTTGACCTATTGTTGCTCAGTATGGTAGATTTTGATGTTATTTTGGGCATGGACTGGTTGTCGCCCTATTATGCTATTCCTGATTGTCACGCCAAGATGGTGATGTTGGCTATGCCAGGTTTGTTGCAGTTGGAGTGGAGGGCTACTTTGGATGTTCCTACAGGGTGGCGTATTTCCTTAAGGCACAATGGATGGTTGGGAAGGGGTGTGATGCATATCTAGCCTTTGTAATGGATGTCAGTGTTGACACTCCTACCGTGGAGTCAGTTCGGTAGTGAGGGACTATCCAGATGTTTTTCCGGCGGATCTTCTGGGCATGCCGCCCAATAGGGATATTGGTTTTGGTACTTGTTGTTGGGAACTCATCCTATTTTTATTCCACCATATCGGATGGCCCCAGCGGAGTTGAAGGAGTTAAAGGAGCAGTTGGAAAAGTTTCTTGATAAAGGTTTCATTCGGCCTAGTGTGTCACCTTGGAGTGCTCCGGTATTGTTTTTAAAGAAGAAAGGTGGTTCTATAAGCATGTGTATCGATTATCATCAGTTGAACAAGGTTACAATGAAGAACATGCATCCATTGCCACACATTGATGACCTATTTAATCAGCTACAGGGTTACCGAGAGTTCTCCAAGATTAATTTACGGTCAGGCTATCATCACTTGAAGTTCGGGATCTATATATTTTGAAGACTGCCTTCAGGACTCGATATGGTCATTACGAGTTCCTTGTGATGTCATTTGGGCTGACCAGTATCCCATCAACATTCATTCACTAGATGAGCAGTTTATACTCATTCGTCATTGTGTTTATTGATGACATCTTGGTGTACTCCCGAAGCTGGGAGGATCATGAGCAGCACCAGAGGATCATGCTTTAGACCTTGGAGAAAAGAAGTTGTATGCGAAAATTCAAAGTGTGAATTCTAGCTTGACTCGGTGGCATTTTTGGGTCATAGGTGTCGAATGAGGGGATCAAGGTAGATCCGAAGAAGATTGAAGCAGTACAAAGTTGGCCTTGATAATCTTCAGCTACTGAGATCCAGAGTTTTCTTGGCTTGGCAGGGTATTATCGTCGATTAGTAGAGGGTTTCTATCTATTGTTGAACCTATGACTAGATTGACCTAGAAGGGTGCTCCATTCAGGTGGACCGAGGAGTAAGGGGAGAGCTTTCAAAAGCTCAAGACTGCTTTAACTACGGCCGCAATGTTGGTGTTGCCTACGGGTTCGGGGTCTTACACTTTATACTGTGATGCATCACGTGTTGTCCTCGGTGCGATGTTGATGCAAGATAGTAGGGTGATTGCCTATGCATCTAGACAGCTGAAGGTGCATGAGAAGAATTATCCTATCCAACACCTGGATTTAGCAGCTATTGTTCATGCCTTAAAGATTTGGCAGCACTACTTGTACGGTGTCCCTTGTGAGGTCTATACCGACCACCCAAGTCTACAATATTTATTCAAACAGAAGGATCTTAACTTGCGGCAGTGAAGATTGTTAGAGTTGCTTAAGGACTATGATATCACCATTCTATATCATCCCGGGAAGGTCAATGCGGTGGCCGATGCCTTGAGTCGAGAGGCGGAGAGCTTGGGTAGTTTAGCATATCTACCGACATCGGAGAGGCCATTAGCACTAGACGTTCAGGCCTTGGCCAACCAGTTTGTTATATTGGATGTTTCGGAGCCGAGTCAAGCTTTGGCTTTTGTGGTTTCTCGGTCTTCTCCTTATGATCGTATCAGAGAGCGTCATCCGGGTGCCACTAAGATATATCAATGAGGGAGCACTATTGGTGGAGAAGGATGAAGAAAGACATAGTGGAGTATGTAGCTTGGTGTATGAATTGTCAATAGGTGAAGTATGGAGATCAGCGGCCAGGTGGGTTACTTTAGAGACTTGAGATTCCCAAGTGGAAATGGGAGCGAGTTACCATAGATTTTGTTGTCGGGCTCCCACGGACACAGAAAAAGTTTGATGCAGTATGGGTGATTATGGATAGGTTGACCAAGTCAGCTAATCCACCCTCAGACGGATGGAGAGTCCGAGCACACTATTCAGATATTGGAAGATATGCTTCGTGCATGTGTTATGGAGTTCAGGGGTTCTTGGGATCAGTTATTGCTGCTTGCGGAGTTTGCCTACAATAATAGTTACCAATCGAGCATTCATATGGCTCGGTATGAGGCCTTGTATGGGAGGCGGTGTCGGTCTCCAGTGGGTTGGTTTGAGCCGGGTGAGGCTAGTCTATTGGGAACTGACTTGGTTCATGATACTTTGGAAAATGTTAAATTGATTCAAGATCGGCTTCGTACAACCCAATCTAGACAGAAGAGTTATGTGGATCGGAAGGTTCATGATGTTGTATTCATGGTTGGAGAGCGGGTCTTGCTCAGGGTTTTGTCCATGAAGGGTGTTATGAGGTTCTGGAAGAAGGACAAGTTGAGCCCTAGGTATATCGGACCTTTTGAGATTCTTGAGAGGATTGGTGAGGTTGCCTACAAGCTTGCACTGCCACCTAGTCTAGCTGCAGTTCATCCAGTATTCCATGTTTATATGCTCCGGAAGTACCACGGTGATTCGTCCCATGTGTTAGATTTCAGCTCAATCCAATTGGATAAGGATTTGTTTTATGTTGAGGAGTCGGTGGTCATTTTGGACAAGCAGGTCCGAAAGTTGAGGTCGAAGAGCATTGCTTAAGTGAAACTTCAGTGGAGGGGTGAGGGGTCAACAAGTAGAGGAGGCAACTTAGGATACCGAGAATAATATGCGTAGCCATTATCCTCATCTTTTTACCACTTCAAGTATGTCTATATACTCGTTCGACGACGAAAGTTTATTTTAAGAGGGGGAGAATGTAATGACCCAGCCGGTCGTTTTGATTATTTTAGCCTCGATCCCCTATTTATTTCCTCCTTTATGTTGTATCATGGTTATGTGACTTGTCGGGGGTGTTTGGTTTTGGTTCGGGAGAGCTTTGGAGTGAAATGGGATACATAGTCCCTAACGGAGGCTTAAGTTGAAAGATTTGACCGTAGTTTGACTTTTCAATAAATAACTTCAGAATAGAGTTTTGATAGTTCCAAAAGCTCCCTATGGTAATTTTGGACTTAGGGGCGTGTCCGGATGTTGATTTGGAGGTCCGTAGGTCGTTTCAGCTTGAATTGGCAAAAGTTAGAAAGTTGAAGGTTTATAAGGTTGAGAAGTTTGATCAGGAGTTGGCTTTATTGATATTGGGGTTGGATTCTAATTTTGAAAGTTGTAATAGGTCCGTCATGTCATTTATGACTTGTGTGCAAAATTTGAGGTCAGTCGGAGTTGTTTTGGTATGATTCGGTGTTAGTTTTGGATGTCGGATGTTCATAGTTTCAATAGGATTGAATTGGGTTGCAATTCGTTGAACCGATGTTGTTAGATGTGATTTTGTCCTTGAGTAGGGCCATTATGTGTTTTGGAACTTGTTGGTATATTCGAATGGGGTCCCGGGGGCCCCGGGTGTGATTCAGATTAACTTCGGAACCAATTCGGACTTGATCATTTTTGCTGGAGCATCAGCTATTCTGGTGTCATCGCACTGCGGTGGGAATGGCCACAGGTGCGGACTCGCTGGTGCAAGTGGTGAAGCGCAGAAGCGGAAGGGGGCAGCCCAGTTCTGGGTTCGCAGGTGCGGACACCTGGGCACAGGTGCGCCTCCGCAGGCGCAAACTTCTCTTCCGCAGAAGCGGAATTTGGGAAGGCCTTGTGCAGGACCGCAAGTGCAGTCTAGTCTCCGTAGAAACGGGCTCGCAGGTGCGAGCCATTAGTCCGCAAACGGATAGGTTGATGGGTTTTTGAACAATTCGATATGGGCGAACTCCGGAAGTATCAAGGTGGAGTTTTGTGTCATTATTTGGAACCGAACCTACAATGGATTTTCCACAGGTGCGGCATCACAGGTGCGACACTAAGCCTACAGATGAGAAATCATAGGGCAGAAAAGGGATTAGGTCGAGGTTTCATCTCATTTTCATTTTTGGACCTAGAGAGCTCGACTTGTGGCGATGTTTCAGGGATTTTCAAGGAAATCATCGGGTTAAGGGATTCTAACTCGATTTTGGATATATTACATGAACTCATTGTTATTTTCATCGTTTAATTAGTGATTTGAGTTAGAAATTTGGGAAAAATTTGTGAAAATTTCTTAGACTAAATTTTGGGGATTTGAAAGGCGATTTGAAGTCGGATTTGAGTAATTTTTGTATGATTGTACTCGTTATTGAATGGGTATTTGGATTTTATAATTTTGCTCGAGTTCTGAGGTGTGGGTCTGGGTTGACTTTTTGAGTTGACTTTTTATTTCTATTGTAACTTTATAGTTCGGAATAGTTTCTTATAGTTTATATTTGTGGTATGAAGTTGTTTTGGATAGATTCGAGCCATTCGGAGTTGGATAATCGAGGGAAAGACTTACTAGTGGACTCAATTAGCGTGTTTTGAGGTAAGTCTCTTACCTAACGTTTTGTGGGGGAATTACCCCTTAGGATTGGTGTTGTTTTGTATTAATTATGATATTTTACAGCCGTGTACGTAAGGTGATGAGTGTGTACACGGGCTAAATGTAGTAATTGACCAGTTCTAGCTATGTAGATTCTTTTCATGCCTTTAATTGAGTAACCATAATATTTTATATTCATCATCTTTAGTCTATCTTCACATGTTTTACTTGTCTTACCTCTTACTTGTTATTTGCCTTTACATGCCTAGTTGAAATTATTGTTTCCTCTATTCCTTATTCATTATTTAACTGTTGAGTTCCTTACTTGAAATTGTTACTTCTTGAAATATCATATTGTTGAAAATGGTATTGAGTTATAAAGACGGTGATTCCCATTAAGGCAAAGTTGTTAAGTTGTGAACAACTATTCTTGTGGAGTTATTCACTCCCGTTTGTTATTGTTTAGACTCTTGTGAATATTGTGGTTGATCCATGGCCTATTTATTATGGAAACACCATTATTGTTGACTTCTTTGGCAAGTTGAAAAATTGGGCACTCGAGGTGCGATTTGTGATATGTTGTGATATTGATACACATGTGGTGGTATAAGGATTAGGGTTTAAATGCATGCGGTACCTCGGTAGTGATTCTTTTTGATACTTTTATATTACATCACTTGTGGTTATGGTTGCTTTGTTTCCTCGGCATAGTATTCTTTGCTTTCTTCCATGATTCCTTATTTGCTTTAGTTCAATATAGATATTTCTGGCATATTTCTCCTTGTTTCATTTCTATTGTTTATCATTATTACACTGTCATATACTTGTTTAGTTTCTTATTTATTCTAGTAGGGTCTTGACCTGACCACGCCACTACACAACTGAGGTTAAGCTTTGCACTTACTGGGTATCGTTGTGGTGTGCTCATGCTACACTTCTACACATATTTTTGTGCAGTTTCAAGTACCTCTTACTAGTCCAGGCACTAGTGAGTTGAGTTCAGATTCGGAGACTTCAAGGTATACCTGCCGGCGTCCGTAGGCCTCGGAGTCACCCTCTATCTAGTCTATTTTATTTTCTTTCCCTTTTATATACATATAGGGATGTTCAGTAATTTCTTCTAGAGCTTGTGACTTGTTGTCGTCGAATTTTGAGGAGTTGTGTTCTGTTGAGTTATGGAGTCTCTTTAGATGGTAGTTGTTGAGTTAGTTGAAAGTTTTATAAATTCTCAGTTAAATTCTGCATGTATGTTAGGCTTACCTAGTCTTAAATACTAGGTGTCATCACAACATCCTACGGAGAGAAATTGGAGTCGTGGCAGTTAGAATTTTTGGGTCGTGACATACTCAAACTTCTCCCAGACATAGTCCTGCATGGGCACCCCACACTTAATTCCAACCATCTAGCTCACTTTTGCTTATCTTATGGACTTTCTTCCTATGCTCATAATTCTACAAAATAACACCAAAAAAAAAGTAAAAGAAAATAGTAATGATGGGTTGCCTCCAAACAAGCGTCTGATTTAACGTCGACCTCTTTTTGCCTCCACCTCGAACTTATGAATTTAATCCCTAATTAGGCTTCAAGATTTTTGCTATGCTCCTCGGGTGGTGGGACAAATCTAATTTGGCCAAGTAAACCAATTTCGTATTCTACACTTCTTGGCCTTCAGATGAGGTATGTAATTTTATCTCTCTAGCACAACAAATTTAAGAATGTAAGCACCTTGTTCCTCGTTCATTGGCTCCTCTAAAGGCTTAGATGACTCGATTTCCATGTCATCATCCAAATACAATGTTAAAAAATGTATAGAATAAGGACTAATACACCCCAATTCTAAAACTATATTACTATTTACACCCTCATATGTACATATACTGTAGTCTTCAAGTGCAATATTATCTTATTTCTCACATGGCTCTAGTGTAATTTTCTCAAAACTGACATCATCAACAAAAATATGGTCGAATGATTGACTCTCCACTTTTATCTCTTCAATTTGGCGTATAAGCTCCTTTTCAGCTTCACACAACTCATAACTATTTTGTTGGGTGTTGGACGCAACTACCTTTGCACGTAATTGAGCCTCCAAGTCATGAATAGAACTGTCAAATTGGTCGATCTCTTCTCTCAATTCAGCTCTTCTTTCTATAAAGTGTCACGTCTTATTTGTAATTTTCTCACGGAGACCTTCATATTCCTCTAATAATTTCTTGTGCATATAAAAAATATGAACATCATATTCCATATCATCCAATTCGATACTCCTATCAAACTCACAAGCATTATTAGAATAATCATAACAAGGGACTGAGGGTAGGATAACAACACTTAGGACAATTACTCTAATAGACAGCACAAATATTACATGATTGAGATGGTGCACACAATTCGCTCCTGGGAATATTTTCACACTGTTGCCACAAGTGAGATCCTCCATAATATGGACAAGGATCACAAAAAAAAGAATACTTACCATGCCACCACTTTTCATTCAAAGTTGCCATGTAAAAAAATGTAATACTAACTAAAAGGAAAATTAAAAACTTGAACAGAAAAAAATAATTAAATCTTAACTTAGATAAATAATTAATAACTAATTCCCCGGCGATGCCGCCAAAAACTTGTTGGTTCACCAAGTACACGCAAGTATACGTGATCGTCAAGTAATAAAGTGACTCAAAAGTCGGATGTCGAACCCACAGAGACTTAGAGTAATTATTAACTAAGTAAACTAAAATTAATTTACTGTCCAAGGTAATTAAAAGTGTTAGGTTTTCTATTACAACTACTATTACAAAATTAAACACGTAACTAAATTAATAAGAAGCAATTGTGGTTGAATTTTTATCAAAGGAGATGAAGAATCCTGCTTGTGGCCAGTTTATCAATCCTATTGAATTCATAAGTACACCTGTTAATCCAAATTATCTATGGTTGCTAGTTGACCGGATCGTTTATATAAATAGCATGTTCCCATATTACTATCTGTCTATCCACAATATATCAACCCTATATTTATATGGAATTGAATCTATCATGTACGAAGAAAATACGGCATTCAACTAAGCAAGACTGTTAGGTATATTTCTATCCTCACCACAAAATCCTTCCCCGAGCCACGAGTTTAGAAACAAGCTCTCTCTAATTCCTCTCTTACCTAAACATGGATTTTCCATGCATAGCAAGGATAATTGGATAAATTGGTGGCCACATAATTTACAAATTGAAACTAGAATTAGAGAAATAACCAAAGATGATAATTAGAATTAGTAAAGACGTATTTAATAAACGTCAATATTCATGACAACTACAACCCTAGAACATGAAGTTTAGCTCCACATACACATGGTAGTCAAATAACAAACCATGCGAAGAAATATAGAAATTACTAAGTTTGATGAAAGAAAGAAGGAATATGATGAATTCTAGCCTCCACGGTGGCTCTGTGCTCTCCCTGGTCAAAAGTTTTGTAAAACTCGTATTTAATAACTATTTATAGGTGTAGGAAAAAATCCTAGACAAAATAACTAAATCCAAGATATAAAAGGAGACAAAATAGCTTCGAACCCGAACCCGCGCCTTGCGTATGAAATTTGTCGCTCCAAGCAGCGCCTCGCAGTGTGTAAGGCGAGGCAGAACCCCATTGGATGAAGTGTCGCGAGGCTTGTGGCAGAGGAGTTTGGTCTGTGTCGCGAGTGCTCACTTTTTAATTGCACTTGCTGTTCCTTTGGTTTTTCTTCTCGTATCTTTGTCTTCATGCTCTTGAGACATGACTTCACTGTTTGCCAAGTAAGCTTTCTCTCTTATTTTTCTACAATGTCTTTTGTCTTCTTCATAAGCATCCTTCTTAATTAACTTGAAATCTGTATACGGTCAAAATCGGGTTTTCCCTTTGTATGACTAATCGAGACTGGGACATGATAGTTCAAGGAACAACCTCGTGTTATATCGAACCATGGTGCAAAGTTAGATCGCCGAGCTCGTGACCCAGAGATCGATCAAGATCGATATCGGCCAAGATCGAGACCAAGCAAGATAGAGATCGAGCAAGATTAAGGGAAGCTTACTGTTGGCCCAAGATCAGTTGAAGTTTTGAAGAATGACAAACGAACTCAGTAAAGGACCCGGTTCATCTAAGGAGACACAGTTGTTATGGCCCATACACATGAGATGCACGTGAAGAAGATAAGTCCTTGAGATCAAGCAGCAATATCTTGATGAATATCTTCTGAACTGATCGAAAAGATTGCATATAGGATAAGGAGTTGAAGTCTCCTTATGAAAAGAGAATTACATCCGGATCAAGAATATGGATTAGGAGTTAGAGTTGTTCTTGGACTCGAATTGTCAAAGGATCCACAATTCGAGTTCTTATCAAACTCTGATTACTAACTCTATAAATATAACGATTGTTCTCTTTTACAGGTGATTGCACATAAGCTGAAGTTAAACCAAATTGAGAGCAAAAGAGCTAGGCGATTGTTGCAAGCAATTTGTGTGTGATACAAGTGTGCAAATCTGAATCTACAAGAACTAAGTGTGAAGAACCAATTCCATTGTGTCTTTCTTTATTTCTAGTTCAATTGTAATAGGTGTTTTAACATTGTACCTTTCCAGCTTTCTTAGAAGCAATTTTGTATTAGGTGCATTGAGTATTCAAGTTAGAGTTAACTTGAAAGTGTCGCAATAGTTGAGGCTGTGTGCTACACCGGGATTAGAGTTAATCCTTAGGTTTACAAAGAGTTTTGTAAATGCTATTTTTGGCTCATTGAAGTTTAGTGGAAGTTTGGGAAAATCCTACTGAGTAGTAGGTCATGATTTTTTCACCTTTTGAGCCAGGTGTTTTCCACGTAAAAATCTCTGTGTTCTTTATTTCTGTATTTTAATTCCGCAAACAGTAGAAGTTAGAACACCTAGAAGAACCAGGTTCTTCTAGTGCGAAAATTAGGTACCACACAAATCACCCCCCCCCCCCTCTTGTGTGGTATTGACGTCTAAAACATCAATTGGAATCAGAGCAGGTTATCTTTGAAGAGGCTAACACCTTAGGAGAAGATCAAAAATGAGTGCACCACCTGGGAACTGGGAAGGGCAATCCATTGCTAGACCTCCACTTTTCAATGCTTTGTATTACTCTTGGTGGAAGAACAGAATGAGAGATCATATCATAGAGGAAGACTACGAACATTGGGATATAATTACTGATGGTCCCCTAGCTACCACTAAGAAGAATGCAGAAGTAATTGATGTGCCAAAAACAAGGGCTGATTGTACTGCTGAGGATCTGAAGAAATGGGAGAAAAATGCTAAAGCCAAGAAGTGGCTAGTGTGTGGTCTAGGACCAGATGAGTACATCAGGATTCAAAGCTGTACAACTGCTAAGGAAATATGGGACACTCTAAAAGTGGCTCATGAAGGAACACCTCAAGTGAAAAGGTCAAGAGGAACTCTTCTGTATTCTCAATATGAGAATTTCATTATGAAGGAAGGAGAAACTATCCAGGAGATGTATACTAGATTCACTACTCTGACTAATGAGCTTAAATCTCTTGGAAGGACCATCCTTGAAGAAGACAAGGTTGAAAAGATTCTGACAAGAGTTCTGCCAGTCACTTGGGAAAGCAAGATCACTGCCATTCAGGAATCCAAGAATATTGCTACCCTTAGGCTGGATGAACTAATTGGGAACTTAACTGCCTATGAAATGAGGAGACAAACAATGAAGATGGATACCCCCAAAAAGGAGAGAAGTTTAGCTCTCAGAATCACTGAAGGTGCAGATTTGGAAGATGATGAAGTAGCCATGATCACTAGGGATTTCAAGAAGTATCTGATGAGAGGAAAGGGTGCTTCAAGAAGTACAAACTTCAACAAAATAAGAGCTCCGGAGAAACAGATCAATGAAGGCTGCTACAAGTGTGGTAAGACTGATCACATGATCAAAAACTGTCCTCAATGGGAGATTGAGTGGAAGAAAGAAAGAGCAAAAAGAAGAAACAGGAAGAAGGAACGGGTTCAACCAAAAAGAAATAAAGGTTCAACTAAGGCTATGGTTGCTGCTTGGGGAGACACATCAGATGAGGACTCTGAAGATGAAGCTGAGGAGGATAAAGCTCTAATGGCCATTGGAGAATCAGAGGATGAACAAGAGGTAAGTATTCTTCATCTCAAAGACAAGATCAAATTCTTGTCTAAAGAAAGGCTAGCTGAACTCTTAACAGACTTCATTGATGAGTCTGAGATAATTAATAATGAAAAGGAAGTTCTGTCTAAGGAATGTGTGATTTTAAAAGCTAAATGTAAAAGTCTAGAGTCTAGGGCAAATGAGAGTGATAACAAAAATGCTGAGTTGAAGAACCAGGTTCTTGAACTTGACAACAATGTCCTAGAACTTAGATTTGAAAATCTGAAACTGAAATTAGGAACAGGAAAGAAGATAGCTGATCACACATATCTTACTCTAGAAGAAAATTTAGGAAAAATGAAGGATGAATTATATAAGAAAGATGAATTCATCAAAATCTTAAAAGAAGATCTAGGAA
>NC_031995.1:63010165-63114390 GCF_001879085.1 Nicotiana attenuata | reverse complement strand
GAGTTTGATGCACCAGAGCTGGGCAGGATTCTAGACATCCCAAGTGAGGGCTATGATGATTACACTAGGCAAAGGTGGCCTTGTCTAGATGATCTGCCCACAACACTCCAAATTACCAGGAACTTCTGTGACACAAAGGATGCTGAAGAGGTGCCTGAAGCACGATTTGTTCAAAAGAGTGAAATGAAGCCAGAGCATAAAGTGCTCTTTGAGTTTGTGAACAAATGTCTTTTGCCTAGACAAAAGAGGAGGCACACTGCAAATTATATGGACCTGGTTCTCATGGAGTGTCTTGTGAGGGGTAAACAAATCAATTGGCCTGCTTTCATAGTCAAATTGCTGGACAGAGTCATAAATGGTTCAAAGGCTCATGCTACTCCTTATGGATTCATTTTGACAACTGTACTGGACAGGCTGAACGTCCCTTTGAAGAAGTGGGAAAATGCCTCTAGTAAGGAGCACTTTGGAATCAAGACTCTCCAGGCCTGTGATTATCTGCTAAGTGTTGCCCCTGTTGAACCTGGTTCATCCGTAAAAACTCCAGTGAATAGCAAAGTTAGAGCTTTGATGCAAGAATGTGGGACCAAAGATGCTGAGATTGCTAGGCTTCAGGCTCGAGTAGCTGAATTGGAAGAAGAAAGGAATGGGCTGAAGGCAGAACTTGCAAAAGAAAAGGAAAAGAGTGAAGGGATGCTACAAACAATGCTCAACCTACTCCAATCCCAACCCTCCAGTTCTTCTAAGCCTTAGCCATCTTTGTCCTAGTTCCGAACCATTTCAGTTACCCCCAGTGACCCAGATTAGGGATTTTTCTTGTTTTTGCTCATGGTTGGTAGTTTTTGTTCTTTCTTTTTGTGGACTGTACTGTAGAAGCAATGCCTTATCAATGACAATTTGCATTTCTCTTGTTTTGTGATGATTCTGCTCTTAATAGTTATTTTTGTCAAGTTGATTTTTGATTATCTAAAGCATGCTTTCACTTGCAGTTGCCCCAGTGGCCATGAGTAATGATTAATATTCTGGGATTCACATATTTATGCAACTTTTCGATGATGCCAAAAGGGGGAAGATATTGTGCTTTAAAAGAAATTGTGTCTATTTTCTGAACAGTGATGTTTATGACCTAATTAAATCTGGCCCTTAATGATAAGTAAAATTTTCGAGTGATGATATTTTAGCTGAGTTCCACAGGTTCTATAATCAGTAAAAGCACAGAGTTTGTCATTATCAAAAAGGGGGAATTTGTTGGCCCAAGATCAGTTGAAGTTTTGAAGAATGACAAACGAACTCAGTAAAGGACCCGGTTAATCTAAGGAGACACAGTTGTTATGGCCCATACACATGAGATGCACGTGAAGAAGATAAGTCCTTGAGATCAAGCAGCAATATCTTGATGAATATCTTCTGAACTGATCGAAAAGATTGCATATAGGATAAGGAGTTGAAGTCTCCTTATGAAAAGAGAATTACATCCGGATCAAGAATATGGATTAGGAGTTAGAGTTGTTCTTGGACTCGAATTGTCAAAGGATCCACAATTCGAGTTCTTATCAAACTCTGATTACTAACTCTATAAATATAACGATTGTTCTCTTTTACAGGCGATTGCACATACGCTGAAGTTAAACCAAATTGATAGCAAAAGAGCTAGGCAATTGTTGCAAGCAATTTGTGTGTGATACAAGTGTGCAAATCTGAAGCTACAAGAACTAAGTGTGAAGAACCAATTCCATTGTGTCTTTCTTTATTTCTAGTTCAATTGTAGTAGGTGTTTTAACATTGTACCTTTCCAGCTTTCTTAGAAGAAATTGTATTAGCTGCATTGAGTATTCAAGTTAGAGTTAACTTGAAAGTGTCGCAACAGTTGAGGCTGTGTGCTACACTAGGATTAGAGTTAATCCTTAGGTTTACATAGAGTTTTGTAAATGCTGTTTTTGGCTCATTAAAGTTTAGTGGAAGTTTGGGAAAATCCTACTGAGTAGTAGGTCGTGGTTTTTTCACCTTTTGAGCCAGGTGTTTTCCATGTAAAAATCTCTGTGTTCTTTATTTCTGTATTTTAATTCCGCAAACAGTAGAAGTTAGAAAACCTAGAAGAACCAGGTTCTTCTAGTGCGAAAATTAGGTACCACACAAATCACCCCCCTCTTGTGTGGTATTGACGTCTAAAACATCACTTACCGAGCCAGATAACGAAAAGCCAAAATATCCGCAATCGGGCGAAGATCACGGCGGAAATCCCGGCACATATCAAGAAGAGGCCGATTAATTATCTAATCATGAGATTTCTTACCTCATATAGAATTGTATCAAGAGTAGGACTCCCCTACTATATAAATGGGGTCTTATCATTTGTAAAACACATCATTCTTACGCAATACAAATCAGTATACTGTTATTTTCTAGCTTTCATTATCTTGTTACTCTGTTCATAAGTCAGTTGAAACATCTTTTGGTTCAAGGGTGACTGAACCCAAGAGCCAAGGCTATGCAATTTGTGTGGTTTGCATTTATTCTTTTATCATCAGTTTCAATATCAATTTATTCTTCTTAATTTGTACTAAGTGATACCACGTATCCTTAAAACCACGTAAAAATTCAATTATTATCCGATTTTAGGGTAAACAGTTTGGCGCCCACCATGGGGCTATGGATAATAGTAGTTACCTGATACAAACTTTCATGACACACACAATTTTACACTTGTTCTTTGAAGTATCTTTGATTACAGGACTAAAAAATGTCAGACTCTCAAATCAACACCTCTACACGTTGACAATGGTTTCGACCACCACGGCGAAAATGATAACATAGCACCAGGGAACGATGTACCCCCAGTTGGCCTCGATTGAGTTCCGAATGTAGATCCTATCGATGTCAGTTCACATGTATCCATCCCACGAAAATTTGGCCGTCGATCCCGAAGGCAGCGTCCGTGCCGATGCCCGATCAGCTGCTCAAAGTGCACGTGGCGGTAAAGATGGCGGAATCAGCCTGCAGAAGATCTTCGAAATGGTGCAGGCTCAGCAGGCAGCAACAGCCCAAATCCCAAACCAGAATCACACATCGAGCAGGGTCGAACTCGAGCCATCCCAGGAAGTTGTACATAGGGTTGAATTAGTTTCAAGGAAATCGAGCGAGAAAGAATCGGAGACCAATCCTGCTATCATGAAGATGCTCGAAGAACTGCCAAGCGAATCGAGTCGGGGGGGGGGGGGGGGGGGGGGGGGAGATCGAGGAAAACAACAAGAAGGTGGAAACTTATAACTCCAGTATCGATCGAATCTCGGGGGCACCGCCAATATTGAAGGAACTGGATTCCAAAATGTTCGTACAAAAAGCTTTCCCCCCGAGTGTGGCTCCGAAGCCAATCCCCAAGAAGTTCTGCATGCTCGAGATTCCTAAGTATAATGGAACGACCGATCCGAATGAGCACCTCACCTCTTACACGTGTGCTATCAAAGGGAATGATCTAGAGGATGACGAGATCGAATCTGTCTTGCTAAAGAAATTCGGGGAGACCTTGTCAAAGGGAGCTGTAATATAGTACCATAATTTATAGCCTAATTTTATTGACTCATTTGCTATGCTTGAAGATTCTTTCATAAAGGACATGCTAGGGCCATCAATCTCGAAACCAGGAAGTCGGACCTTTTCAAGGTAAGGCAGAAGGACAACGAGATGCTCAGAGAATTCGTGTCTTGATTCCAAATGGAATGGATGGACTTGCCACCGGTCGCTGATGATTGGGTTGTTCAAGCCTTCACTCAAGGACTCAACGTTCGAAGTTCAGTGGCTTCACAGCAGTTGAAGCAGAATTTGATAAAATACCCGGCTGCCACTTGGGCCGATGCGCACAATCGGTATCAATCAAAGATCAGGGTCGAGGACGATCAACTTGGGGCTCCTTCGGGGTTTGTTTATCCTATCAGACCCGTCGATAGAATCAAGAGGGATATTGACCCAGAACCAAGGTCGAATAGAGATCGATATCAGCCGTTTAATGGAGATCGTAAGAGTAGCGGATCTGGACGAAACTCTACACAAAATGAAAGAAGAAATGATCGAGGTCAAGGTTCACGGGGACTCATGAGCAAGAACGGCTTCAATAGATCTATCGGTCCCAAAGAGGCACCACGATTATCGGAGTACAACTTTAATATGGACGCGGTTGCCATCGTATTGGTCATTGGATGCATCAAAGATACCAAGTGGCCTCGACCTTTGCAAATTGATCCAACACAGAGGGATCCTAACCAAATATGCAAATATCATGGCACACATGGCCATAGAACGGAGGACTGTCAACAATTGAAAGAATTTCTGAGTGACCGAGCTAAGAATCATTTCAAATACAGAGATTCCAATAAACAAAATGAACAAGATGAGCCCCAGCACGTCATCCATATGATCATCGGAGGAGTCGATATTCCTCAAGTTTCGATGATAAAACGCACCAAAGTATCAATCACAAGGGAAAAGCGGACTCGATATTACATACCAGAAGGGACTCTATCTTTCAATGACGAGGATGCGGAAAGGATCATGCAACCCCATAATGATGCGCTAGTAATTTCTGTACTTATGAATAAAACTCGAGTTAAAGGTGTGCTAATTGATCCATGTAGCTCGGCCAATATCATCTGATCGAGGGTCGTAGAACAACTCGGCCTAGAGGACCAGATCGTAACTGCGGCCCAAGTGTTGAACGGATTCAACATGGCTTGTGAAACTACTAAGGAAGAAATAAAGTTGACGGTAAACATAGCCGGTACCACCCAGGAAACCAAGTTTTTTGTAATCGAGGGGGACATGAGATACAATGCCCTGTTCGGGAGACCATGGATCCAGAACATGAGGGTCGTGCCCTTGACCCTTCACTAGGTATTAAAATTTCCAACACTAGAAGGGATAAAGACGGTTTACGGGGAACAACCTGCCGCAAAGGAGATGTTCGCCGTCGATGAAGTAATTCCAATATCAACACTCTTATCAACAAAGGACTAAGGTTCGAAAGCGAAACAGGAAGCCAAATAGTAATCATTGATGCCAGCCTCGACCAAATCGGACAAGCAAGGGATTGACGAGGACGACGACTACGGGGTTCCTCGATCCTTTATCGCCCCCGATGATTCCGATGCTACCAAATCAACGGTCGAAGAGCTGGAGTAGGTTGTGCTGATCGAACATCTGCACGATCAAAAGGTATACTTGGGCACGGGGTTAACTCTCGAGCTTAGGAAAAAACTCACTCAATTTCTTACAGCTAATATGGATTGTTTTGCTTGGTCTTATCTCGATATGATACGGATTCCACCGGAGATCACTACTCACAAACTGAGCTTGGACCCAAAGTTCCGTCCGGTAAAGCAGAAAAGGAGACTCTAGTCCGAGATCAAGCATGCCTTCATCAAGGACGTGGTAACTAACTCTTTAAAATAGGGTCCATCCGGGAGGTCAAATACCCGGAACGGTTAGCAAACGTAGTAGTAGTTCCTAAGAAAGGGAACAAACTAAGAATGTGTGTAGATTATAAAGATTTAAATAAGGCATGCCCAAAGACTCTTACCTTTGGCTAACATCGATCTCATGATCAATGCCACGGTCGGCCATAAGATCCTCAGTTTTCTCGATGCCTACTCTGGGTACAACCAAATACGGATGAACCCAAATGATCAAGAAAAGACCTCTTTCATCACTAAATATGGCACATACTGCTATAACATAATGTCATTTGGATTAAAAAATACTGGTGCCACTTACCAACGACTAGTAAACCGAATGTTCGAAGAACAAATAGGGAAATCCATGGAAGTTTACATTGACGACATACTAGTTAATTCCTTGTGAGCAGAGGACCATTTAAAGCATTTGCAGGAAATCTTCAGTATATTGAAGAAGTACAACATGAAGCTGAACCCAGAAAAGTGCGCGTTCGGAGTCGGATAGGGTAAATTCCTCGAGTTGATGGTGTCCAATCGAGGAATCGAGATCAATCCCGACAAAATCAAAGATATTGAAGATATCACGGTAGTGGATAATGTCAAGGTCGTACAAAGGCTGAGCGGGCGCATTGTAGCATTGGGACGATTCATCTCGAGGTCTTCCGATAAAAGTCATCAATTTTTCTCGTTGCTAAAGAAGAAAAACAACTTCACATGGACCCGGGAATGCCAACGGGCTTTATAAGAACTTAAGTGATATTTATCGAGCCCACCATTGCTTCACACGCCGAGGGCAGACGAACGACTATACTTGTATCTAGCGGTATCGGAAATAGAGGTAAGTGAAGTCCTAGTCCGAGAAGAATATGGTACGCAATTTCCAATTTATTATGTTAGTAGGACCTTAGGTGAGGCCAAAACTAGATACCTTCACCTAGAAAAATTGGCACTCGCCTTGCTAAGTGCCTCTAGAAAACTGAAACGAGATTTTTAGTGCCACCCTATATGTGCTGTGACAACCTACCCTTTACAAAACATAATGCATAAACCCAAACTCTCAGGACGATTGGCCAAATGGGCCGTAGAAATCAGTGGGTACGATATCGAATATCAACCCCGAACAGCCATTAAATCTCAAATTTTGGCAGATTTCATGGCCGACTTTGTCGTCCCTAATACCCGAAGTCGAAAGAGAGTTGCGGGTAATCTCGGGAACGTCTTCGGGAATCTGGACCCTCTTTACATGATAGTGCCTCGAACGTAAAAGGGTCCGGACATAGCATCGTACTGAAATCGCTTGCAGGCAATATATTTAGACAGTCTATTAGAACTGTAAAATTGACTAACAACGAGGCCGAATATGAGGCCATGATTGCAGGCCTCGAACTAGCCCAAGGCTCGGAGCGGAGGTGATTGAAGCTAAATGTGACTCCCTCCTTGTAGTAAACCAAGTAAACGGAACGCTCGAGGTCAGAGAAGAACGAATGCAAAGGTACTTAGACAAGTTACAGGTAACATTACATCGTTTTAAAGAATAGACTTTGCAGCATGTGCCCCGAGATAAAAACAGTGAAGTCGATGCCCTTGCAAACTTAGGTTCGTCGGTCGAAGACGACGAGCTCAACTCGGGGGCGGTCGTACAACTCATAACGTCGGTAGTAGAGGAAGGTCCTACCGAAATAAACTCCACAAGTTTAACCTGGGATTGGAGAAATAAAACATAGAGTATTTGAGGATCGGGAAACTTCCTTCAGACCCTAAGGAATCGAGGGCCTGCGCACCAAGGTAGCCCGATTCAGCTTGTCCGAAGACGGAACCTTGTTAAGAAGAATGTTAAATGGCCCACCAGCAATATGTCTTGGACCGGGAGATACTGAATATGTTTTGAGGGACGTTCACAAGGGCACTTGAGGTAATCATTTATGTGCCGGGGAGATGTTGCATTTGGTCTTATTGCCATGGCCATTCATGAAGTGGGGGATGAACATCGTCGGCCCTCTTCCATCGGCACCAGGTAAAGCTCAATTTGTGTTATTTATGACTCACTATTTTTCTAAGCGGGTTGAAGCATAGGCATATGAGAAGGTCAGGGAGAAGGAAGTCATCGACTTCATTTGGGACCACATCATATGTCGGTTCGGGATACCATCCGAAATTGTATGTGACAACAGAAAATAGTTTATCGGCAGTAAAGTGACCAAATTCCTTGAAGACCATAAGATCAAAAGGATCTTGTCGACACCTTATTACCCTAGTGAGAAAGAAAAAGCCAAATCGACAAACAAAACCATAATCCAAAACCTTAGGAAAAGGTTGACTGGCGCTAAGGAAAATGGAAAGAGATCCTGCCTGAAGTTCTTTGGGCATATCGCACAACATCAAAATCCAGTATCGGGGCTACCGCGTTCTCATTGGTTTATGGTTCTGAAGCTCTAATACCGGTCGAAGTCAGGGAACCAAGTATCAGATTTCGATATGCAACAAAGTAACCAAATGACGAGGCCATGAATACAAGCCTGGAGCTATTGGATGAAAGGCGTGAAGCTGACCTTGTTCGATTAGCCGCCCAAAAGTAACGGATCGAGAGGTAGTACAATCGAAGGGCCAACCTTCGATACTTTAATGTCAGGGACTTAGTACTAAGGAAGGTCACACTAAGCACCCGTAATCCAAACGAAGGGAAATTGGGTCCGAACTAGGAAGGAATATACTAGATTCTCGAGGTCTTAGGGAAAGGATCCTATAAGCTCGGAATGACAAACAGAGAGCAACTACCGAACAATTGGAACGTCACTCACCTTAAACAATAGTGTTGCTAAGGTATGACCCCATTTCATTTCTTTCTATTTTTGGACTAACACTTGCAGGTGGTCGACAAGGAATGGCATGAAGTCTTTAGGTCTGAAAGCACGCGTTGCACTCTTTTTCCCTTGAACCATTTTTGTCCCAATTGGTTTTTCGTCAAGGTTTTTAATGAGGCAACAGTGGATCGTGCTAACTTAGAATCAAAGGCCGATCATGAATCAGTGTCGAAGATAGCACTAACAGTATCCGAGGTTCCTCTACAATCAACCTCGAATAATGGGGGCATTACCCTTGGATATCAACTTTTTGCAAGGAAATTACTTCGTAATAAAAGGGTCTCGATAGGTAAGATTTGTTGTAAGGGCCAAACGGTCAAACAAACCATGCCCACATAGGTTACTCGAGCCCTGGCACAAAACATGTACGCATGTATAGTTATTTTCCACAAGAATAAGGAGAAGTGCTTTCCTTGCAATTATCTTATGTCTTAGAAAAATTTCCACTTTACAATTTCGTACTTTTGATCTCTTAAGGAAACGAGCTCAAGGGCCGATTATAAGCAGAGTTTGGATGATCACCGACCAAAGGACAAGTCTGTTCCTGCTTCGTTTTCGGTTCCCGATTCAATCTTCACCTTTCCTGAATGAAGAAAGAGAGTGAAAGAGAAGATATCAGTGCAATAGGTCCAGACTCGGGAACTGCCGTCCAAAAGATGCTCGAACAGATCAAACTATTAATCATCAGGGGCATAAGACCTTATAGGCAATCCCCGAATTTTAAAGGCCACGACCATACCCACTCGGGGACTGTTATCTTAGGCAAGCCTGGATAACTCGGGAAAGCAAGATCACTAGGCTACGCCCGAATTAAAAGGCTACGGCCGCGATAACACGGCTCAAAGACGTCCGAGAACCGTAACAAAAAATAGGCCTTCAAAAGTTTCATAACCGGTTTTAAAGGCTACCCTCGGCAAACTATAGTCTGAGTTACTTACTTTAAGAGAAGGTTGCCAGTAACACCGAACCTCCAAGATGACTCAAAATAATGTAAATGCAAGGTTGTTCGAACTTACATAACCTAAGCTATTTTATGCTAAGGCATTCCGTATTTTGTGAATACAAGTAATAAAGCAAAGGAAAAATCCGAAAGCCAAAAGGGAAAAGAAAGCCTTGTATATATTTACCCAAAAGTCTTTTACAGAGGCCAAAATGTCTTAATTCAAAAAATTTCAATGGCTGGAATGGCCTCAAAAAGATGTAAAAGAAAGAAAAAAAAGTATAGGCCTAAGTGGCATGATCTTCATTGGAAGCAATATCTCCGCCCTCGGGATCTACCCCGTCTTCAGACTCACTTAATCTCTCTGAGTCTTCTTCGGGAAAGGTTAGCTTTAGAGCCTAGGCTTCTTCTACTTTGGCGTTCTCGAGTTCAGCCAGTATACCGAAGCCCTGAGCATGGACTCCCTAGAGGGCTTCCCTTCCAGATTGCCACTTTGGATGATCCATCATGCTTTTTGCCTGCGCCTGGATGGCCTCGGCGTTGACCTTAAATTCGGCCACTTTAGCATCGGCTTTGGTGTTGGCCACGGCCACCTCAGATTTGGCCGCCTCAAGTTCATTGGCCAAGTTTGCTTATCAGAGATAGCCAAGTCCAATTGGGACTGGAGCTCTTTAATTTTCTTGACCTGCACCGAGGCTTTCTCTCTTGTAGCTCGGAGCTGGATCTCGACCGACTCTAGTTGTGCTTGGGCAGCTTCCCTTTTCGGAGCTAAGATGTCCATGTTTTTCTTGAACTCTTCAGCCTCGGCTTGAATTGTATTTACCTTTGTTTTGAGATGCCCGATCTGTTCGAGCCTCTGCTGGACCTACAGGATCAGATCGTTAGCCATTATCTCCAATTCTTCTTCACTACCGTGAAGCACTCAAAATACCTACTCAGCCATCTCAGCATGCTCATCACGAGTCGTTACTAAATCGGCCAGAATCTTCTCACTGAGAAGCTTGTAGGTATCACTTTTCGTAGTGAGGAACCAAGACCTCGGCCTTGTGATGAATTAATTTCTCCCGGGATTGGAGGAAAGCCTCGTGATGCAGCATTGAAGCCTACAAGCATAAGGGAAGATGTTATGGTTATTTAAAACTTCAAAAGTTAGAATATTTGAAAAGAAAGATACGCAAAATTACTCGATTTAATGCTTGTTGGGGTTCATTGAATAGGCAGGGGGTTTCCACCTTGTCCATCACTCTCTGATCTTCTTCGGTCACCGAGCACCGAAGGTACTAGCAACCCCTACGGGAGCATAGAAAACCCGGGCATCCTCTAGGACAGAGAAAGTTATTGAGCGTCTTCGGTCAGGATTAACACTTGGGGCCGGGAATCAATCCACTAGTTTTGGGCTCGATGAAGGCTCGGCGGCACCCGATGACAGTACCTTCCTTGGCACCGGCATGCCACCATGCCTGGTGACGCTTCCAAAGCAGCGGACTCAAATCCATCCAAGAAGCTGTGGATATCAATTTTCCCATGATGCCCTTCGTAAGAATGACTTTCTAACATATCGACCTCGCAAATCATGGCGTCTGATATCTGAGGGGACCCGGTAATGTCGATTACCCCAAGTTCATCTCTCGGGACACTTTCCTCTGCTCGAGAAGCGGCACCTCCGGTCTCTCTCTCGACCCCCGTAGCTTGGGGCGGGGTGGCCTCCACCTTTTCTGGTTCAGGAGCTTCGGCTAAGACTCCCCCATCGATCTCTTCGCGTGGGGATGTTCCTATTTCGGCATCCGCCGGTTCAGAGGACCCTTGTACCACCACACTTGCCCGCACATGGGCCACCAACTGGGAGTTCTCTTCTTCTTCTTCTTCTTCTTCTTCTTCTTCTTCTTCTTCTTCTTCTTCTTCTTCGGACTCGTCCCTTAATCGGCGGATTGAGTTAGAGGACGTAGCACCGGTGTTTCCCCTAGACTTGCGCGACCTCTTCTTCAGTTTCTTCTTTTCCGAGCTCGGGGAACTTGGAGCCCCTTTACTTTTCTTCTCTTTGGCCTGCTTCGGAGCAGGTGGTTGGGGAAGGGCTTCTTCGCCACAAGATGGGGGCCTCATTGCAACATCCATCCCGAGGCCTACAAAGGAAAAAAGATGAGTAAGCTCGAGAAGAAGCCCGAACGATAACCGTTCTAAGAAAGAAACTTACTATGATTGCGGGCCTCCCATCGGCCCTTCGATAACTCCATCCAAGCACGCTCGAAGTATGGTCTGTATGACACCAGGCCCTCGACCCATTGCTTGAGTTTGGGAACTACGTCCGGCACCTGTGCCACAACTGTAACACCAAGAACATCGATAAGGAAGAAGATAAGAGGAAGAACAACAAGATTAAACATTCAAGGCGCAATACTACTTACGATTTGTGTTCCATTTCTCAGGAAATGACATGTCTTCAACGGGGATTAGGTCGGAAGTCTTTATTCGAACAAATCAACCCATATAACCTCGATCCCGAGCCTCGTCTATACTCGAGAATAGGGCCTTGCTGGCCCGATGAGCATGCTTGATCAGCCCTCCTCGATAGAGTCGGGGACTGTAAAGGCATATGAAGTGATCGAGGGTAAAGGGACAACCCTCGATTTTGCTTACGAAGAATCGGATGAGGATCACTATTCTCCGGAAGGAAGGATGGATCTGGCCAAGGGTCACGTCGTACCTCTTGCAGAAGGAGACGATGATAGGGTCTAAGGGACCTAACGTGAAGGGGTAAGTGCAAATACTTAGAGAACCCTCCACGTGGGTAGTGATCGATTCATCGGGCGAAGGTACCACCACAGGCTTATCGACCCAGTTGCAATCCTCCTTAACCTTGGTAAAGAGAACATCGGTAATTGTGCATATGTACCTCGAGTCCGGTTCACATCGACCCGGTACTGAGGAGGTCTTTTCAATCTTAAAATCAGCAACAGTAGGGCACCCTGATGGAACAAAATCCTCAAGGGGATATTCCGCAATAGCTCCGTCGCCGGCGGGTCGTGATGAAGAGGCGACCTCCTTTTGCGGAACAGTTTTAGAAGTTTTTTCCATTGAAGAGCAGAAGAAAGGGAATTATGATGGTATGCGGTTTGCTAAAAGTTCAAGAAATTTGGGTGCAAGAATTGCAAAACAAAGAGATTTTTGAAGAGAATCAAGAATGGGAGAAGCTTTGAACATAAAGTTTGAATAGAGGAAGGTTGCAGTACTTATAGCTTGCCAATGACGGTTCAGAACTCATGGTGCCTGTTGCGGACAAACGCACACGCAAGTATACGTGGTCGTCAAGTAATAAAGTGACTAAAAGTCGGATGTCGATCCCACGAGGACTTGTGATTAACTATTAACTAAATTAGACTATCCTAATTATCTGAACAAGAATTAAACCTAGAAATATTTGATTCTAAACTAATTAAAATAATAAAAACAAATAATGAACTTTGAATAGAGGAAGAGCAGATTTTTATGTTATCAATGTAATGAAAACGATCTAGGGTTATGGGCTATCTAACATTCCTATTGTATTCTTCAATTGAATTGACTAACTAATATATCTAGTTTATTGGTTGACAGGGTTAATATTGCTCATAAGAATCTGTCGAGTTCTTACTTGCCTATTCAAGCTAACCTAACGCCTATATGTCTATGGAGCTAGAATCAACAAGAACGCATTTATAGTTCCTGTAAATTAATCAAGCAAGCCAATTAGGTATATGTTTATCCTAACCGCGAATCCGTTCCTCGATGCCCCGGTTCAAGAACTTGCTCTACTCAATCCTATATGCAATCTAGAATTCCCACTTTCGAGTTCAACTCTAGATTCGTAGATAGTATTCAATTGGTGATCAAGCAATCAAATAATTAAGTGCAGGATTAAATAAATAAACCAATATGATAAACTAAGAAATCAAAATCAATATCCGAATAACAATAGTCATGAAAGAACCACAACCCTAGAACGTGAAGTTTAGCTCCACATAGACATGGTAGCAAAACAACACATCATACAAAGAAACATAAAATTACTAAGCTTGGTGGAAGAAAAGATGAAACCCGGCTTCCACGGCGGCTCTGTGCTCTTCCTTCGTCAAAAATTGCTCTAAAAAACGTTCTCCTATGTATATATACCAAGTAGGGTTGGGCCCAAACAATTATACCTTCTCCAATGTGAAAAAGGACACTTTTCCCGGGCTTAACTAGCGCTGCAGCGCATTTGACCGCGCATCTGGGCGCGCTAATTGGCTGACTTTCTGTTTCTGGGCGCGCTAAAACTAGCGCGGCCGCGCATCTGGGCATTTTTCACCCTGTTGCGTTCCGAATTTGGAAAAATGTAAAACATAAAAGTTGTAGCCCTTTGAGTTAGCTTTCCAACCATATATTGTGGAGCCAAAATGGAGTTCTGAGCAAAAAGTTATGTCTATTTTACTAGATAGTGCGCAATCTGCCTACTAGAGTCTTCGTTCGCTCTAACTATCATCCGTTGACCCCCAAACACGATCCCGGCTTAATTCCTTGAACTTTTACTCAAACTTTAAAGCTCCAAATCACTTGAATTCATTCCATAACATCTATATAGCTCGGAATCACTCCTACAAGGCATAAAACATACAATTAGTGCAAAACACTAGCGATTAAAGCGCAAACTCAACTAAAGTGTAGTAAATTAAAGTGTAATAATCGACTAAAATACATAATTATAGCCTATCATCAGTGCCGACCAGCAACTAACATGCATTTAATAGAAACAAAGAAAGTAAAAAGTAGTTAGTAGCTAATCCTTTTGTTTCACGGTTTCCACTTAAATGAAGCAAGACTTTGAATATTTAGTGTAACTTTTCAGTGCCCTGTCTAACGGAATAATAGGGTTAATATCTCCGAGCATGAAAAAGTTACTCATCCATCTAGAAAATTAACAAAAACAATGTTCGAACATTTAGAATATAATAATGTCATATAGTCACTACAGACCAGTATTTTAAAAGGCATTTTCGGGGTGAGACCCGAAGCGAGCCTTGGGGCAAGGCTCACCAAAAATGCCCCGAAGTGATGCGGGGCGAAAGTCTCAAGAGGCATACGCCCAGCAATTCGGGGCGTACGCCAGGACGCTGATGCACGTTTTTATAGTGAGGCGTAAGCCCCAGAGACTTTTTTCAAATTAAAACAAAATTTGCTGAATAAGTCCTTAATATAAAACTCAAATTCTCAAAAATCAACTTGTAATTACTCGAAAGTTTTAAAAAGAAATTGAAACATTAAATTTATCCTGTCTAATTGCTGAACTAATTTATAGTCTTTTCCAATTTTCTATCTTGTATGCTAGTCTGCTCCTATCTCCCAAACGTAACGACAGTTAACTTTTTTTTTCAAATACAAAGAAAATTCAATTCCTTCATAGCAGCAAGTTCAAAGTTCAAATTGCAAGTTAGTCATCATTTTTGTTCCTCCATGTAGAAAACTTTATTCTTTTCAACACAAGTTACTTGTGCTTATATATATATATATATATATATATATATATATATATATATATATATATTTCCCTTACTTATAGTTTTCTTCAAATTTTGTGCAATTTACCTATTTAAAAATATTATTGTAATCATATTGTTTGTAAAACATTAAAAATTAAATATCCATAGGGCTTATGCCTCGCGGAGGCATATGTAAAACACCTCGCCCTTACGCCCACACTTTTTAAAACACTGCTACAGACTACAAGAAGAAAATTGAATTGATTTTTTATTCCAACTTGTAACAAAGAAAGAAATGAATAGAAATGCCAAAGTAACTAACTAGTGTTGTTTTATGAAATCAAAGAGAATCTGACAGGAAAGACTTGTGTTCCTACAGCTACAATGGAAGAGGATGGTGAGGCGAGGAGGTGTAAGGTGAATAAGGGGAGCCCCTCAGTGAATGGGCCATAATTGGAGCTGGGCTTTTTGATGTGGACATCATCATGCTACTCTGGCCCTCCACTACTCTCCTCGGCCCCTTTTCGGCCCATATAAGCTCTTGTTGCTTCACCCTACTTGGGTAGCCCATGCAACACTCCATCTGTCCTGCTCTTTTTATGTACCTGCCATATTTTAAAACACTGTAATGAAATATGCGCGTTGCACGTGTATCTCATATTCATGAGTATTTTGTCCTTAATATTAACACATCACTCATGAAGTTAAGGACATGATGTCCTAAAATTTAACAACAGAAGGTGCAAATACAGGACACTTTGTCCTTAATATTTACACAATACTTATGAAGTTAAAGATACCACGTCCTTAAAATTTATACAACACATATGAAGTTAAGGACATGATATCCTAAAGTTTAAAATTACACTATGATGATAGGCAATAATTGCATATTTTAGTCGCTTATTACACTCGAATTTATTGCACTTTAATTGAGTTTGCGCTTTAATCGCTAGTGTTTTGCACTAATTGTGTGTTTTATGCCTTGTAGGTGTGATTCCGAGCTATATAGATATTATGGAATGAATTTAAGTGATTTGAATCTTTGAAGTCTGAGTAAAAGCTCAAGGAATTAAGCCGGGATCGTGTTCGGGGGTCAAATTTGATAATTAAGTACGAACGAAGACTTGAGGAGGCATATTGCGCACTGTCTAGTAAAATAGACATAACCTTTTGCTCAGAACTCCATTTGGGCTCCACAATATATGGTTGGAAAGCTAATTCAAAGGGAAACAACTTTCATGTTTTACGTTTTTCCAAATTCCAAACGGAACAGGATGAAAAACGCGGTCGAAACCGCGACCGCGGAACTGACCGCGGCAGAAATCAGAGAGCTTGTCTGGCCGCGGTCCTACCGCGTTTTGACCGCGGCCGCGCCCCTCCAGGCGTCAAAAAGAAGTCCTATTTCGCCCGGGACAAGTTTATTTCGGCCCTACACTATTCCAACTTGTATAAAAGGGGTCCTAAACCTATTTTGAAGAGAGGGGGACATATTTTGGACATAGATTCGACCTAAGGAGGCAAGAACACATTGGGAGCAAGGCGGAGGATTCTCCTACGAGTTTTTCCTTCCTCTTCCTATTTTTCATTGTTGGTTATGACTTTTAGTATTGTAGTTTTACATACTATTATGAATAGCTAATTTGTTATCTAGAGTTTTGATAGAACCTTTTGTAGGATAAATTCTTGTTATGTTTTTATATAGTTGAGCCATAGCTTTTCTCTATTTGTTCAACTACGTTTATATTCTGGTTGATTGAAGAGCTCTCAATTAGTTGTGCCTATTTAGTATGCATAACTCGGGAGAGAGTGCATATTTAGGTAATTGTTGAACAACACCACTCCCAGAGTATATGAGGGATCAATAACCAAGGGTTTAAAGGTGGGATTAGGGATAACGAAGCCTTGGGTGCGATCTGAAGTGAGCTGTATTAAAAGCCAGCTAGCGTAGCTCGGGAGAGTGCGTCTAGTAAATTGTCATAATTACTCGGGAGAGATGTACGGTAATAAGATTGCTCATGATCAGTAGAGAATACTTAGGCGAAATTATAGAAGACATAGCGGGAAGGATTCCGACAATTGGGGAAATCATAACTCTAGAACTCCTTAATCTTTTCTCTAACCCTCAGTATCGTTAGTTGTTAATTTACTATTTTAATTTGTTAGTTAAGTAGTTAAACACAAGAATCTTAATATCTATAGGTTAGGAATTGTTCAAGCTTGTCTTCTTGGTGATAGTGAACAGCTGTAGCTAAACCTTAGTTCTCTGTGGGATTCGACTCCGGACTTGTAAACCGGATTATATTTGCAACGACCGCATTCTCCTTTTATAAGGCATAGTTGGGCGTGATCAAATTTTGGCGCCGTTGCCGGGAAACTAACGGTGTAGTTGTAGGTGTACATATTGCTAGGTTTCAAGTTTGAACTTTTATTTATTATTGATTTTTTTTTTTTATTATTTTAGTTTTATTTGTTTATTTGAGAAACATGACATCATGGAATTATGAGAATTTTGTTGTTGGTAATTCTACTTTTGATCCTCCTTATGCATATTGTGAAGGAAACCACCCAGGGCAAAATTATCAAAATATTCCTGAGAGCAAGTTTTGTGCACCAACTCAATCTTATGTGTGGAATGTGTGTGATATGTGTGGTAGTAAAGATGGTCACTTTCACGGTTGTGCTTATATTTCTTACCTTCCCCAACCCCTTACTTTGATGGTTCTTCTTTTTCTGGTGAAGTTAATAGGAACAAAGAACCTAGGGAAGCTGACCTAAAGAAGCTGACCTAAAGAAGCTCGAAGATATGTTAAAATGCATTTTGGAACAACAGAGTAAATTACTATTGTGGATAGAAAGGCAGGAGGAAACTATTCACAACTTGAAAGTTCACATGAGTCAACTGGTTGAAGTTTTTAATGCTCAACAAGCCAATATTGTGAATAGTATCCAAGAAGAGCATGAATTAGATACAGAAATTGATGAGCTAGAGGAGGAGGCTAGAGTAGAACACCAACAATTAATCACACTAGATTTTGAGGATGTCGATGTTGTAGAAGAGATACTAGAGTCAACCAAGGATATTGAGGATACATATTTAGTTGACTCTATTGTCATTAGTGTTGAGAATGTAGATAGTCCCAATGTTCATGTTGTGGAGCGCATTGGTCCTCACTCCAAGCATTTTTCCACATTGTGTTTAGATGATGATATGGAAATAGAGTCGTCCGAGCCATTTGAGGAGTCAAGGAATGAGGAACAAAGTGCTTACATTCTGGAATTCTTCTTGCCAGAAAGTCGGGATTACATACCTCATATAAAGGCCAAGAAGTGCCGAATACTACATTATTTTATTGGTCCAGTCAGATTCGTTCCACCACCCCAGGAGCATGATCATAGAGCAGAATCAAAACTTGGGATCTGATTCATAAGTTCAAAGTGGAGGCAGAAAGTGATTCACGTCGTGCCGCGACGTTAAATCAAGCGCTTGTTGGAGGCAACCCAGCTTTATTGCTTTTCTTTTATTTATTTATTTTATTATTTTAATTGTATTATTTTTGTAGTGTCAAGTTTTTTTTATTTTCTAGGAGCATGGAAAGCAAAGGTATTGGAAGGATGCAACAACAAACCAAATGGTTGGAACTAAGTGTGAGGTACTCGCACGAAGGACCCAGCTTGGGAGAAGTCTGAGTACCCCATGAACTGCTAGTGCTTCGGCCTTTGGCCTACCAGGGAGTTTCTTTTACCCTCTTGTATGTATGGGTGTGCACTGGGGACAATGCACAATTTTAAGTGTGGGGTGAGATTGTCTGGGTGACTTTTCATGCTACTTTAGCTGTGTTCGTTTAATTAAATAATTTTTTTTAAAAGATTGGACTTTTCCTGATGATGGATCTTCTAGACAGTTTTCTTGAGGGAAGTAAGTCTAAAGAAAATACCAAAAAGATTTTTTGTTTTGTTTTAGGTAGTGTAGCAATTACCCTTTGGTTTTTCTTTAAACCACGGTTCTTTTCCGAGGGTTTTTTTGAACCTGGTGTAGTTAGTTTTTTTTTTTAAGGAATAAGAGCCATTGTGTTGTGCTTTGAATTGAAGCAATATCTCTTGACTTGGTTATGCCTTGAGAACAGTGAGTACTTTGGTTGTGACGCTTAGGCTCAGTTTTTGACTCTTGTAGAAGTACCTTAAATTGTATGATTTTAACTTTGCTTAACTGCTTTGACTAGAGTGTCTTGATGAATCCAATCCTGAGTGAGTTATGTGCCATGTGTATGTGAGGTTTAGGTGTTATTCTGTGCAGTGCATTTGATGCCTAGAACTTGCCCCGTGTGTTTGCAAAGCGAAATAGTAGTGTTGTTCATTTTTGGAAGTGATATAGGCGTTTTCTTGTTGAGCCAGATATGTATATTTTACCCACCTAATTGTTATGTATCTTAGTTAACCTCTTTGAGCCTATAATCCTGTTTCTTGGCAACCACATTACAGGCCTTACCCATTTGTTGGAATTAACCATCTATTTGAACCATTGTAACCTCTCATGAGCACTTGAATTATTTATGAACTTTGTAAAAGTTAAAGTGTGGGGTGGTTGGTTTGGCTTTTGAGTGGAACTAATGATATAAGGAGAAAGGTGCACTGTTTTGAAAAAGGAAGAGCCACTTGAATTGAAAACAAAATAGTTGGATTGTTGAAAAAAAATTTCTTCATAAGTGGTGGCTCTTGACGTAAGTGTGGTTAAAGAAGTATGGGGTAGTATAAATTGATGTGAAGGTGGAGTTTTGGTTTGACATAAGTATGGAGTTTAAATGTTAAAATGTATGTATTAAAGTGCTTAGGGAGGTATAGTCACTCTTATATCTAAATGTATCCTACCCGTCCCGTAGCCTACATTACAACCAAATAAAGTCCTAATTGATCCTAGATTGAATGAGCTCGATTAGTGGAGTAGTACACTACGGGCAAGCTTATGGTGCATCTTTTGTGGCATATGAATGTTATTTCTGAGAGTGAGTGAATTCTTTCTATCTTGAGTTCCTAAGTGTTCTTAAATTTTATTATGTGGAACTACTCTCTTTTGTTGTGTGAGGGCACTTGATTCATGAAGGAAAGGTAATGTCAGTGACCTCTATGTTAGAGTAAGTAGGTGAGTTGTGAATAATGCGTGGTACTTGTGAGTCAAATCTTGAGGTGAAGATGTTACGCTTTTGTGCTTAGTCTATTTTAAATACTCTTGGTGTGATGAGTTAGGAGAATTGTTTAAAAAGGTCGTGTTTATAAAAAAAAGAAGTGTAGTTTGATTGCTCGAGGACGAGCAATGGTTTAAGTGTGGGGTGTTGATGATAGGCTATAATTGCATATTTTAGTCGCTTATTACACTCGAATTTATTGCACTTTAATTGAGTTTGCGCTTTAATCGCTAGTGTTTTGCACTAATTGTGTGTTTTATGCCTTGTAGGTGTGATTACGAGCTATATAGATGTTATGGAATGAATTTAAGTGATTTGAAGCTTTGAAGTCTGAGTAAAAGCTCAAGGAATTAAGCCGGGATCGTGTTCGAGGGTCAAATTTGACAATTAAGTACGAACGAAGACTTGAGGAGGCATATTGCGCACTGTCTAGTAAAATAGACATAACCTTTTTCTCAGAACTCCATTTGGGCTCCACAATATATGGTTGGAAAGCTAATTCAAAGGACTACAACTTTCATGTTTTATGTTTTTCTAAATTCCAAACGGAATAGGGTGAAAAAAGCGGTCGAAACCGCGACTGCGGAACTGACCGCGACAGAAATCAGAGAGCTTGTCTGGCCGCGGTCCTACCGCGTTTTGACCGCGGCCGCACCCCTCCAGGCATCAAAAAGAAGTCCTATTTCGCCCGGGACAAGTTTATTTCGGCCCTACACTATTCCAACTTGTATAAAAGGGGTCCTAAACCTATTTTGAAGAGAGGGGGACATATTTTGGACATAGATTCGACCTAAGGAGGCAAGAACACATTGGGAGCAAGGCGGAGAATTCTTCTACGAGTTTTTCCTTCCTCTTCCTATTATTCATTATTGGTTATGACTTTTAGTATTGTAGTTTTACATACTATTATGAATAGCTAATTTTTTATCTAGAGTTTTGATAGAACCTTTTGTAGGATAAATTCTTGTTATGTTTTTATATAGTTGAGCCATAGCTTTTCTCTATTTGTTCAACTACGTTTATATTCTGGTTGATTGAAGAGCTCTCAATTAGCTTTGCCTATTTAGTATGCATAACTCGGGAGAGAGTGCATATTTAGGTAATTGTTGAACAACACCACTCCCAGAGTATATGAGGGATCAATAACCGAGGGTTTAAAGGTGGGACTAGGGATAACGAAGCCTTGGGTGCGATCTGAAGTGAGCTGTAGTAAAAGCCAGCTAGAGTAGCTCGGGAGAGTGCGTCTAGTAAATTGTCGTAATTACTCGGGAGAGATTTACGGTAATAAGAGTGCTCATGATCGGTAGAGAATACTTATGCGAAATTATAGAAGACATAACGGGAAGGATTCCGACAATTGGGGAAATCATAACTCTAGAACTCCTTAATCTTTTCTCTAACCCTCAGTATCGTTAGTTGTTAATTTACTATTTTAATTTGTTAGTTAAGTAGTTAAACACAAGAATCTTAATATCTATAGGTTAGGAATTGTTCAAGCTTGTCTTCTTGGTGATAGTGAACAGCTGTAGCTAAACCTTAGTTCTCTGTGGGATTCGACTCCGGACTTGTAAACCGGATTATATTTGCAGCGACCGCTTAGTCCTTTTTATAAGGCATAGTTGGGCGTGATCACACTACACATATGAAGTTAGGACGGGATGCCCTAAAGTTTAAAATAGAAAGTGCTAATTCAGGACACTTTGTCCTTAATATTTACAAAGCACCGATGAAGTTAAGGACATCATGTCTTGTATAGCGTATTTTTGTTCAAGCGGGCAAAAATTTATTAAAGTACTGGCTAAAGAGTAAATACATTTTAAACAGTGACTTAAGAATAAATACAACTCTAATTAGTGGCTAACTGTGCACTTCCCCTAAGGAAAAATGTAAGCGGCCCGTATAAAAAACAAAATCAATGTCAAATTGAATCGATTCTTTCGACTCTTTGGATTCCTCACCTTCAATAAAGTATATGTTATATTAGGTTTTATATATTATTAATTACTACTCCTATTTTACCTTGCTCTATAAGGTAAATTCTAATTGATCATAATATCCTAAATATTAGGACCTTTTAGATAGTTGTTCAAATAAGAAAGTTATTTAATATGTAAAAGTTTAGTTGATTTTAATCCTAAATATTAGGAGTACGAAATAATTAAATTATAATTTTATCCATTGTAAACTCTATTTTTAAAAGTAAAAAAAAAAAACGAACGGAATTTTACTAAGAACTTTGGTACTTTAAATGTAGCATATATTACTCAAAACACTATTGTACTAGTAACAAATACTCCATCAATTTAGGTGCAGGGCACAATATTTGTTTGAAGTTGTTGAAAAGTCCTTGGACTATCTGAAACAGGGCAAGGGCCAAAAGGAAAAAAAGGTAAAATATTAAGAATGTTTGCCGGCCACATTCATGTGTTCCAATTTAATAAAAAATTCTCTCAATTTCTTTGTTTTTCTTTCAATGCTAGCTACTTAAAGTTTAAAAATATGTAATTGCGTTGCCATCATTTATTGAAAAAGAATTTAATTTATTTTTACGTATCCGATAAGAGAAAAAAAGCGAGTAAGAGTTTTGGACATTGTTACACTCTGTTATCATCATTTTCAAATAACCTATCGATGTACAGTTAACCTTTTCGATAACTAAACGATATGGTTATCCAGTAAAATTCTTCTAAAAAGGGTTATAATATTGGTTCAATGACTAACCCATATGGGAAAGAGATAATACTTATAACTTTTCTCAAGGACCAATATTGGAGCTTTTGATGTTGGGAAATGGTCAATCTTTCGTAGAAGTATATATATACTGAGCGGCTCAAGTATATGCGAGACTTACAACTAAAATTTAATATAAGGCCTAAATTTTTAAAAGGAATGTAATAAGATATATTTTTATACGAAATCTATTTTTCTAGCTTTTTGAGATATAAAGTTGTTAAAAATCTTATTTATAATTGATTTTTTCTAATAATTATTTTTCAATTGATATTATAGCCAACTCATTTAGTCTTTCTTGAGATATTGTTGATTTTAGATAAGATATTATAGAGCAATAGAAGTATAGAACTATTGGAAGCTTTAAAGTATCGTTGAACACTTAAACTAATAAAATATTGGAGAAAGAATGTGAGTAAGAATATTTAAGAGAAAGACAAAAAATAAGTAAGGTTTTTGAAATATGAAGAGATTGGAAAAAAAAAAAAGATTGACTTAAACAAATTATGAAAGGGAGAGTAAAAATTTGACACGTTATCTAATGAAGGAGTAAAAAGTAAGAAATTGGAACGTTGGAAAAACTATTCTTCTACACATTTTTAAGCAAGTTAAATTATTATCTTATTTACATATATAAAGAGCTTTCTTTCCTTTTATATTAAAAACTCTACTTTTGTATTAAAAGTAGTAAATATTATTATTTTAAACACCTATAAATCTACTATTTTTAAAAAGTAAAGTTCCCAAATTTGAAGGCCTAGACATAAGCCTTACCTCTTATAACGTTAGAGCCGGCCTTGAAAGTATATATAAATCAAAATATTCTATGAGTGTTTCTCATTTAATACCACTATTCAACTTGGGTTTCCATAGTAATAAAGACGAGCATTAGAAAACAAAAAGTAAATCAAGAGGTAGGTAGGTACCTTTGACTAAATCTTTTTCCCAAGCATTCAACACATTTTCTACCTTCTGCCATCTCTCCCATGCCCATGCGCACGCATTGCCTGCAGTAGGCTCTTCCACATACCTGTTATTATACATAGAGTTTTGAAGAGTTTATTCAAATAGTCGTCCATCCATACGCTTAAATTAATAATAGCTCGCAAATTTATAATATATGTTTATTTCAAATATAATATGTGTATAATCATTTATGATCAGTTATAATCTATGTATACTAATTAGGAAAAATAAACGGTCGACTAGCTGTTTGTGTAGAAATCCATATTATTTTCCAGATTTTTAACTTATGGGACATATAACTAAACCAAGTTTGTGAATGCTTGGAAATTATTTGAAGCTATTAAGATTACTTCTTAATTTGATGATTAGTTTGATGTATGAAAAATTAGTATATAATGTATAATTTAAAAATATGTGTGCTCTTTTTAAACAAAATATAATTTTGTTTGCTTTTATAAAGATTAGATTTATCATTTAGCTGTTTTATAAATTTATGTATATCTAATGTCAGTATTTTTATTTTACATTCTATTTTATTTAAAATGATACATATTCTCCTGCAAATTTATGTAGAATATAATTTATGAGGAAAAGAAAAGTATAATATTATTTTAGTAATGTTGGATTCTATGTGCAGATCAAAACTCTTATCAAACCAACCGAACAAGCCGTAAGGTTTATATGATGTGGGATTTGAGTATATAATAATCATACAAAGAATATTTACAAAAACAGTACTTCCTCCGTTTCAGTTTATGTGAATCTATTTCCTTTTTGGTGCATTCCAAAAAGAATGATCCATTTAACAATTTAGCTTAAACTTACAATTCTACCTTTAATGAGAAGTTTTTATAACCAGACATATACTCTGGACCCTTTTTGACTTGTTTAGGACCACAAATTTTAAAAGTCTTCATTTTTCTTAAATTTCGGTCTTCATTTTTAAAAGTCTTCATTTTTCATTTTTCTTAAATTTCGGTCTTCATTTCGGTCTTCATTTTAAAAGTCTTCATTTTCCTACCTTTCATTTTTGTTTAGGACCAGTCAAACAGGTTCACATCGATTGAAACGGAGGGAGTATAGTTTAATATGATAACTTACTATTATTTTATACTTATGTGAAAAAATTTATATAAATATATTTTATATTGTGGGTGCAAACTTAAATTGGATATGAATAAAAATAAGTCTAACCAAGCAGCGGTGACGAAAGAGGTAGATGTAGGTGGTGCAAACTGTACAAATATTGGAGTGAGGAATCCCTGGTCGCCGCCGCCCGCCCGTGGATACCATGCTTATCCCACTCATTTGACTCATGTCATGATCATAACTCATGCTGTTCCCTACTACATGCATCCTCCCATGTGAACCGTAAGGATGATGACCTCCGACGACATGCCCATGATGATGGGCAGCTCCATGTCCATCCATTGCATGATGATGTCCTCCATGTCCATGATGATGTCCATTCATTGCATTATGATGGGCAGCTCCATGTCCATGATAATGTCCATCCATTTCACGATGATGGTAACCTGATCCGTGGCCGCCATAACCATGATGAAGATTATGGTGATGGTCACTATGGCGTCCATGCAACATGGAATTCTCCTCCATGACATGGTGACCATGGTTTTGCGGGCGACGGTAATCTTGATAAACATGATTATTAGTATGATAATTATTTTCAATAACAATATTTTCAAAAGCTCTGTTAAAGTCTAAGCTGGGCAATTTGGTAAGTGATGAATTAGGCAAAGGTTCAGAAACATCAGACATCATGACTTCCTTTTGGGAATTAATTTTCTTATCTGAAGAAGAAGAAAGGGTAGCATTATTATGCTGTTGTTGTTTATTATGGGGACGGACTTCAGAAAGGTCTTCAAAAGTAAGGTTGACAGAATCATCACGAACTCCAAGATACAAATCTTCTAGTTCTCTTCTTGCTTTGGCCAAAGTTTCCAAATCTCCCATAATAAATTTAGTTTAACAAAATTTGGAGAAGAAAGGGTTTAATTGCAAGTGTTTAATTTGTGGTAGAATATTGGTGGGTATTGCATATATGAAGAGAGAGTAGAGACTCGACGATAGTGTAAGGACAAATTAAATAATGTATGTAGCAGCTCAGGCCGGCCATACATATCAACAATCACTAAGACACAACTGTACAATTTTCTTTTCAATTAAATAAAACATTAACTTCCTTTTTAATTTTGAATCTTCCTTTAAAGTTTAATGTCTGAGTTTAACTTCTTCTTTCTGGAAACTTTTTGTACTAGTAGACCACCTAAAGGATAATATATTGACATCATTGATTAAAAGTGAAATTAACATAAACTGAAAATTTAATATACTTGCTATAATAGGTATTGATAATGTAAATTAAAATTTTCACATCGTAAGAGTGTATGCATATATACGTTAAACATATCCATTAAAGACATCACAACGTCAGACTGTCAAAGCATAAGTAACCCAACCAGCTCCGAGACATGTCTTTGTTCTTTGTTTTCTCGTATTCTTCCTCTGACCTAATCATACAATATGTGGGTGTTAGGCAAAACCTCCAATTTTATTATTAATGTGAAAAATAATTACACATATTGAGCATGCGAACATGCGGTTAATTATATATTACCCCATTGTAATTGGTCTAAAAATTCAAATGTAACTTTTTATTATTCTTAATTTGTGTCTCACTACATAAAAACACTTATTTTGTGGGAGTTTGTTTTGTCAAATTGTGACGGGTTTTTGACCTCCTAAAAAAGAATTGTGTTCTAGAAGTGCCACAATTATCTTTGACGCGAGCATTTGTAACGATCCGACCGGTCGTTTTGAGCTCTAGCGCATCGTTCGGTGGATTGACACCTCGACTAGCTTCACTTCATGTTTTATGACTTGTACGTGTGGCAGAATTGAATTTCAGGAAGTTCAGAGCTGATTCGGATGGAAAATTCTCAATTCGGAAGCTTTAAGTTGGAAAAGTTGACCAAGGTTGACTTTTGAGTAAGCGACCTCGGAATCAGGATTTGAAGGTTCCAATAGGTTCGTACGATGATTTCAGACTTGGACATTTCTGCTCTTATTATGGAAAGTTGGCATTTTAAAAGTTGAAGAATTTCCTAAGTTTGATTTGAAGTGAATTTCCTAAGTTTGATTAGAATAGGTTCGTATTATGATTTGTAACTGGTACGTAAAGTTTGGCGTCATTCCGGGATGTTTAAATATGATTCGGACGCGTTCGCCGAAGTTTGAGTGTTTGAAAGTTGAAAGAAGGATTTTGGTCGTCGATTCGTAAATTTGATGTTATTCATGGCGTTTCAAGCCTTTGGAAAAGTTCGAATAAGGTATTGGGACTTGTTGATGTGATTGGACGGGGTCCCGGGGGCCTCGGGCGAGTTTCCGGGTATTTTCAGATAATTTCCTCCATGTTTGCTGCTGCTGATGCTGTTTCTTGTGTTGTTCATCGCGAACGCATAGTTGCTCGCGCTCGCGAAGAAGGATTTGAGCTGGAGGATTTTTGTTCATCGCGTTCGCGAAGGTGTGGACGGATATGCACCACGTTCGCGGCAGGAGATCGCGTTCGCGTAGGGGAAAAGAGCTGGGCCTGGAAGCTTGGCTTTTGCGTTCGCGTTGGAGTGGTCGCGTCCGCGAAGAGGTGGCCTGATGAAGCATCGCGTTCGCGACCCCTGTCTCGCATTCGCGAATGAGAGTTTTGGAGCTGGAGCAGGATGTTCTTCGCGAACGCGAGGGTGTATAGGGTAAAATATGCTATGACAGGTGGCTGCTTAAAAGAATGACACGTGGAACCGAAGACAATTATCCCGTTTGACACCGGAAGGAATGACACTCATAAAGTGGCAATATATACCTTCCGCTCGATGGCATTAATGAAGAATATTTCACAACATTGAGTGCGCTGCCCGGTACAAAGAACTTGTCATTTATGCTCACCGTTACAGCTCCATCAATGGCCCTCATAATTGACATTAAAGAAGGGCACGTTCCTAGGACCTTGTTCCCTAGACGTAGCTATAAATAGTGAGCTCTGTTATCATTGTAAGGGACACGAATTTTCTGGCAAAACTGATACTATAATCTATACTAAGCTCTATACAACTTTGTCTTCTAATTTTTTTTCTTTTCTTGCGGCCGGAATCACTATTTCTGCTATTTCATCTTCTCATCAAGGCTAAGTATTACATATTTCTTCAATTTTATTTCATTATTTCAGGATCAAATTAATTCACTTATCTAGAAACCACGTATAAAATTCAACTGTACCATTTTATGGGTAAACAGTTTGGCACCCACCGTGCGGCCTAGACATCCGTGTAATTAAGTTGATCCTTGCCTCTTTTACTAACACATTTTGATTATTTATCTTAGAAAGAATCATAAGAAATGGCAGATAACGGTATTAACAACACACACAATCCTGAGGTTCGAGGAGACTAGCTTCATTTAGAAGATTCTATCAGTGACACCTTCTCATGGGCGCACCACCGATGCTGAAAGGACCAGACTCGAAGAAGTATACTCAGTGGTCGTACAAATCGAGCGCGGCACCAGAGTTAATCCCGAAGCGGTTTATAATGCCCGACGTTCCAAAGTATGATGGAACTTCAAATCCTCAGGAGCATATTACCACCTTACAACGGCGGTAAACGAGAATGATTTAGCTCTTCACGAAATTGAATCTGTTTTGCTCAGGAAATTTGGGAAGACTCTCACGAGGGGAGCCTTGACGTGGTATTCACTGTTACCCGAGCATTCCATAGATTCATTTGAGATGCTCGCGGACTCTTAATAATAAGGCTCATGCCGGTGCCAAAAAGGTATAGGCCCGAAAAGCCGACATAGTCAGGATTGCACAAGGAGAATCCGAGTTGCTGCGGGAGTTCATTACCCGGTTCCAAAAGGAGAGGAAGGTGACCCCATTGATCCTGTTCCGCCCTCCCCAAAGATCATGTTGATCGTCTAGCACGGGGAATCTTCCCCTGATTTCGAGGGTTCTGCATTGTCCCGGTTGTGACGGTAGTTGTTTTTAGCCCGGTCAATCAAGAATTCTCTAAGATGACTATTCTTCAACAGTGTCACCACTTCTTCACAGAGATGTCAGCAGTCCCCAGTCTGGTGTCCATTCGTCCCGTGGTATTCACACTACAAGTTGGGGTCCCTCTGGCTGGGATCGATCTCACTGGCCTCGGAAACCGTGCATCCTTGATGTTTGTCATGGCTGATACCAACTCTACTACGCTGACATTGAAATTGTATTCTGAAAGCCTGGGGTAGGAAGGATCCCGCGTACCGATGCTTCCTTGTCTTGCAATGATTTGTTGTTCCATCCGCGATCAGACCTTTTGTCGGTGGTGAATCAATCTCCTGATTGGAAACCTCTGCCGCGGACTTTGGTCCGTTCGTAGGGCAAAAACTGGCCCCTCGAAGACCGTCTATCCGTGTTGAAGTTGTCTTTTGATTTTTCTTTATTCATTTCCCGTCCCTTTACCAACGACGGGAAACAACTTGGTTATCTTCGATCCTTATCTTTGACTCGTATCGGTTATGGACATCCGCCTAAGTCATTGCTTGGAACTCAAGCAAACTTTCCTTCAATTTCCAGGAAGTGTCTGAACTTCTCATATTCAGACCTTTGGTGAATCCTTCAGCCGCCCATTCATATGGAACAGCCGGGAGTGCAGTGCACTCAATGTTGTGGAATATTCTCCATTAATGCTACCAGGTGGTGGGTAATTATTGCCTCTTTATGAGTGCCATTCCTTTCGGTACCAAACGGGATATTTGCCTTCGGTTCCACGTGTCATTCTTTTAAGCAGCCACCTATCATGGCATATTTTACCCTATACGGATAATCCCCCTTCTTTCCGGTGAAATAGCTTTGTGTCACCGAAAAGTTGGTATAAACACTCTTTTGGCGGGAATTACTATGATGCCTTATGAAAGGCTTCTGACGTTTGGTTAGATGCACGTCTCTCCGCATTTAGTGCCCTGAACACGCGTCATCCCACGATTCAGCATAGCTTTTGCCAGTTCTTGCTCATTGCCATGAATTTAGCTGCCTAAACTTTTACTTATATGCATTATTCTTCTTCATTCATATTCCGTAACTTTCCAAGCTTTCTAAAATCTTCCTTATTGTTCTTCAATCTCTCTTTAGCTCCCTTCAAACAAAAAAGCTTTTATTTCATACAAATGGCTTCTTTGGCACGACCCAAACCGATGGGCCGCGACGGGCATCCGGTACCTTACCCAACCGAGTACCAACGTAACATATCTTTCGTATCATACCATCATAGGTAAATGAGACCGAAAGGCTTCCGTGAGATAACTAGAATAAAACATGAGGGAATACTCGACAAAGGAGGACCCAACGTATAATATAAACTTATACATATGACATACGAGCCTATAAGACAAAAATGATCACTCGTATACTGAACATAGGCCGACAAGGCCATACAATCTTTCATATACATGACATATGTCTACAAGCCTCTAAGAGTAGATAAAAACCATAAAGGTCGGGACAGGGCCCTGCCATACCAATCAATACATGTCCAAATCATACTAACCAAATAGGCAACTCCGGAGCAAATGGAGCGCACCAACACCTTTCGTTGAGCTGATAGCCTACTTGGAGGACTCTCAACCTGTCTATTGGGACCTGCGGGCATGAAACGCAGCGTCCCCAAGCAAAAGGGACGTCAGTACAAATAAAGTACCGAGTATGTAAGGAATGAACATCAGTGAATAAAAGTCATGAGAGAAACAGGGAGTAAAAGACTCAACATGTAAGTCTGATTAGCTCTGTGAATCATTTAATATTTATAATTCCATGCATATTCGTATAAATGCCATACCATGCATAGGTATATGCGTACATAACATCATTAAGCCTCTGAGGGCATCCCATCATATCATCTCAGCCACTATGGGCAAAATCGTCAACGTATACCAGCTGATCAGGTGGTGGTGCGTATATAACGCCATAACCTTTCCTCATGTCCCGTATATATATATATATATAATATACGCGTATATAATGCCATCTGTTCATGGGTCAATGTACATGTATAATTGAATGAAATGCATAATAAATACGTTAATAAGATTTCTCGGTATGTCATAAGATCAATACGCCTTTGATTAATATTATGAAATAAACTTTATCAACTTATGTATTTTCTGAGACTCATGAACAGATGATAGAATAATAGGACACATGGAGAATTAAGAACATAGGCACTTCTACTACTTTTATGAATAGAGTCATTTATGAAAGTTATGCATTTGCTCGTTTCGTTTGTATCGTATGGATCATGCCAAAAGGAAAGAAGGGATAGCCTTAACATACCTGAGCCGATTATCTTGACAATCCATCTAACACACATCAATTGCGAAAAATACACGTAACAATGGATCGAAGTAGGGAAAAATTCGTATGATATTCTTGAGACAGATTTTACCGTACTCCCTTAGAATCGCAATTTAACGTTGCTATAATACTAAGTAGTCTCGTATGAATTTTTTGAAGCTTCTTCCTTACATTGTAGAGATATATGTATCTCCCTTAAGTGATTTAGAGAGTTTTTTAATCATAGTGGGTGTGGGCCCACATATGTTATGACGAAGCCATAAAACTCTCTTAATATGCCATCTTGCTTCATGAAGTAAGAGTCATTAGGTGGGCTTTGATCCACATTTAATTGCTGCCAGGTTGGGGGTTTAATATGCTCATCCAATTGTCACACCTCCTTTTTACCTACACCCGAAGGTAGTACAAGGGAGTTTTTCCAATTAAAGGACAATCGAAATGGAATTTATTTATTTAAAGAATTCAGAGTCGCCATTTGGGATAATTTTATGGTGTCCAAGGTCACCGGTTCAAATCCCGAATCGAGGAAAAGATTGACTCTGTATTACAGTTCGCGAACACAAAAATCCGGGTAAGGAATTCTGTTAACCTGGGAGAAGGTGTTAGGCATTCCCGAGTTCCGTGGTTCTAGCACGGTCACTCAACTGTTATTATTGGCCTATTATCTGATTTTAATACATGTTTAAACCTATGTGCATTTTTAACTTTAAATCGCTTTTAATCATTTTTAAGAAAGATTGCAACGTCATTTAACATATGTCTTGAACCACGTCGCATAAATGCACTCGTGGTCGGCAACATATTTTATATAACATTGTTGAGATTTGGATTTGGGTCACATAAATGCACACCCGAGTTTAGGAAAGTAATTTAAAATTACGCGCCTAAAGCAACTACGCATTGTCAAATTTGCGAGGGCCATGGAAAGTTTAACTAAATGGCGCGCCTCGAATTCTAAGGATAAACAAGATTAATTAAACGGGGCCCATGCAATTCGAGGTTTTGTTCGGCACGGTACACCTCAAATCATTCCAAGAAAAACTTTACTCCGCTAAAATAAACTACGGGTATTCATGAACTATTTTACTATACTACTTGAGATTATTACCAAGTCATTGATTCTGGATAAGAATTATGGAAGAAAAGAAAAATGTCACAAGCCCAAACCATGTTGCAAAGTCCACTGATTCATGAAGAGAACTTCACAAATTAATCTATGTCAAAATTGCATGTTCACTCGCAATGCCTTATCGAAATGGGACGTAATTAACGAGCAGAAGCTCATGCCTAAACGCAAATGAATAGAACTAAGAAATCAGCCACCATATTCATTCAAATTATATGTATATACCAATATAGTACCCCAAAATAATCACAAAAGAAGACAAAAGAAGTCAGTGTCCATTTTTCAACTAGCCAGATTAAAAATACAGCCATACTAGCCGAGCATTGGCTTTTCCAATTCTTTTAGCCTAAGAGCTTAAGAAACGAGTCATTCATGGCAAAATAAGAGTAGCTATGCTTAATACTTTGTAAAAATAGGATCAAATACCATCCAGAAAAACTGATTTCCATTGAGTATCATGACTGAATCCAACAAAATGCGATTTAACAAGTAGTTCACGAGCGAGAAAACAACCTATTACCCTTCGCCAAAATTACTCTTAACTTCAAATCTCATCCAAAACCACAAGTGTGATGGCAGAAAATCACATACAAAGGAATAATCATAAAATGTGAAACTAGTTCAGACCAAATACCATGATAGAGTGTTTGATTGTACATTACCAACGCTTAATCACTAATTCATCTAGACAAAATGTTAATCAAGTCTTCATGACCATCCCAAGTTAAATACAATGGTAAAAACTCATTGACTCCACCCAGAATTTATTCAATCAAGAAGACAACATCAGGTTTTTTTAAAAAGAAAAATCAGAGTAACACAACTAAACCAACAAAATGGAACTATGCTTTAAACTTCTGCTTTGCATTCTCATTCCTCAAGTCAAAAACTTCACAACGAAATGATGTACAGGAGCATGTACCTGAATACAGCAAAAAGGGCCAAAATTTAGCCTGGAGCAAAGAGGAGACAGCAGTTGGAGCAAGCCAAACGAAATAGCAGAATAAAGTTCGAGATCAGCAATGGAAAAGTGTTTCCACAGCAAAACCAAACCCAAAATTTTCAGAAAACAAACCAGAGTTCAATCCATTTCAACCCAAATGTGAAATCACATCATTTTCAGTGATGTTAACTAAATAATGAAGATTAGAAGCTATATATTAAGCAAATTTGAGCCAATTTTCAAACTAATAGTGTAAGGAAATCAGTGTTGCAGCCGTCTCAATTTTTCTAAATCTTCTCCTCTCCTAAAAATTCAGCTAATGGGGCATTTATACACGGGAATTAGGGCAGCAGTAGAATTTTCAGATTTTTGCTCTTTTACCCCTTTCTTAACTTTTATTCCTAAACTTTAAACCCCAATTTCTAACCTGCTGGTCAACCTACACCCAAACCCCACCTTCCAGGAAATTTTCACAGTGGTTATACAAGATTCCCCTAAATTAAAAACCCTGAACTACCCCTTAAGCCTAGGTTATTTACCCTTCAGCTCATGGGTCAATTTAACCCATATCCCAATCCTAACCCATGGGCTCGACAGCCAGAAATAACCCCTCCCCTCTCTGGGCTCCTGACCTTTGAAGCCCTGATTTTAATTCAAAAATCGACAACGCACAAGAAAACTGGCTTACGGAGTTATAAACTCCCGATACCATAAATCCAACGAAATAAAATTAAGGTAAAATTTGGGCAAAATCAAACAATGAAAACAGATGGACTAATAACCATGCTGACCTTACTATGACCCAATCCTAACATTCTAGCAAAATGATTTACAACAAAAAAAGAAAAAGAGAAGAGATGAACCAGAAAGAGATGAAGAGAGAAATAACACAAAGGATAGAAACAAAATGGAAAGAGATTACCTAATCGCGGCCAAATTTGGACAAATCTCCAGCAAACCCCGATTTAAACCAAAATTGGTATTACCCGCATGTTCTCCTTGAGAACAAACGGACAATACTAGTTTCGATCTTAATCGCTTTGGAAAAAATTTCTCTTCTTCTTTTTTAGATCCAAAGCTGACCGGATTTGGTGGGGATTTTGGGAGATGTGATGGTGGATTTGAAAGGGGGTGGCAACAAGGGTTAGATGGTCAAGTTTCGAAGGGGTTTGGAGATCAACCGCCTACTCTGGCGATTCTCGGTGGGCGGCGATCGGTGGTTAGAAGTGAGGGTGAAGGAGGCGATATAACCGGGATCCTAGGTTTAAATGATAGAGTTTGGACATTTTTAATCAAAAAGGGGACAGTTCCAGGGCCGTTGGATGAGATACAATGAAAGGCCGAGATCTCTTTAAATTAATTGAACTAGAAACGACGTCGTTTGGGTCGAGGAAGGGCTGGACCGGGTTAAAGGCGGATCTGGGCTGGTTTGCAGACCAATTGGACGGGTTAAATGGGCAAAACGCTTGGGCCTGTGGAAAATCAATTAATCTGGCCCAAAGTTCTATTTCTTCACTTTCTTTTGAAATTTCCTTTTTATTTTCAAACTCTTTTTGATTTCTTTTCAAATTAAAACTCAAATAAAATCCAAACTAAATCCTAAATCAAATCAATGCTAACACATTAAATGAATTAACTCTAATTAAAACTAAATTGAAGGAAAAACTACCAAAATTCAAAATTAAAATTAAAAGTGCAAATTAAACTATTTTTTGTGATTTTTCCCATTTTTATAAAACAATTAATTTGTTAATTAATCCTAAAATGTGAAATTAAATCCTAAATGCAAATGCAATGTATTTTTTGTATTTTCATTAATTAACAAAATTAACATGCGTAGACAAGTGCAAACAATTAACACAAAATGCTACAAAAATCCACGAAATTGCAAACAATGGAAAAAATTATTTTGTTTTGAATTTATGAGAGTAATTCTTATAGGGCACAAATCACGTGCTCACAGCTGCCCCTCTTTGCTCTGAAACACGAAGAGTTTTTGTGCAAAGATAAAGTGAGCGGATACGAGCGATTTTTGCCCATTTGAATACTCCGTGGGAAGCATTTGTTTGAAAGATTTGACCGCACCCTGCCTCCGAGGTTGACTACATATCCTTGGCTATAAAGGAATCAGGTCAGTGTAGTTCGGGAAGTTTTGGTAGCTGGGACTACCATGAAGCTGTGATTTCACTGTTGCTGCTGCTGCTACTACTGCTTACTGAACCCCTTATTACACCACGCCAAAATAAAAGAAGCTGGACTAAACTATGATCTATGAATTACAAAAGCCCAATCTATATCTTCAAACTTGATCTTGTGATTCTTGTTGCCTTGTTGACTTGTATTCTCCCGGTGAAGTCCCTTTGTTGCCGACTTGAATTGTAATCTGAGATGTTTTTCCTTTCCTTCAGGTGGATGCCTGATTGCCAAAAAACTTGAACTGTAATCCCGTGCTCTCCAGGTGGGCGCCTGAGTGTTGAACTTGAACTGTATTCCCGTGCTCTCTAGGTGGGCGCCTGACTGCTGAACTTGAACTGTATTCCTGTGCTCTCCAGGTGGGCGCCTGACTGCTGAACTTGAACTGTATTCCTGTGCTCTCCAGGTGGGCGCCTGACTGCTGAACTTGAACTGTATTCCCGTGCTCTCTAGGTAGGCGCCTGATTGCTGAACTTGAATTGTATTCTCGTGCTCTCCAGGTGGGCGCCTGACTGCTGAACTTGAACTGCTTCTCCCTGTTCTCCAAGTGGGTGCCTGATTTCAACAAAGATAGACAAAACAAAGAAAATTTTCTGCCCCAGTTTGGTAGTTGGGCACATATGTGAGTGTTAGACTGAATAAAGTTACCAAATATTCTAAGAATTTGAAAGCTAGATCCCATTATCCAGGAGGGTCCTGACAACTCCTAGTTAAACGATAGTTTTAATCTAAATTATATCTGTTAAAGGTATGACTTCCGCTAAATCTTGTTATCTAAGAAGGTCTCGAAACTACATCCCATTATCCAGGAGGGTCCTGAAAATCAAAAATCAAATCTTATCTTAAGAGTGGCAACTTTTACGGCTGAATTATACTACCCTACAACAGAACTTACGCTAAATATTGTTATCTAATGGAAATCTTTAAAGCTAGGCCCCATTATTCAGGAGGGTCCTGAAGACTTCTAATTGAATCCTATGTTAAACATGCAAACTTTCAAACCAACTTATATTCCTTGGGGTACATTTATGCTAGATTTTGCTTCTTATGATTGTTTCGATTTTTAAACTAGGTCCCATTTTCCAGGAGGGTCCTAAAAATCAAAATTCAAACCTTTCTGGTGCTTGCCTTTTCTTACAGAGGGTTTCTCCGAAACAAACGAAACTTTCTGTCCCTGTTTCAATCAAAGAAATATCTTGTCAATTTAAAAATATGGTGGTTGCTTTGTGGCCTTGACTTTGAGGGCGATTGCTCCTTCACTTCCCATGATAAATTTGATTTCCACTCGAAGACCTTGCTTGTTTATTGACTAACCACTTTCTCTGTCACCCCTATCACAGAAAATATCTCTTCTCCATTCAGACCCAATATCCTCTATTTGTTGCGTTGCTCGTGAACTGGCATCTACCAAACCTTTGTGTCTCACATGAATCCCAAAGCACGTCAATTGCCACCCACTCCGTGTGTACGCTGTTCTTTCTTGACTTAAACCACTGGCCTTGGCCTTGAGGTCTGTTGCTCCTTCACTTGCCATGCTAACTTTGATTTCCACTCGAAGACCTTGTTTGTTTATTGACTAACCACTTTCTCTGTCGCCCTTATCACGGAAAATACCTCTTCTCCATTCAGACCCAATATCCTCCATCTGTTGCATTGCTCATGAACTGACATTTACCAAACCTTTGTGTCTCATGAATCTCGAAGCACGACAATTGCCACCCACTCATTGCGTATGCTGTTCTTTCTTGACTTAAACCACTGGCCCTGGCCTTGAGGTCTACTGTTCCTTCACTTGCCATGATAACTTTGATTCTTGCTTGGAATACCTTGCTTGTCACTGGTTTCTTTGTGAATCTTATCGCAGAAAATACCTTCGATCCGTTCACCCAACACCCTCCATCTGTTGCATTGTCCATGAATTGATAGGTACCAAACCTTTATATTTTACAAAGATCCCAAAGCATGTTGATTGTTCCCAGCTCAGTGCGCTTGTTGTTCTTTCCTGACTTATGCCACTTTGATGTGCTAGCCAGATCCCGTTTTGTGCAATTGGAAAGTTGGTGGCAAATTTTGAAGTCATTTCTCACTTGTTCCGACCAAACAGACTCAGGAAGAGGAAGTAAACAAGACAAAAGAAACAAAGTGAAGGACAAAGGAAGGAGATGATTCCTAACAAGAAAACTACAAAGTAGAAACCTATCAGATGTGGATACCAACTCTAATGACCATGACATGCACTTGTGGCCTATTCTGTTGAGCAAGTCTGATGTTCAACTCTTGTCGTACCTTTTTCGCCGTGAAACTAGGCCTCAATGCTCCGATTATCCAATCTAATTCATGATCCTTATTCAACTCGTAGTGCCCGAAGGGTTTTCACCATCAAGTCTCTCTCATTTTGTTCTCTCTCTCAACTCACCGTCGCCTTATGATGCCCGTGAAGGTTTTCACCAATAAGACTCTCTCATTTTTGATTTCTCTCAGCTTTCATCGCCTTACGGTGCCCGTGGGGGTTTTCACCAATACGTCTCTCTCATCTTTCATTTTCCTTGTTTAGACCGGAGTGTTGTCCCTGATATGATTCACCTCTACTTGCTCGCCTTGGCATCTCTCGAAGACTGATCGGAAGGTCTTTCTTTGGACCGTAATGTGGGCTTTTGGCTAGGGTTAGAAAGAAAGGGTATCAAAAAGGTTCAAAACAACTCAAATGGGTTCAAGATTATAACTTTCAGAATCAGATTTCTTACAACCACCACAACTTTTGCCCCAGTTTCTTTTCTTGGGGACTTTTGGATTTTTGTTTTGATGGGAGCGAACTGTGAGGCTGCCTACGTATCCTTAAAGGAATCAGGTCGAACGTAGTTCATGTCATAGGAATTACTTTGTTTGTTGAGATTTTTCTTTTCTTTTTTCTTTTTCTTTTCTTCTTTTCTTCTTCCTTTTCTTCTTCTCTTCTTCCTTTTCTCTTTTTGTTGTTGTTTTTTTTCCTTCTTCTTTTCTCTTTTTTTTTTCTTTTCTACTTTTTTTTTTCACTTTTCATTTTTCCTTTTCTCTCTTTTCCTTTACTTATCTTTTGCGCTTACGTTTGTGCTCTTTGCTACTGATTCCAAAAGAGGGGTATGAAAGAAAATAAATAAGGCTCAAAGGGGTAACAAAGGATAAAGTATTTAGATAGCAGAACAAAATGCCTTCGTCATTCCAATGTTCAATACATGCCAAGTACAAACAACACAATTAAACAAACCAAGGAAAACATTCGTAACATCTTTTGATTGTACCAGACTTGATAACCATATCCAGACATCCGCCTTCTACATTTGTCAATTTTAGAGCACCGTTGGACAACACTCTTCATTACCACAAACGGCCCCTGCCAATTTGGGGCAAACTTGCCGTTAGCTTCAACCCGATGCAGCATGATGCATTTCAATAGTGTTTCTTTATGTTCTATCTGCCCCAGTTTCACATGGTTCGGGCTTTAAATGATCTCAAAATGTCCAAATCTGTTCTTATTTCCCTCAAGTGCCCCTATCATCTTCAAAATAATGCTTCATGACTAATTAACTTTTGAGACCAGGCTGAGAATTACGCATGCATGTCATGTCACTAGATTCAACAGGAAAAGAACTGTAAAAGAATAGAGAACTAAACAAAATGACTAGAAATAACAGAAAACAGAAAATTGCATTAGACAGATGGTGAAAGGGTTTGAACAACAAAACAAGCAAACTAAACTGGGGTCACAAACCTGGAACAAACCTAGACAAACTAAACGAGTTACTACGACTAAACAAACTAGGCAAAATAAAAGGATAGAAGGGTTTGAGTCACAAGACAATATCCGGATTACAACCCTGAAAATAACCCGGACAACAGAAATGACGACAAAATAAACCACCAAGACCCTCCCTGGCTAGCCAAGAAAAGAGCGTCTTTCCGATCACCAAGCTCAACATCTTAGCCACTGAATTCTGCATCACCAATACTAGGACCTTCACAAGTCCCCATCATATTGTTCTTAACAAATTACTTTTGGGTTCCCTTTGCGTGCTCGTTCTTAGGATCAACCTCTGATAACGCTGAAAGCTTCGTAGCACGTGGACCTCCGAGGATCTCAGAAGAATTCTCATATTCCTTTTCAGAATAAATCATACCCACCATATGCGTCTCATTGTGCACAGGCGATTGACTTTGGCTAGTGTCTGCTGTATCTGGATTTTGCATGACAATGTCACCTGCATCAATAAGCTTCTGAATTGCTTTTTTCAGACGCCAACACTGCTCTATGTCATGCCTCGGGGCATCTGAGCAATATGTGCACCTTTGAGAAAAATCAAACTTCTTTGGAAGAGGGTTTGGCATTTTTATCTGAATCGGCTTCAACATGTCCAATTTCCTTAGCCTCTGGAACAGACTGGCATATGACTCTCCCAATGGAGTGAAGGTTTTCTTCTTCCGCAACCTCTCGTTCTTAAATGCTTGATTGGGCCGGAAACCGGATCCAGGAGGGTTTCGGTAAGCTCGTGGAGGTGGATGAGACATTTGTGGACGTAGTGCGGGCCATCGCGGGCCTTGTGGATGTGGAACATATGGTGCACAGGGATATCCATGGGGTCGATATCGAGGCTGAAAGCGTTGAGCATGGATGCCCACCGAATCATCATTCTATTTCTCTTTCTTCCACCCAAACTTACTGGGATGTTCTGAATGTCTTTCGTAGTATCTTTCAATGCCGAACAACTCATGATTCTGCCTGACTTGATTCCCTCTTCTTCCATCTCCCCCATTTTTAACACATCATTGAAAGGCTTTCCCAAGGCCGGGATCAAATGACTGAAGTAGGTGGGCCCCTGGGCTTATAGGAAAAGCTCAACCATTTCTTCTTCACCAATCGGGGTACTGACTCGAACAACTTGCTCCCTCCATCTGAGCCCAAACTCCCTAAAGCTTTCCTCCGGCTTCTTTTCCATTTAGATAGGGAGGAGTGGTCTGGGGTAATGCCTGATTTGTATTGAAAGTATCGAACAAAATCTTGAGCCATGTCACCCAATGTAGGCCATTTACCGACATCTTGACGATTATGCCATTCCAAAGCTGCCCCAGTCAAGCTCTTACTGAAATAGGCCATCAACAAGTCATCTTCCTCTCCAACACTTCTCATTTTACTGCAATAAACCCTCAAATGGGCTACCGGGTCTCCACATCCATCGTACAAGTTAAACTTTGGCATTTTAGACCCTTTCAGCTTTCTGGATAGCTCATCTCGCCCTTCTTTTCCTGTGACCTTTTCATTTTCAGCATGAAGCTCATCCCGAAGGCTCTGCTTGTATGAGTCAGGAACCTTGTGGGCAACCTCTACGGGGTAGTATTGTTCGTCATGAGCTTTGAGTGGATATTCATTGTTGGGAATAGTGGATATGACAGAAGGGCACTTTTGAGAAAAGACAGCTGGAAGACGAGTGATGGAGCTACTAGGGTGGTTGGGAAAGCTGTGATAAGCGGGTGGATCTGGAGAGTATGGAGGATCATCTGGCATTGTGTCCGGAGCTTGGGTAAGGGCAGCATCTAGGAAGCTAGGTGGTGGCGGGGGTGGTGCCTTCCCAGTCATTCAAGCCTGATACATGTCCTCTATGTGTTGTCTTAATATCTTTACCTCTTCAACCAACCCATTGTCCTGTTCAACCAACTGCTTTCGGGCACCGGTATCAACCAACCCAGTTCTGTTGTTGTCCGCCATTGTCTTTTATGTTGTGGAGAGGAGTTACTACTTCGAGAACCACAAACCAACCAACTTTCTGCTATGAAGAGATCAAAAGGAACAAATGGGGTCATCCCGTTAGCGTTAGGGCATTAACAACTAAAATATCACATTGCGTGCAATGCACCTAGTTACAGTTATCGGTTCTATAATGACTTCGAGGGTCATAAGGTCACTTGGCATCATCCCAATTTCTCCATTTGAATCTTCTCTTTTCTTTTCTTTCCTCGCACCTCTTAGCTCGCTCATTTTCTTTCCCCTTTTCCTTTCTGATTATCACTCTTTTTCTTCCTTCGCATTTCTCACATCCCATAATTTCACCCTCTTTTTTTCTTTTTTTCTGATTTTTTTTCTTTTTCTCTTCTTTTAATAATTAAATAAAATGATTCGATCGAACCCTATGTAGGTTGCCTACGTATCATGACCCCGCATGAATCAGATCTTCACGTAGTTCTGGGAGATAAGTGTAAGTAATAAAATATTTTTGGGATTTTCAAATTTTTCATAAAAAGCAAATGCTTTGATTACAACGACTCTAAAACTACCAGACTCAAAGAGAAACTAACAGACTCTGATGAAAATACAGACTCAAAAACAAACTAACAGACTCCGACAGAAAGATGAAAATACGGACTCAAAAGCAGACTAACAGGCTCCAATGAAAATCACGAATACATCAATGCCTCAACTGCTCTTGGGGCCCGCGGGACATCATTCGGTCTCGCCACGGGCCTACGCGCTAAATCCCCTTGGAGGTGGTAGAGATCTTCCATTATCCGGCGGACAAAGGTCATTACAGTGGCAAAGAACATGGATCTAGTCATGTCCTCACAACTACTGCACTTCATCGCCATGTAGTCAGCGATCATTCTTACTCTCTCTCTTATGAAACATTTTTCTTGCAACAAACGCCCAATCTGCTGGGCCCTGGCTTCCAAAGTTTGTTCAGCTACTTGATTCTGTTTTCGAAGTTGTAGCAAATCTCTTTCTAACTGTGCCATTGCTGCATAACAGTGTTCTCTTTCAGCCTTAAAGTCTTTCGCCTGCTTGATCATTTTGTTCTCAACGATGATGACCCTTTTCTTCAACCCCGCAACCTCATTGTCATATTTCTCTTTCAACTGTTTAGCCAAGCGCGCCCGCTCCTCCGCATTCTTGGCCAATTTTGTTTGAGCCCTGGCTAGTTCACCCTCTCCTTTGTTCTGATCAAAACTATATTCACCCACTTTTTGCCTAAGGTTATCTATAAGTTTTCCATCTTTTGCACTTCTGGCGGGGTTTTCAGCTGCTATTTTCATTTCTCGAATCAGGGCTCGAAGGGCCTCATTTCTTTGGCTAGCTTTTTCTTTTCACCGTCATCTGCCGCGACTTGCAAACCATTCTCGAATTGAAGGTCCTTGACTTGCTTTTCTAGCTTGCTTATGGTAGCTCTATACTCATTTTCTTTGGCCAATCAATCCTATTGCGCTTGTGACGCCTCAGCAAATTCTTGAAGATGGGATCTTTTGGCCGGCCTTCCAAACTCAATTTCCCTTTTATACCAAGCAAGGTACCCTGGTGAAACTTTACCGTTGGATAGATCACGCACACAGGTATTTGCCGTCAAATACTGACACTCGCTCCAAATCTAGCGGACTGCTGCTTCATGAAACTGACCATCAGGACCAATCTCGACTGCCTGGGCACTAAGATCTTCATCTTTTGGCACTATTTGACATCTCCCCAGCTGTCTCAAAACCCGGTATGGGGCATAAGGCTGGATACTCCTGAGACCCATCAAGAGAAAATAAGGCCCGGTAGCTGTCATGTATATGATCTCATCTACAGGAAGCCATCCAAACGTCCACTCTATTTGATTTGCAGTGATGGAACGGAGGTGTGATACCCATTCTGCGACCCCTTCTGGAAAGCTAATCCCATCAACCCTTGTATAAAATTCCTCTATGCAGTTTTTCTATGTCGACCCATAACTCATGAATTGAGGACGATGACATAGATGTTCAATCATCCACATCTGCAGCAACAAGTTGCACCCCTCAAAAAAGTCTCCTCTGGCTTTGCAGGCTGTGAGAGCGCGGAAGATTTCTACTATCATGGGTGCGAGGGTGCTTTTGGTTTGAGTAAGAGTGCTGACTATCCCAACTATCCGTATGTTAATGTTCCCGTCTTTCCTAGGAAACACCAGAAGACCCAAGAATACTACCATAAAAGCAAAGCACCGGTGCTCTTCCCATTTGAGGCGATTCCCTTTGCTACAAATTTTGTTTTCTGGATTGTTAAACCCTCCTATGTGACCGTACCTCTGGTATATAAACTGCGGAGTGGAAAAACCGGCTGCCAAATTTGGGTTATGGACCCCCTACTTATCTTTAAGGAATCTAGGAACCTGTGCACAGCGACGACTCTTGGAGCAACCAGATACTTGTGTCACAGAGGAACCTCAGCGCTCCCAGTATATCCGGCTATTTCTTCCAAAGTTGGGGTGAGTTTAAAATCTGAGAAATGAAACACGTTGTGGGCCGGGTCCCAGAATGTAACCAACGCCTTTATGATGTCTCCTCTAGGCCTAATCTTCAACAACCTGGTGAGACCTCCCAAATATTGATTGACCTTATCTTGCCCTGATTTACCCAGATCATCCCACCATATATACAGCTCCAAAGGGACTTTGTTCATGACTGTTATTGGCAAATTTTGACTCATGCTCATTCTGCACATTTATTAAGGTAATTAGGCAAAATCATGATTCATTTGACTCAAAACAAGGTTGACACTTTTTTTTTTCAAATTTTTTCATTTCAAAAATAAAACCCGGCTTTGCAAATACGGCCTTTCAGCACTTCCGGGAGAAGATTTTAGGGCTTTGCTTGCTAACCGACCTACAAATTCAAAAAAGAGACCAAAGACGGCTGTTCTTGCAAAAACAGCCTTCCAGCGTCCTTTTGGGGACATTCGGCTATTTTAGACAAGAATGGCATCACCGCTTATTTAAACAAAATTTTTTTTTTGTTCTTTTTGGGCTATTTTTGCAAAAAGGAAAGTTGGACCCGATGGGGGTTGCCTACGTATCCCACATCTGATGAGAATCAAACTGGCGTAGTTCGGGCAATTTTGACAAAACAAAAACCAACCTTTTTTCTTATTTTTCTAAAAAACACGAAAAAAATTCTTTTTTTTTTCCAAAATTTCGGCAGAGTTTCAGTATATTTTGGACATTAGTTTTTGAAAAACAGACAATTATCTCTCTCAGTCCTCCCATTGACACTCCTTCTCAACTTTTCCCCTATAAGCCGGTCAACATGCAAATCCGAAGCAAATGAATGCACAAGTAGCAAGTAAGATGCATCAGGATGGTCTTTTGATTTCGGGTACACCTGTCCTAGACAGACCCAACCCGTGTGTTGAGTCTCCAAAGTCAAATGCACATGATGCAAACAAACGTTCCTACTAGGGATCCGACATGAGGATGAGTTATTCTAGGTTCAAAACCTGGGTATTTGTTCTAGACTTGTGTACCCGAGCGGACAACTCGAGCCGAGGAGGGGGCTACGTACCGGGAACCAAAAGGCCATTCGGCTTAGTAACTTGTCCGAGCCTCTTTCTTATTTCAAGGTATGACACTAACAGAATAGGGAGTCACGACCAGCGAGCACATCCCCGAAGATGAGAAGAGAAGAGTTTCGTAGCAGTTTATATACAGCTAAGATAATATCAAAGCGGTAAAAGCAACATTTAACACATTAGGCCCAAGCATGTAATAAAATCAGATAATAGATAAAGCCAAATATAACAATTCATCTAAGCTCGAATTCTGAACCCTGAACCAGAGATTCTGGGTTCTTATCCTCAGCAGAGTCGCCAGAGCTGTCACACCTCCTTTTTACCTACACCCGAAGGTAGTACAAGGGAGTTTTTCCAATTAAAGGACAATCGAAACGGGATTTATTTATTTAAAGAATTCAGAGTCGTCACTTGGGATAATTTTATGGTGTCCCAAGTCACCGGTTCAAATCCCGAATCGAGGAAAAGATTGACTCTGTATTACAGTCCGCGAACACAGAAATCCGGGTAAGGAATTCTGTTAACCCGGCAGAAGGTGTTAGGCATTCCCGAGTTCCGTGGTTCTAGCACGGTCGCTCAACTGTTATTATTGGCCTATTATCTGATTTTAATACATGTTTAAACCTATGTACATTTTTAATTTTAAACCGCTTTTAATTATTTTTAAGAAAGATTGCAACGTCATTTAAAATATGTCTTGAACCACGTCGTATAAATGCACCCGTGGTCCGCAACACATTTTATATAACATTGTTGAGATTTGGATATGGGTCACATAAATGCACACCCGAGTTTAGGAAAGTAATTTAAAATTACGCGCCTAAAGCAACTACGCATTGTCAAATTTGCGAGGGCCATGGAAAGTTTAACTAAATGGCGCGCCTCGAATTCTAAGGATAAACAAGATTAATTGAACCGGGGCCATATAATTTAAGGTTTTGTTCGGCACGGCACACCTCAAATCATTCCAAGAAAAACTTTACTCCGCTAAATCAAACTACGGGTATTCATGAACTATTTTACTATACTACTTGAGATTATTACCAAGTCATTGATTCTGGATAAGAATAATGGAAGAAAAGAAAAATGTCACAAGCCCAAACCATGTTGCAAAGTCCACTGACTCATGAAGAGAACTTCGCAAATTAATCTATGTCAAAATTGCATGTTCACTCGCAATGCCTTATCGAAATGGGACGTAATTAACGAGCAGAAGCTCATGCCTAAACGCAAATGAATGGAACTAAGAAACCAGCCACCATATTCATTCAAATTATATGTATATACCAATATAGTACCCCAAAATAATCACAAAAAAAGACAAAAGATGTCAGTGTCCATTTTTCAACTAGCCAGATTAAAAATACAGCCATACTAGCCGAGCATTGGCTTTTCCAATTCTTTTAGCCTAAGAGCTTAGAAACGAGTCATTCATGGCAAAATAAGAGTAGCTATGCTTAATACTTTGTAAAAATAGGATCAAATACCATCCAGAAAACTAATTTCCATTGAGTGTCATGACTGAATCCAACAAAATGGGATTTAACAAGTAGTTCACGAGCGAGAAAACAACCTACTGCCCTTCGCCAAAATTACTCTTAACTTCAAATCTCATCCAAAACCACAAGTGTGATGGCAGAAAATCACATACAAAGGAATAACCACAAAATGTGAAACTAGTTCAGACCAAATACCATGATAGAGTGTTTGATTGTACATTACCAACGCTTAATCACTAATTCATCTAGACAAAATGTTAATCAAGTCTTCATGACCATCCCAAGTTAAATACAATGGTAAAAACTCATTGACTCCACCCAGAATTTATTCAATCAAGAAGACAACATCAGGTTTTTTTAAAAAGAAAAATCGGAGTAACACAACTAAACCAACAAAATGGAGCTATGCTTTAAACTTCTGCTTTGCATTCTCATTCCTCAAGTCAAAAACTTCACAATGAAATGATGTACAAGAGCATGTACTTGAATACAGCAAAAAGGTCCATAATTTAGCCTGGAGCAAAGAGGAGACAGCGGTAGGAGCAAGCCAAGCGAAATACCAGAATACAGCTCGAGATCAGCAATGGAACAATATTTCCACAGCAAAACCAAACCCAGAATTTTCAGAAAACAAACCAGAGTTCAATCCATTTCAACGCAAATGTGAAATCTCATCATTTTCAGTGATGTTAACGAAATAATGAAGATTAGAAACTATGTATTAAGCAAATTTGAGCCAATTTTTTCAAACTAATAGTGTAAGGAAATCAGTGTTGCAGCCGTCTCAATTTTTCTAAATCTCCTCCTCTCCCAAAAATTCAGCTAACGGGGCATTTATACAGGGGAATTAGGGCAGCAGTAGAATTTTCAGATTTTTGCTCATTTACCCCTTTCTTAACTTTCATTCCTAAACTTTAAACCCCAATTTCTAGCCTGCTGGTCAACCTACACCCAAACCCCACCTTCCAGGAAATTTTCACAGCGGTTACAGAAGATTCCCCTAAACTAAAAACCCTGAACTACCCCTTAAGCCTAGGTTATTTACCCTTCAGCTCATGGGTCAATTTAACCCATATCCCAATCCTAACCCATGGGCTCGACAGCCAGAAATGACCCCTCCCTTCTATGGGCTCCTGACCTTCGAAACCCTGATTTTAATTCAAAAATCGACAACCCACAAGAAAACAGGCTTACGGAGTTATAAACTCCTGATACCATAAATCCAACGAAATAAAAATTAAGGAAAAATTTGGGCAAAATCAAAAAATTAAAACAGATGGACTAATAACCATGCTGACCTTACTATGACCCAATCCTAACATTCGAGCAAAATGATTTACAACAGAAAAAGAAAAAGAGAAGAGATGAACCAGAAAGAGATGAAGAGAGGAATAACACAAAGGACGGAAACAAAGTGGAAAGAGATACCTAATCGGCGGCCAAACTTGGACAAATCTCCAACAAACCCCGATTTAAACCAAAATTGGTATTACCCGCATGTTCTCCTTGAGAACAAACGGACAATACTAGTTTCGGTCTTAATCGCTTTGGAAAAAATTCTCTCTTCTTCTTTTTTAGATCCAAAGATGACCGGATTTGGTGGGGATTTTGGGAGATGTGATGGTGGATTTGGAATGGGGAGGCAACAAAGGTTAGATGGTCGAGTTTCGAAGGGGTTTGGAGATCAGCCGCCGCCTCTGGCGATTTCCGGTGGGCGGCGATCGGTGGTGAGAGGTGAAGGTGAAGGAGGCGATATAACCGGGGTCCTAGGTTTAACTGATAGAGTTTGGACAGTTTTCATTAAAAAGGGGATAGTTCCAGGGCCGTTGGATGAGATACAATGAAAGGCCGAGATCTCTTTAAATTAATTGAACTAGAAACAACGTCGTTTGGGTCGAGGAAGGGCTGGACCGGGTTAAAGGCGGATCTGGGCTGGTTTGCAGACCAATTGGACGGGTTAAATGGGCAAAACGCTTGGGCCTGTGGAAAATCAATTAATCTGGCCCAAAGTTCTATTTCTTCACTTTCTTTTGAAATTTCCTTTTTATTTTCAAACTCTTTTTGATTTCTTTTCAAATTAAAACTCAAATAAAACCCAAACTAAATCCTAAATCAAATCAATCCTAACACATTAAATGAATTAACTCTAATTAAAGCTAAATTGAAGGAAAAACTACCAAAATTCAAAATTAAAATTAAAAGAGCAAATTAAACTATTTTTTGTGATTTTTTCCATTTTTATAAAACAACTAATTTGTTAATTAATTCTAAAATGTGAAATTAAATCCTAAATGCAAATGCAATGTATTTTTTGTATTTTCGTCAATTAACAAAATTAACATGCGCAGACAAGTGCAAACAATTAACACAAAATGCTACAAAAATCCACGAAATTGCAAATAATGAAAAAAATTATTTTGTTTTGAATTTATGGGAGTAATTCATATAGGGCAAAAATCACGTGCTCACACCAATTATCTTAATTACTTAGTTAATCTCCCACTAAAAATCCATAATTATCCAATTATCCACATAATTAAGAAGTATCTCAAATTACTTAAAATACTACTCACTTTTAACATACCTTATATACCGTACTATCGTGGTCATGTGGTACTTTGTATGGCACTAGTCCATAAACACGGGGTATTATAGCTTGGACCGTATTTTATCGCAAATTGTCAAACTTCGACGAAACTCATTTTCTTCGATTCGCTTACCCTCTTAGCTTCACGAAGTTACTTATCACTTATTTGAAACAGTATAATACTTATAACCTCAAAATAATCTTGTCCTAGAACCGATGTCAATAATCTTACGACAAATTCAACGTACAATACTACGGGGTGTAACACAGTCATAATACTGCGGAGTGTAACATTTTTCTTCAAAGAACACCAGCTCTTCAAAGAGCAAAAGCAAAGCCGAGGACGTTATTCCTCCAATAGTGGATTTCATCATCCCTAGACGTCTTGTTACAACAAAAGACTTCGAAGAGAAATTTCCTTCGGCTATCCCCCGCACGTGGGCCGTTGGTAGATACCCTTTTTCCATCCGTCCTTCCAATATTTCTGTTGTGAAGGAAGATTGCTGCTGTCTTGATTTGGAAATTGTTGATCCTGATCTAACAGAGTGAGTAACCCTACCTAGGGAGGGTTTTACATAATTTTACATGTATCCACTTACTTTGAGTGCGTTCTTTTTTAGCGGAGATCTTGACTTCGTTATGCGAAGAGCTTGACTCCGTTATTGCGGAGTTCTGCCTCCGCTACCAAGTGTGTTTGGCACGAGTAAGTCCTTCTGTGTGGAGGATGATTGCCTTTCTTCGGAGCTTGTGCCAAGAAACAGGAGCGGAGATATCTTTAGCTCATGTGATGAATCTCTTTTCCCCCAAAATCCTTCGTGGGGGGGATGATAAATTTCAGCAATCGCGGCCACCAGACTCTATTATCTAACATAGATGATGACAATGATCGTGGGTGGATGGAACAGCTCGTTGCAGTTGCCACCAATGACATCTTTCTGGTAACAACTTCATCCTTTCGGGGATCATGGAGCCGCACTTGTATGTTCCTTGTCAAATATTCCTTTCATTAGAGATTTTTTCATACTCGTATTGATCCTCCGTTCTTCTCCTTTTTCAGCAACTCGATGTGTTCCACCTAGGGTTGAAGGCTTGGACCGTGGGTCTAGAAAATCTTGGACGTCACTTCGCCCAAAACCCGTACATGGAAAGAACTGGCCCTCAAATATGGGTGGAAGGACAAAAATCATGGTAACTTAGACTCACCATGTTTCGGCTTTTTATGTGAAGAAATTGATTGATCCCTTCTACCTTTTTTCTGAAATCAGGTCTACCTACGGGCTCGGTTATCGTCCCTGAGGAGGATGTTTTGGCTGACCTTGATGATGCGGTGAGGCTGCTTCGGGAGGTGCTTACTTGAACAGGTGTCTCCGGGCCTGCTTCGGGTACAAATGTTTCATTACGGAGTCCCCAGCCGGAGAACAAGCGACCAAGAAGAAGGCATTCCTCCATGACCAGGGGAAAGATTAAGAGGGCGAAGATTGTTTCCCCCGAGTCATCTTCGGAAGTTGTGGTGACTAGGCCTCCTCCCGAGCCGTTCATAGACACCGTGATGATTGATGATGATGGAGAAGCTAGTGATGACGGAGCTTCTCTACATAGAAGACGACTATCCTTATCATCTTAACATGATGCTCAACCTGTTGAGTTAGTTACACCAACCGAGGATGATGTCTCGGTGCTCTTGGGGAGTCTTAAATGGTAGAAATGCCAACTCTCGTGGCCCCATCCAAATTGCTGCGCCCGGTATTTTGAGGCTGAGTACCGGACCCATGCCATCTTCGGTTGATGAGCAACCAATAACCAGCATTGCATTCCCCGTAGCTACTTCTCACACTTTACCGCCATCAACTTCATCTCTTTCTTCACCAATTCTTCCATCAACAGTTGATACATCATCTCCACCGGCCGCACCTGACCAAGAAGAAGGTGTTCCTCTTCCCCAGTCCCAGTACATGGGAATTTGGGGCAAAATTATGTTGCCCCATCTGAAGATCCACAAAGGAGGAGGAACGTTACTCTTTCGGTTTCTACAGGATGCAACTTGTTATCCTGGCCGCTGGAACTTGCTAATTACCTGAAGCCTTTGGCTTCAGAGAAAGATTGGGAAAAGATATAGGCTCTCTCAGAGAGTGCTTTTTGAACAACTCCATACACAACACCGCATCGATACATTCTTTACTTCCTTTGTTATTTCTTCTATTTTTGCCTAAACATATCTTGAGTTTGCTTTTCTTACTTTGTAGGCCAACTTTCTTACTTCCGAGGGTCTTCAGAAGTTGATTCGGGAAAAGAAAGAACTTACCTCCGAGCGAGATCAACTTTTGGTTGAACGAGATCAAGTTGTTATTCGCCTCTCAGAATTGGAAACCAGAGCTGCTGAGGCTGTTGTGTTGGAAACTCGCTTGCAGCAAAGTGAGCAGGAAGTGGAGACCCTTAGTCAAGAGATTGCCCCGTTTAGGGTTCAACTTGAAGAGGCTAAGGCCAAATGGATCGAAGCTCATAATGCCGTTCTTGTTGCAACCGGTCGTGAGGCTGCCTCTACTGAAAGATTGACCAACTTAGAGGCAGCCTTGAATTCCAAGACCGAAGAGCTTGCTGCTACATGGATGAAGTATGCCCAGTTGGAGGAGAAGCATAAGAAGACCATTGAGCATAATAGAATTTTCAGCTCTACTGTCCGTGACTTGATGTTAGCCTTAAGTCCATTAGAGCTGCCCGGGAAAACCTTTCTGCCGCGGGCACCCAACTCAAAGAAGAACTTAAGCACCGAGCTGCTCGGGAAAGCATCATTTTTGCATGAGTCTTTCTGCGTTCTTTCGTTTGAACATTTTTGCAAGTTTTAACCTTTGCATTCTTTTCTTAAGTATTTTATGCAAGTTTTACTGTTTGTGTTTGATTATGCAAGGCCTTGGGTGTATCCCCCCCCCCCCCCCCCCCCCAAAAAAAAAATCCTGTTATTTTGGGCACAAATTCATCCGAAATTATCCCTTTAACGTGGGGGGTTTTTGTAAGTATTTGCGCAAGCTTGCTCTTTGCGTCTTTTTTTGCAAGGCTTCGGGTGTATTTTTCCCCGAAGGCATTTTGATTCCGACCATAAATTCTTCTGAAGTCAACCCTTTAACGTGAGGGTTTTTATAAGAGAGGACCCTCTTATGTTTACGGTGCTCTTGAAGAGGACGTCTCTTGTTCATTACAGCACAAGCATTTGAAGTACTCGTTTAAATTTCAAATGACAAAGTTAATTCATCGTTCAGATAAGAAACACGATAGAAATATAAGGACTTCACTTTATTCCTTCCATTTTCAAAAGGTACATAAGCATCTGTTATGCTAAAAAAGAAATTGCCATTACTTGTGGCTAACTTGTACAAGTTGTTTCTACAAGGTTGGCCGCACAATCCTCGGTCTCGATGATACAACTATGTTTCTAGTTTTCATTTACTGATCGACGTGGCAGTCATTGTTGCCTTATTCTCATATCATTCCCCCCTCTAGTGTTCGAATGTGAAGAATGCTAATTGGAACATTGGAAGTCTCATACCTTTGAGGATCCCACTAATGAATTTCTAGATAATCCTTAACTCGGTAACACACTTTGCTTCCCCTTAGGAATTTATGCTATCGAGCGAAGGACATTCTAACAACCCTCTATTGGTTTGCACTTGTGAACGGTCGGATAACCTTTGTTCGATAGCAAACTTAACTTCCCTGTGGGAATTTTTCTATAGAGCCAAAGATTATCCAACCGTCCTAGAGTGGCTCTTTTCTTGTGTGCCTTGTTATTAATGTTCTTATTACTATTGTTGAAGCTTTCTTCAAAGTATGCTTCTTGTTACCTCCTCGTTAAAAACCTTGCTAGAAACATCCAATTGGGACAAAAACTGAACGAAGGGAAAAAGAGTGAAGCATGTACTTTTACTACATGTGATGTTCATCAGAAACAATATCTTTTGAGGTATGCCACGTTCCAGTTGCTGGGAAACTTTTCTCCATCTTAATTTTCCAATTCATACGAACCTTTCCCGGTGACGGCTGAAACCCGGTAGAGGCCTTCTCATGTTGGACCTAGTTTCCTTGTGTAAGCTCCCGAGTGTTTTGAGTTACTTTCCTTAGGACCAAGTCTCCTACTTTGAAATGACGGAGGTTGGCTCTTCGATTATAATATCATTCCATTTTCTGCTTTTAGGCTACCATTCTTACATGCGCCAAGTCCCTGCGCTCATCGAGTAGCTCTAAATTGACTAACATTGCTTCGTTGTTTGACTCTTCATTTCCTTGGAAATATCTCAAGGTAGGGTCCCCTACATCCATGAGGATTAAGGCTTCTTCCTCGTACACAAGTGAAAAAGGAGTTTCTCCCATGCTTTATTTGGTCGTTGTTCGCTATGCCCATAAAACTCTGGGTAGTTCCTCAGTCCATATACCTTTAGCCGTTTCCAACCTTTTCTTGAGGTTATGTATAATATCTTTGTTCATTGACTCCACCTGACCATTTGCACTCGGATGATATGGTGAAGATGTGATCCTTTTTATTTTCAAATCTTCAAGGAACTTTGTGATTTTTGCGCTGATAAATTGCGATCCATTATCGCATGCTATCTCCTTGGGTATTCCGAACTTGCAAATTATGTTTTCCCACAAGAAATCCACCACCTCGCGTTCACCAATCTTCTGATAAGGACCCGGCAGTGGTCCGATGATGTCCATCCCCTATTGTCATGACCCCAACCCCGATTGTGATGGCGCCCAACACATTGCTAGGCAAGCCCGACCAATTCAATAACCTTGACCATTTATACAACTCATGAATTTATTTAACATGGATGAATTACTAAGTCACCATACTGAATATCTGAAATATAGTTAAAACATGCGAAAAACCCAAGTAGAAATACTACTACACAGCCCGAAGAATCCGGTGTCACAAGTCTGAACCTCTAATACATGAGTATCAACCTACTACATATCGTTCTCTAGAAATGCGGGAATAAAGCAAATAAGATAGAAGGAAGATCAGGACTGCGGACATCAAGTGCAGCTACCTTGATACTCTCGGATAAGCTGCTAAGCAGAGAAGTCCTCACTCAGCCTCAGTAGTACATGGATCTGCACGCAAGGTGCAGGGAGTAATGTGAGTACTCCGACCCAGTGAGTAATAAACATAAATAAAGACTGAGAATAAGAAATCCTGAATAGGCACAAAGAAATTCTATAAATACAGCAACTTGAACCCAACAACATAAAACCCAGTAAAACAGTGAAAACAATTATAGAAATATCACAACAGATAAGTAAATAAAATTAATAATATGCAATGAAACACATAGACCGGTACTCTCCAGTACCCGCTGCGGCGTGCAGCCCGCTCCATTTATTTATCGTCGACGGCGCTCACTGGGGGTGTGCAGACTCCGGGAGGGGCTCCTTACGGCCCAAGCGCAATAATAAGCCATATCGTGGCATCAACTAGGCCCTCGGCCTCATATCAATATCAATTTCATACCGCTGCGGCGTGCAGCCCGATCCCATGCTCAGTCCAAAATCACATAAGCCCCTCGGGCACAATCATACAGAAATATTCAGCCCAAACTTCATTAAAAATATTAATTAAGTTTCAAGTTTAAGAAAAAGTGGCTGAGTTTGCAAAACAGTATTAAATACCAGGACTGAGTTCAATGATATGTAAAAATTGTAAGAAACCAGTAATAACAATCCTTGAAGGATTCAATCAATTGGCACGAAGCCCAAATATAGCAATCAGCTCAATTAAAATGATAATAAGTGAATTCCAGGAAAATACGCAGTATATTCATCTACCGGGACGGACCAGGTCACAATCCCCAATGGTGCTCTATCCCACGCTCGCTATCCGGCGTGCAAGTCACCTCAATATAGCACTACGATGTGCAAATACGGGGTTTCAAACCCTCAGAACAACATTTACATCTATTACTCACCTCAAGCCGGCCAAAGTCCTAGCTCACTATGCCCTTGCCTTCCGAATTGACCTTCTCGTGTACCGAATCTGATCAAAACCACAATGAATACATCACAATATGCTATTGGGACAATACCCAATCGAAAATAATCGAAAAATAGCTAAAATCTCGAAATTAACAAAACCCGAGCCCCGGGCCCACTTCTCGAAAATCAGAAAATTTACCATCAACGGATTCCTTATCTCGCCACGAGTCTATACATATAAAGAATACCAAAATCGGAGTTCAAATGACCCCTCAAATCCCCATTTTAACTCTCTTAAGTTTCAAGCCTTAATCACCATTTTTTACCCTTGATTCCTTAATTTTTCAGTCTTAATTCATGTATTTGCACCATAAAATCGTGTTTTAGACTCAAAAATCCTTACCTCAATGAAGTCCCTTGATTTCTCTCTTCCAACTCGCCCAAATTCTCCAAGTCCGAAGTGAAAATTATGAAACCCTTTGAAATTTCGCGAAGGAGAAATAAAACACCACTGATCAGTTATTTCCGCATATGCGGCTCCGTAGCCGTATCTGCGACTTCCGCTTTTGCGGTTAAGTGTCGCTTCTGCGGGATAAACTGCATCTGCGGTCACCAATCCGCTCCTGCGGCCACCGCTTCTGCGGATCGAGCTCCGCATTAGCGGATTCCTTTAAGAACACCAAACTCCGCATCTGCGGTTGCTTTGTCGCATCTGCGACTCCGCAGATGCGGTCAGCCAATCCGCTTTTGCGATCCCTGCCGCTTCTGCGGCTAACACCTCGCTTCTGCGGTACCGCTTCTGCGGTCCAATTTCCGCAGAAGCGAAAATACCAGAAGCAGCTGCAATTTTCTTAAGTTCTCAAACCAAAACTTCCCGTTGACCATCCGAAATCACCCCGAGGCCCCCGGGACCTCAGCCAAAAGCACCAACACCTCTTATAACATCATTCAAACTTGTTCCAATCATAAAAACACCTCAAACAACACTAAAACCATCATTTCTCATCGAGTTCAAGCCTAAGTTCTTCCAATACTCCGACACACGCATTCGATCAAAAATCCAACCAAAACACCTCAGAATGACCTGAAATTTTGCACACACATCCCAAATCACCTAACGAAGCTACTGCAACTCTCGGAATTCCATTCCGACCCTCGGATCAAAATCTCACCTATCAACCGGAATTCGCCAAAATTCTAACTTTGCCAATTCAATCCTAATTCTACACCGGACCTCCAAAATTACTTCCGATCACCCTCCTAAGTCACAAATCATCCCCGAAGCTAACCGAATCATCGAAATTCATATCCGAACCCTCTAACACATAAGTCAACGTCCGGTTGACTTTTTCCAAAATAGACCTTCCTTAAAGAGAATAAGTGTCTCATTTCCTACTAAAATCAATCCAAATCAACTAGTTCACACCCAACACTGATAATGAAGCATAAAGAAGCAGAAAATGGGGGAAAATGGGCGGTAACACACGTGACGACGGGTTGGGTCGTCACATCCTCCCCAACTTAAACAAACGCTCGTCCTCGAGCGAGTCAAGCAACATACCTGATGCCTCAAATAGGTGGGGGTATCTGCTCCGCATCTCCCGCTAGGTCTCCCAGGTAGCCTCCTCCACGGGCCGACCTCTCCACTGCACTTTCACCAAAGCAACATCCTTTGACCTCAACTTCCAAACCTGACGATCCAAAATGGCTGCTGGCTCTACATCATAAGTCAAGTCACCCTCCAGCTGAACTGTACTAAAATCTAGAACATGGGACGGGTCCCCAATGTACTTCCGGACCATAGAAACATGAAAAACTGGATGCACGCCCGACAAGCTAGGTGGCAAGGCAAGCTCATAAGCCACCTCCCCAATCCTCCTAAGTACCTCAAAAGGCCCAATGAACCGCGGACTCAGCTTCCCTTTCTTCCCGAATCTCATAACACCCTTTGTGGGTGAAACCTTCAGCAAGACCTTCTCACGAATCATATAGGATACATCTCGGACCTTCCTGTCCGCATAACTCTTCTGTCTCGACCGTGCTGTACGGAGTCTCTCCTGAATCACCTTTACCTTCTCCAATGCATCCTGAACCAAATCCGTCTCCAACAATCTAGCCTCCCCGGGCTCGAACCAACCAATTGGAGTTCTACACCGCCTCCCATACAAGGCGTCATACGGTGCCATCTGAATACTGGTCTGATAGCTATTGTTGTAGGCAAACTCTGCAAGTGGTAGAAATCGATCCCATGACCCTCCAAAATCAATAACACAGGCGCGTAACGTATCCTCCAATATCTGAACGGTGCGCTCGGACTGCCCGTCCGTCTGAGGGTGAAACGCTGTGCTCAACTGCACCTGAGTACCCAACTCTCGCTAAACAGCCTGCCAAAACTGAGAGGTGAACTGAGTGCCCTGATCTGATATGATGGAAACTGGGACACCATGCAACCGAACAATCTCCCGAATATAAATCTCTGCCAGCCGCTCTGAAGAATAAGTAGTACCAACCGGAATGAAATGCCGGGACTTGGTCAGCCTGTCTACCACTACCCAGATAGCATCAAATTTCTTCAAAGTCCGCGGGAGTCCAGTAACAAAGTCCATAGTGATCCTCTCCCACTTCCACTCAGGAATAACCATCTGCTGGTGCAAGCCACCCGGTCTCTGATGCTCATATTTCACCTGCTGACAATTAAGACACCGGGCTACATACTCCCCGATATCTCTCTTCATCCTCCGCCACCAATAGTGCTATCTAAGATCCTGATACATCTTCGCGGCACCCGGATGAATGGAATACCGCGAGCTATGGGCCTCTTCCAATATCAGCTTCCGAAGCCCATCCACATTGGGCACGCAAATCCGGCCTTGCATCCTCAAGACACCATCATCCCCAATGGTCACATCTCTGGCATCATCATGCTGCACCATGTCTGTAAGGACAAGCAAATGCGGATCCTCATACTGACATTCTCTGATGCGGTCATACAAGGAAGACCGAGAAACCACACAAGCCAACACCCGACTGGGCTCTGAAATATCTAGTCTCACAAGTCGATTGGCCAAAGCCTGAATATCAACTGCAAACGGCCTCTCTTCAACTGGAATGTACGCCAAGCTCCCCATACTCACCGACTTCCAGCTCAAAGCATCAGCCACTACATTGGCCTTCCCCGGGTGATACAGAATAGTAATGTCATAATCCTTAAGTAACTCTAACCATCCACGCTGCCTCAAATTAAGATCCTTTTGCTTGAACAAATGCTGAAGACTGCGATGATCAGTGAATACCTCACAGGATACACCATACAAGTAATGCCTCCAAATCTTCAACGCTTGAACTATAGCAGCTAGCTCCAAATCATGAACGGGGTAGTTCTGCTCATGGGGCTTCAACTGACGAGAAGCATACACACTAACTCTACCCTCCTGCATCAAAACACAACCAATACTGGAGCTGTGGTCAACACCATTTTGAGCTTCTAAAAGCTCTCCTCACACTCGTCCGACCATACAAATGAGACACCCTTCTGATCAACTTGGTCAAGGGTGATGCAATAGAGGAAAAACCCTGAACAAACCGGCGATAGTAGCCTGCCAACCCAAGGAAACTACGAATCTCTGTGGCTGAGGACGGTCTAGGCCAACTCTGCACCGCCTCTATCTTCTTCGGTCAACCTGAATACCCTCGTTGGACACCACATGTCCCAAGAAAGCCACTGAATCGAGCCAGAACTCACACTTGGAGAACATTGCATAAAGCCTGTCCTCCCTTAATCTCTGCAACACAACTCGCAAATGTTGCGCGTGCTCCTCCTGACTGCGCGAGTATACCAGTATATCATCAATGAACACTATGACAAATGAATCCAGATAAGGCCGAAACACACTGTTCATCAGATGCATGAATGCTGCTGGGGCATTGGTCAGCCCGAAAGACATGACAAGAAATTTATAGTGACCATATCTAGTCATGAAAGCAGTTTTATGAATATCTGAATCCCTGATCTTCAACTGGTGATAACCCGAACGGAGATCAATCTTGGAAAACACCCTCGCTCCCTGAAGCTGGTCAAAAAAATCATCACTGCGAGGTAGGGGATACTTGTTCTTAATTGTTACCTTGTTCAATTGCCTATAATCGATGCACATTCTCATTGTGCCATCCTTCTTCTTCACAAACAGAACTGGTGCACCCCAAGGTGACACACTAGGCCGAATGAACCCCTTATCTAGGAGCTCCTGAAGCTGCTCCTTCAATTCTTTAACTCCGCTGGTGCTATATGATATGGCGGAATAGAAATGGGCTGAGTGCCCGGCACCAGGTCAATACCAAAATCAATATCGCTGTCCGGCGGCATGCCCGACAGGTTTGCAGGAAACACATCAGGAAACTCCCTCACAACCGGAACAGAGTCAATGCTAGGAGTCTCAGCTCCCACATCTCTCACAAACGCCAAATAGGAAAGACAACCCTTCCCAACCATACGCTGGGCCTTCAAGAAGGAAATAACCCTGCTAGGAACAGAGTCAGTCACACCACGCCACTCGATCCGCGGTACACCCGGCATAGCTAAGGTGACTGTCTTAGCATGATAGTCTAGAATAGCATGACACGGAGATAACCAGTCCATGCCCAAGATAACATCGAAGTCCACCATGCTCAATAGCAATAAATCAACTCGGGTCTCCAGACCCCCAATAGTCACCAAACAACACCGGTATACATGGTCTACAACAATAGTGTCGCCCACCGGGGTAGATACATGAACAGGTAATGCAAGACACCCTCGAGACGTACCCAAATAATGAGCAAAATATGAAGACACATATGAATAGGTAGAACCGGGATCTTATAATACTGAGGCGTCTCTGTGACTGTGATGACAGCGTCTGAAGCAATGGCATCTGTCCTGCCCGGCATAGCGTAGAAACAAGCCTGGCCACCGCCTGATCAATCTCCGCCTCTGGGACGACCCTTGGCTGCCTGATCTCCACCCTTAGCTGATTGGGCGGGTGATGAAGTAACTGGAGCAGAAGTAGAGGGCTGACCCCTCTGCTGATGCTGTCTACCACGAAGGCGAGGGCACTGCCTCCTCATGTGACCAAACTCTCCACACTCATAATAGTTGCCCGGTACTGGAGATGGGGACTGACGGGAGCCCCTCGCACCGGAGTGACTTGCAGATGCACTCGGTGCGAAAGAACCCTGAACTGATGGGGCATGAGATGAACTCTGAGCTGGGAGGGCGTTGAGTGAAGTCTGACCTGCTGGGGCCCATGATGACCACGGCCTGAAGATCCCCCACGATACTCTGGACGAGCCGACTGAGCAGGCCTGAAAGAGCGACCTCTACCCTGCTGGAACTGGCCCCTCGAAGGAGCACCATTGTAACTGCCCGATCCACGAGGCCTCTTAGCCTCCTTCTCCTCTCGCTCTTTACGGCGAACTAACTCGATCTCACGAGCGATATCCACCACCTCTTCAAAAGTAGCACCCAGTACTCTCTCTCTAGTCATTAGAATACAGAGATGGTAGTTAAGGCCATCCACAAATCTCCTAATCCTCTCACGATCTGACGGAACCATCCAAGTAGCATGACGAGCCAGCTGGGAAAACCTCATCTCGTACTGAGTCACTGTCATATCTCCTTGTGTCAACCACTCAAACTGCCTACGCAGCTCCTCCTTGCGGGACTGAGGTACATACTTCTCCAGAAAAAGAGCGAAGAACTGCTGCCAAGTCAGAGGTGCTGCACCGGCAGGCCTACGCCTCTCAAAGTCCACCCACCAAGTAAGAGCAGCCCCCGTGAACTGAAAAGTAGTAAATGCCACACCACTCGACTCAAGGATCCCTGCCGTGCGGAGCATACGCTGACATCTGTCAAGAAAACCCTGAGCATCCTCGCCCTCAGCACCACCGAATGTCGGAGGCTCGAGTCTACCAAACCACTCAAGACGACGCTGCTCATCGTCTGGCATAGCTGGAACCACGAACCCCTGAGCTGGTGCAACCTGCTCAACTGGAGGTGCCTCTGGCGTTTGTAGTCCCTGCACTCCCTGTGCAGGTGCGCGGGCAACGGGGGTCTGATTGCCTCCCCCGGTCTGTGAAGTAGCTGCTGCTGCGGTGGTGGCTGAAACTGCCTGAGCCAGGCCAGTACAGACCGTTAATATCTGCTCCAAGGTCTCCTGAAGGCCCGAAATCACAATAGGCACGGCTGGTGCCTGAGCAGGTGCTGCTCGAGTATCCACAGCTGGAGCCTGATCCTGAGCTGGGGCTACTAACGGGTCAGCAGGTGCTGCCTCGGCTGCTCTGCCTCTGCCACAACCACGACCACGGCCTCTGGCGGCCTCAGTAGGTGGCACTGGTGGTCGTCCGCCACGTCCGGTAGCTCGTGTCCTCACCATCTGTGAGAGAATAGAATAGTAGAAGTTTAGTTTTCAGTTCAACAAAGCCGCACGACAAGAGTTTCAAGAATGTGAAGTTTTCCTAAAGGTTCTGCAGCATCCCGAGGATAAGTACAGACGTCTCCGTACCGATCCACGAGACTCCACTAAGCCGGCTCATGACTCGTGAGACCCAGTAACCTAGGCTCTGATACCAACTTGTCACGACCCCAACCCCGATTGTGATGGCGCCCAACACACTGCTAGGCAAGCCCGACCAATTTAATAACCTTAACCATTTTTATACAGTTCATGAATTAATCAACCTGGATAAATTACTAAGTCATAATAATGCAATTCTGAAATAGAGTTAAAACATGCGGAATCCCAAATACAAAACAACTACATAGCCCGAAGAATCCGGTGTCACAAGTCTGAGCCTCTAATATACGAGTGTCAACCTACTACATAATAGTCTGAAGAAATGCGGAATAAAATAAATAGGATAGATGGGAAGATCAGGACTGCGGACGTCATGCAGCTACCTTGATTCTCCCGGATAAGATGCTCGACAGAGAAAGTCTCACTCAGCCTCACTGGGTGCACCTGAATCTGCACACGGGGTGCAGGGAGTAAAGTGAGTACTTCCAACTCAGTGAGTAATAAACATAAATAAAGACTGAGAATAAGAAATCCTAAATAGGCACAAAGTAATTCTATAATTACAGAAACTTGAACCTAGCAGCATAAAATCAGTAAAATCAGTGGAAACAATTACAGAATTATCACAGCAGATAAGTAAATAAATGACAATTAATAGTATGCAATGCAACACATAAACCGGTACTCTCCAGTACCCACTGCGGCGTGCAGCCTGCTCCATTAATTTATCGTTGACGGCGCTCACAGGGGGTGTGCAGACTCCGGGGGGGGCCCCTTATGGCCCAAGCGCAATAATAAGCCATCTCATGGCATCAACTAGGCCCTCGGCCTCATATCAATATCAATATCATACCGCTGCGGCGCGCAACCTGATCCCATACTCAGTCCAAAATCCCATAAGCCTCTCGGGCACATTAATATAGAAATATTCAGCCTAATCTTCATTTAAAAATATTAATTAAGTTTCTAGTTTGAGAAAAGTGGCTGAGTTTGCAAAACAGTATTAAATTCTAGGACTGAGTTCAATTATCTGAAAATATGGTAAGAAACCAGTAAAAACAATCCCTGAAGGATACAAGCAATTGGCACGAAGCCCAATTATGATAATTAATCCATTTTTATAAGGATATCTACTAAGCTTCAATCAATTAGGTAGTAATTTTTATTAAGCGGGACGGACCAAGTCACGATCCCCGACGGTGCTCTACCCCACGCCCGTTATCCGGCGTGCAAGTCACCTCAACATAGCACTACAATATGCAAACACGGGGTTTCAAACCCTCAGAACAGCTCAACTTCTGCATCTGCGGTCTTCCTGTCGCATCTGCGACTCCGCAGATGCGGTCTGCTACTCCGCACCTGCGATAGCTGCCGCTTCTGCGGCTCATAACTCACTTCTGCGGTACCGCTTCTGCGTTCCCCTTTCCGCAGAAGCGAAAATACCAGAAGCAGCACAGGTTCTGCAACGTTACAAATCCAAAACTCCCCGTTAGCCATCCGAAAACACCCCGAGGTCCTCGGGACCTCAACCAAAAACACAAACATGATCCAACACCTTACTCAAACTTGCTCGAATCATCAAAACACCACAAATAACACCTAAACCATCAAATTACATCAAATTCAAGCCTAAGTTCATCCAAATCTTCCGAAACTTGCATTCGATCAAAAACCCGACCAAAACACCTCCGAATCAACTGAAATTTTGCACACACATCCCAAATCACCTAACGAAGCTACATCAACTCTCGGAATTCCATTCCGACCCTCGGATCAAATTCTCACCTATCAACCGGAATTCGCCAAAATACTAACTTCGCCAATTCAAGCCTAATTCTACACCGGACCTCCAAAATTACTTCCGATCACACTCCTAAGTCACAAATCATCCCCCGAAGCTAACCGAATCAATTGAATTCATATCCGAGCCCTCTAACACGTAAGTCAACATCCGGTTGACTTTTCCAAAACAAACCTTCCTTAAAGAGACTAAGTGTCTCATTTCCTACTAAAATCAATCCCAATCAACTCGTTCACACCCAACACTGATAATGAAGCATAAAGAAATAGAAAATAGGGAAAACGGGGTGGTAACTCACGTGACGACGGGTTGGGTCGTCACAAAAGTACCATGTTTCAATTAGAATACAACATCGAATTAATTATTACTTTTACCTAGGGATTTGATAAATTAACCTAGTAGAAATTCCTTCTTAAGTAAAGTACAACCGCAAACGGTTTAAGGAAAATTTAGTTGAGAAATCAATTGAGTTAAAAATGTAACAGCTGTTGAAATTTGAAGTATTGAATATATATGAAACAAATAGGGCGAGATATTATCAATACTATGAATTCCCACACAAAGGATCACAGCCGTAAAGGAATCTAAACCAATAAAACACTTGAATTGATAACAACAATTACAATGGAGACAAAATAATCACGGAAGGAGTACAGCTCTGTTGATACCCAATTTTTCGCCTATATTTTTTATATATGCAAAATACTTTCAAAATAGCATGTACAGGCATATATAAGCATGCCCCAAAGTTTTGGTATTTTTCCTTTATTTTTTTAAGATTTTAAAACCAATTTATTGTCTATTTTAATACTATAAAATTCAATAATTATTCCCAAACTAGCATTTTTTTTAGTGAATAATTTATTTCGTTCTCATATTTACCCTAAGATATAATTGGGGTAATTTTTGTATATTTTTATATATTTATTTGATATTTTTTAAGCTAATTGCATATAATTTTAATTATAGCCTATTTTACGATTAACAGCATTCAATAATTATAAAATCACTTTTAGTATTTCTACATTAATATTTATATGTTATTAATTGTTCCAGTACCTTTAATTTATTTTCAAGTCATTTTTTTTCTTTTACTATTTTTATAAATTAAAAGGGAAAAATTGGCTATTTAAATGACGACCCTTTTTGTATTTCAATTTTAGCCCAAATTGGACCCCCAATCTCAACCCCAAATCCCACAACCCAATAACCCGACCCATACCTTTTCTTATCATACCCAAATCCGGTCCCCATTTAACCCATTTAATCCGAGCCGTTGATCTTTTAGATCAACGGCTCCCCTCATCCCTTTCCTTTTTTAATTCAAACGACCCCTTACCCTACCTCATTTCTCCTCAGCCGCCGCCTCCGAAACCCTCCACTCTCTCAAATTCTATCAAGGGTTCTCAAACCCTAGCTGCCTCTTGCCGTCTCAGACCAGAGATCCACCGAAATCTATAGCCACCAAAGCCATGGGGATCTCACACCCACCCCCTGGTGCTCTTATACACCGGTTTTCTGAAGATTCAAGGCCTGACCTTGAAGATCTCTACCCAGATCTCCTTCGATTCAGGGTTCCATGGTCGTCTCTGGCTCTACTCCGGCATATCGTGGACGTTCGAGCCTGAGTCTAACTTCTCCGGCTTAGATCCACGAGTTTTCCAGGCCTTTCTCACTTCTAGGATTCTTCTGAAACCCTAACCTTTCGAGGTTCTTCTGATTTCTCTAGATCTGTCCTAGATCTGTGATTATCTTTGGGTCTCAAACGTTTTCTCAAAAGTTTCTTTCAAAACTTGCTTTTTAACCTTTTTATCTTCCCCGACTTAGGGTTTCTTTGATCTTTTAACATGCTCTAGTGTGATTCTTATATGTTTTTCTACTATGTTTCTTCTATTATGTTTCTTCTATGATCCTTACGTGCTTCTTCTATTGTGTTTCTCCTACCTGGTTCTTACAAGTTCTTCTACTGTATTTTTTGCATGATTGATCTTTTATTATGATTACTCATGAATTTCTTCTACTGGGAAGTACAGGTTTCTTTATGATTTCTGCACTTATTCCGTTAATATTTTCTTTTTGCTTGACTTACTTGTCTTCATCTCTAGACTAGATTAATGGTAAAAAACCCTAGAGTTTGTTTCTTATCTCTGCACGTGTTGATTTCAAAACCCTAGTCTTTTTGGACCTATTTGAGTTCCTGAAGTTGTTTCCTCTACTGTTCGACCGAGTTTCGAAATCTTTGTGTCAACTTTGTTTCTTCATACGATTCTGACCTCTTTACTTGACCTTTCGCATGCTATTCCCTCTTCTCTGAGATGACTACCATGTTCCTAGGGTCCTCTACTCATTGATTTTCTTTGATTGCATGACATTCTTCTTTGTCTTAAATCCAGCCTCGCATGCTTAATGTTTATGCACTCTTTATAGGTCAAATTTTCCTCTCAAAATAACCTTGATTGTGGACTGATTTCAAATCTCTTTGTGTAACTTTGATTGCACTCTTGAATTGATTCTTTCCTTTATTGTTTTGATTTCCTTTGTTTCTTGGACTTGTTGGAATATTTTCCTTTCGACCCTGCCTTTCTACTTAAGTTGATTTGATCCCATTACCTTAATTACATTAGTATGGGATTCTTACAGGCCTTTCCTTAATTAAGGTCTAATGAACTTAACCCCTAATACATGTGGTATACTCGTACTGTGCTGAAAATATTTCCTTATTTGTCATGTCCAGCCCTGTGTGATTTCTTTCCTTATTTAACACTTGCATGCTACCGTTTGGTTTAATTGCTTTATTAAAGGAAGTCTTTGATGCTGATTTGATTTTAATAAGACACATATTCCTCCAATTATGTCTGAATTACAGTCCTTACCTTATTTCTGCATGTTTCTCACACTATAAATACCTGCTCTTTTATTAACACGCAACACAAGAAAAAACACGGGAGTCTTTTCTGAACTCACACTCACACACAAAGTATTCTCTCTTGTTGTTTGTGCTGTGGCTTCTTTGCAAGAATTCTGCTCTCTTTTGCTTGTCTCTTTCTGAAACAGGTATGCCTTTATTTAATCTTTTGCCTCATCCCTATGTGTTTATTCTGTAGTCTCATTCTTTTGTGTGGTTTGTTGTTCATGCTTCGTAACTTATGCTAAGTATTTTTCCTTTCTTTGCTTCTGTTCTCATATGAATCCCTACCCCTAATCCTCTTTATGTGTTGAGTTGAAACCTTGGCCTGACAGTATCCCAATTACTGCCCAGTCCATGGTTTGACCTTCAATAGGTCCTGACTCTCCAATGTTTAGCTAGTGGCCTGGTCAGGGGTGTGCTAGCATTCTATGTTGCTGGGCATGACCACCAGCCTGCCTTAGCATCCCTTAATTCCCTCTATTGCACTTACACTTGTTCCTAGATTCTAAGTTTTGCCCCCTCCAATGAGCCTTGCCTTGGGACCTTAAGTTCCCTCTGAACTTGGACATTGGAGGGCTGGCCCTTCCACACTGCACTTTAATTCAGTTCTGTAATGATATCTGGGTGTAAGCATTGCCTGGAGTTCCTGAAACACCTTGGAACTTTGACACATTCCAGATAAGGGAAAGGCCTTGGAACTTGATCCTGGCAGTTGGCTCATATCATATTGTTAGACCTTGGGTCTGAATTAGGCTTCTTGTATGCAGCTTAAAGCTCTGATGTAATTTTATTTTCTGTTTGCTTCATTTGGTCTGTAATAAATTTTATAATAACTTATGGGGTTTTAGTAAAAAGGGGAGAGCTATCTGTGTATGCATAAGGGTAGATATCCTGCCTATAGGAGTTTTTTTTTCTTTGAATTTCTGCACTTTTACATATAGAAATCATGCTTATTTCTGCACTTTCATCTATAGAAATCATGCTCACAGGAGTTCTGCACTTTCATATGTAGAAATCATGCTCATAGGAATTCTGCACTTTTATATATATAGAAATAATGCTCATAAGAACTCTGCATATCATATAGATATCCTGCTCATAAGAATTCTGTATGTAGGAACCATGTCTTTAAGATTCTGCATTTTTGCATCTATCATTAGGCAAACAGTTATAGGTCAAAATGATAATCAATTGCATCCTAGATACCATGCTCGTAGGATTTTCTGCACTCTTGCTATGCCTGTAAAAAGTGTTTAAAATTAACAACGCTAGAAAGCATGCCTATAGGAACTATTAACCCAATCTGAATCACTCATTTTAAGATTAGTCCGTCAGTAGTAGCCAAATGCAGAAATCGTATCATTCAGTTAAAACTGGCAACTTTCAGTAATTAGTTTACTTCCTTATTTCTGAAACCAGTAGATGCCATCACTTAGGGAAACAAGTAAGTAGTTAATTAATTGCACCAGTCTTCGATAAGTTGTAGCCAGGCAAGCCTAGTGCGAACTTCTTGTCTAAAAATATGCAATGAACCAACCTGCCTAACGTTAAGCATAATTTGGACCTAATCAGTATGTGTAAGACGTGCTAAACTACATGATTTCTGTGATTAAAGGAGGTTTGTCTGAGCCTTAATTGCTTTTGTGCTCCCATAACTGTCTTATGTGTTTTGCCTGATGCCTTAGTATACTAACCTTTTGAACCTCTGAAAAGCCAAGCTCCCTCCCTTTAGGATTAGTGGTCCTAAAGCCTCCAGGACTGATAGGTGGGATGGGTAATAGCACGCTGTAGGTAACGACACCATTTCGCGCTTAATACCTTATCGGGGTGGGAAGGGTAGACATGGAGATGATGATCACACGATAACACTACGCGTACGATTGGTTACCGGTGTTGTGTGGATGATCCATGTGATTTATAAACCTAGGACCCCTTGCCCTATGTTACTTTGTTTAATATCAATAAATTCTGTCTTTTCAATCACCCAAAACTCCCCTTTATTTTTTTTACTGCATTATCACTTTTCCTTCTTTGTTTATAAATTCCAACATGCTTGGTAGCAACCCTTACGTGTAAATTTATTTGCATACTTGTTTACATTAAAGTCACAACATAGCATGGCCGGGAACCACACTAGTGGATCTTGAGGGGTGCGTAACACCTTCCTCTCGAGATAATTTCTAGCCCTTACCCGAACTCTGATTTTCCAATTCAAAACCCCTCTTAGTGTCCTAATGCACTCAATCATTAGGTGGCGACTCTTCAATTCCAAAAACCCAATTCCCAAACGGGAATAGAGTTGTCTTCCCGAATGTCGTAAACCCGATTTCGCGAGAAAAAGGGGGCGTCGACAGCATGGCGACTTTCCTGTGGATCTTTAGTCTTTTACCACTTCATGTTATATGTGACTTTACTGCTTTCTTTACTGCTTTGTTTAATACCTTTATTCGAAACTGACTTGTCATTTTGTTTTCTTTTTTTTTCTTTAACGCTTTCATTTACTGATTTTCTTCAATACCGTTGTAATTTCCGAGCAATTATTGTAATCATTATGAACGTGAAAAGACGTGGCAATTTGTTTCATTTTTTGTAATTGCATTTTTCAACATCATATTCCACTCGTGCCAAACAAATACCATAGCAACGCTTGATGAGTGGTTGCGCTCTTCCAATATTATTACCCCCTAAATTTTGGCAAAGGCGTATCTGCGGTAAAACTAGTCGATCAGCGGTGCAGTCGATGGTTCCGTGCCTTTCCCTCTTGAGTTGTCCTCTCAAGGGTACCGATCTAGCACCCCATAGAAACCTTATTCTATTTAACTGTTCATGCATCACTGTCAAACCTAGTCGAGTCAGTTATGTTGTCCACATAGTGACTCTTTAAGATGGCCTTATCCAAAGTCCACTGGCTTCCCCTCGGACCCAAACGGACAACACCATACTCTGTGCATTTATTTGGAGAACTAAATGCTGTTAATGCTAATTATTGATTTAAATAGTCGAGTCCGACGGGGGTGAGGGACTAACACTTCGTTTTGCAGAAAATGAGGCACGAAGTCCCCAGATTTGGCATGGTAACCAATATTCATCCGAGGTTGCTAAGATGGTGGGAGGACCTTCATTCCAGTGACCGGACTCTCGTCCGCAAGCATTTGGGAAACTTACCCTCTCTTTTGGAAATTCAGCCGGACAACAAAATCATAGAGGCTGCAACATTGTTCTGGGACAGTGATAGATCGGTATTTCGATTTGGGGACCTTGAAATGACCCCGCTGCTTAAGGAAATAGGAGGGTTAGCCGGTATTCCTTGGGAGACTCCGGGTTTGCTCGTGCTAGAAAACCGCAAGGGTAAAGGTTTCTTCAAAATGATGGGGTTGAAGAAAAATTCAGATTTGACTTGTTTGAAGGACTCTTATGTTCCTTTCGACTAACTGTACGAGAGGTACAGTCATAGCAAGTCCTACCGCACCTATCCAAACGAATTCACCCTCACATCATTGGGGCATATCCACAGGAGAGTTTTCGTCTTCATGTTCTGCTTCCTGGGAATGATAGTGTTTCCCATGAAGAATGCTAGGATCCATACCAGACTAGCCATGGTCACCAAGACACTAATAGAGGGGATTGAAGGGCAACATTTCAGCATAGTGCCCATGATTGTTGCGGAGATCTACCGAGCTTTGGAAAATTGTCAACGAGGGGCCAGTCATTTCGAGGGATGCAACTTATTACTCCAACTCTAGCTTATAGAACATCTCCAAAAGGGTCGATACCGTCAAGGGCTTCCGCGAAGGCCGTGGAATGATCATATAGCCTTTCACCATCCCAATAGAATGAACTATATGCCTGACATGTTTGCTCAATCAGGGGATGCTCGAGGATGGGTATAATTGTTTGAAAACTTAAAAGAAGACAAGCTGCAGTGGATGTTCGAATGGTTCCCCACAGGAGAGTTCATCATCCGCTCTCGGGACGCTCAATCCTTATACTCATTGGTCTGAGCAGAACTTATCCCTATGTCCCTCTCCGAGTCATGAGGCAGGCAGGTAGGAAGCAAGTCGTACCAAAGGTTGAGAAGATGAGTCATTTCAGGGCTGATTTCCAAGACGACGACAACCCATACAGATGTCAAGCTCAAATTAAATGTGGAACAGCAAGATCGTCCTAGAGAGGGATTCCATAGAACCTGACAGGTATCATGCCGGCTACACCTCATACTATCCAGGTTGGCTGGAGGAAGATCATGCTGGGTTAGGACAGCCCGGGTCTGTTCGAGGTCACAAGGTCATCGACGAAAGGGCTGAGATACAGGTCAAGTACAATCAGTTGCGCAAAAGGATCAGGGAGTGCGAGAGTGAGCATCAGAAGATTCAAGAGGCAAATCAAAAGTTGATCGAGGAATTGAAGGATATGGCTGTCAGAGCCAACAAGCGCCTAGGGCATTTGGAGCGAGGGTTAGTAGAGCTGGAAGGGAAGTTCATTCGGAGGATCGAGAATTGCCAAAACGCCGAGGGAAATAAAGGAGGACATTTGGCTAGGGCCTATCTTCTGCTGGGATTGTGTGAGCTGGTGACGCTATTCGATGGAGCCAATGATGCCGAGTCTGGGGAAGGTCCTTCTGGGACCAAGTAGTTAGGAGTCTCCTTTCCTTTTCGTTTTTGAATGTAATAAGGCCAATGGCCATTAGTGACATTTTTACTTATGCAACTTTAGTGTCGTTTTGGGATTCGTCTTGTTTTTATCAATAAAATGAGGCATTTAGCATTATAAGTTCTCCAAATCAACTTGTCGCTAGGCCTACCTGGGGCACAACGAGGCACCCAATTTAAGACACGATTTATATTTTTATACTATGTGTTTAAATACCGCAATATTTTTTTTTTCTTTTTCAAAATCCGCACTAACTTGTTACCTTTTGTTGTTTTGACTTTTATTTTTATTCCCCTCCCCAAAAGGTTAGTTCGTGCATTCTGGCATCATCATCCTACTCCACAAGATCTAAGGGCCCTCCACCTCCTCCTCCTCCAAGTCCTATCAAAAGCAAGAACAAAGCAAAAATGGACAACATCAGAAAGGACGACTCAGCTGAAAGGGTAGAGGTTCCTAAGGGTGTTCAGGTATCCAAAGAAAGTGCCGCGCAACTCGAACAGAAGCTACTGAAATTTCAAGAAGAACTAGACCAAGTTCGGAACTTGGCAAGTCTGTCATTCTCCCTCACTACTCAAGACGTCAACTTTCCCAATGCTCAACACCCAATACCTCCACAAAACATCCTAGAGCCGCAGAAACAGCCCGCTACTCATTGCAACACACATTGCAACAACACTCCACTCCTCATCCCTGAACCATCAAATGATCATCCCCACCACACTCCCATATATGTGGAAACCTTGCCACACTACACCAAACCCATTACAAACACACCAGAGTCTGATGACAAAGACTCTCTCATCAAGAACCTGGCAGCTGAGCTCAAAAAGTTGACTAGCCGGGTCCAGGGCGTGGAAGGAAATAAAGGCATTGAAGGGTTGAATTATGAGGATCTTTGCATCCAGCCGGACATTGAACTTCCTGAGGGGTACAAACCTCCCAAGTTCGAAATGTTTGACGGCTCAGGGGATCCTAGAGTCCATCTGAGGACATATTGTGATAAACTGGTCGGTGTAGGAAGAGACGAGAAGATTCGCATGAAACTCTTCATGAGAAGTTTGAAAGGCGATGCGCTATCTTGGTACATTAGCCAAGATCCCAAGAAATGGACGAGCTGGGTAGGAATGGCGTCCGACTTCATGGACAGGTTCAGGTTCAACACAGAAAATGCACCAGATATCTTCTACATCCAGAATCTGAAAAAGAAACCCACTGAGACATTCCGCGAGTATGCTACTCGATGGAGATCCGACACTGCTAAGGTCAGGCCGGCCTTAGAGGAAGAACAGATGAACCGATTTTTCGTCCGAGCGCAAGATCCGCAGTATTATGAGAGGTTAATGTTGATAGAGGGCCAGAAATTCTCCGATATCATCAAGCTAGGAGAAAGGATTGAAGAGGGCATTAAGAGCGAAATGGTCACTAATTTTGAAGCACTGCAGGCTACCAACAAAGCCCTACAATCTGGTGGCGCGTCCAAGAAAAAGGACGTGAGTGCCGTGATGGTTGCACAGCGAACCAAGCCCCAATAAAATACCAAGCCTACCCGGTACCCCCTATCACATACCAACCTATCCCCAACAACCAAGCACCTCCGCCTTCTTACCAAATTCCATCACCCGCTTACCAATCATCTCCCTCTCCCACATATCAACCCACCTCACCAAGATATTCCCAACCTGCACCCGTCTACCAAGCCTATAATGCCCACTACGAATCACCTCCCGCCCGCCAAAATTTCCCCAGGCCACACCCTAACTTTGACCGCAAACCTCCCAGGCAATACACCACCATCGCCGAGCCAATCGACCAACTATATGAAAGACTCAAGAAGCCGGTTATGTCACCCCAATCCCTGCCATAACTCCAGAAAATCCTTCCCAATGGGTTAACCCAAACAAAACCTGTGCAAACCATTCCGGCATGAAAGGACATACCATCGATGAGTGCCGATCTCTGAAAGATAAAATCCAAGCTCTAATTGACAACAAAATCATAGTGGCCAAGGAACCTGCTCCCAACGTTCGCAACAATCCCTTGCCTGATCATAAGGGTGGTGGTGTGCATATGATCGAAGTGGAAGATGATTGTGACCCCAAGGGGTCAATTGGATTAATTGCNTTCGTGGTTTTGATGTTATTTTTCGTGATTTGAGACCTCGATTAGGTCCATTTTATATTTTGGGACTCGTTGGTATGTTCGGATGGGGTCCTGTGGGGCTCAACTGTTGTTTGGATTCATTTCGGACCATTCGGAGTTGGCATGAGTTGCTGGTTTTCTAGTGCTCCAGTTGAGCTTCGCGATCGCGAGAGAATAGACTCGATTGCGATGAGTATTTTGTCAGCTGACTAGGTTGTTAATCGCGTTCTCATTGAGGCTTCGCGTTCACATAGTAGGAATGTGGCAGGCGTGAGTTGTTCTTCGCGTTCGTAGGTGAGGGACCGCGTTCGCGAAGGTTTGGTAGATTAGTGAATCACGTTTGATGTACTAGAGAAGTGAACGCGGAGGGTCTTTTTGGGAAGTGACTTTTGTGCTTTGAGATCGCGAAGATATTCCCACGATCACAATAGGTACCCCAGAAGCAATATTATAAAGTACTCTATTTCGAAAGTTTTAGTTATTTTATCACATTTTGAGTTATAGAGCTCGAATTTGGGCGATCTTGGAGGCGATTTTCATGATTTGGATTGGGGAAAGTTTTTTTTGACTCGGTTTTGATTATATTACATGATTCCATCTTTGATTTTGGCAATTGATTGGTGAGCTTAAAAGAGAAAATGGGATTTTTGTCAAAACTTTTCTAAAGTGAATATTTGAGATTTGAACATCAATACAGAGCCAGATTTGAGTGAAATTGGTATGGTTGGACTCGTATTCAAATGGTTGTCAAAATTTGTGAATTTTTTCAGATTTTGAGGTGCGGGCCCGAGTTGACGTTTTGGTTGACTTTGAGCATTTGATTAAAGATTCGACCTTTTTTGTTTGGGTTCGATTCTTATGGCACTATTGATAAACTTGGGTTGCTTTTGGCTAGTTTCGAGCCGTTCGGAGGTCGATTCGTACGGGATGGCGCTTCTAATGTATCAATTTGTCTTGTTCGAGGTAAGTGTCTTCCCTAGATATGTTGGGAGAATTTTTCCAAATAAAATGATATTGTTTGCTGCATGCGGGGGTGATGTATATGCGAAGTGACGAGCATATATGCATGTGCTAGGGTTATCTATGCTCGGGGTAGATTATTCGATTCTTTGTGCCTTGTTGGACTATGTGATTTTCTTAACTCATGTTTTACTTGACTTATCTATAATAATATGAATATGAATTTCAATGCTAGAAATCTTGCTTCAGCCATTCATAACTAGATTAAATTTGACGCCCTCTTTATGAAATTTTTGATGTGCTAAATTCGATCATCACTATACCTAATCACAAATACATGTTTATGACCGTAATTCTGAGGTACTTGGGTTACATACTTTTGTTGAAAAGCATGTTCGAGCTTTTGTCGAGATGCTTGAACATTAAGGTTTTTGATGATTATTGAATTATTTATTTGTTCAAGAGCTGTGATTGATGTTCACGTGGTGTATTTGCTTAACCACTCTTCTTCGTGTTATTCATGCTTCCTACTTCACTTGTCATTGACATACATGTCCCTGGTTACGAAGAGTGCAAATAATGAAGGGTGACGCCGTGCCATTGCATATAAATTATCATGTGAGGAAGAGTATAAAACACGAAGGGTGATGCTGTTCCATTACATATACATTATCATGTGAGGAAGAGTGTAAAGCAAGAAGGGTGATGTCATGCCATTTTATATACATTATTACACACGAAGGATACTGCTGTGGCATTGTTTTACATTATCATGTGAAAATGAGTGTAAATTGCGAATGGTGATATCGTGCCATTGCATATACGTTATCATGTGAGGAAGAGAGTAAAGCACGAAGGGTGATACCGTGCCATTGCATATACATTTATGTCTTCATTCTAAATTGTCATTGCGATGCACCTACGCTTTCTATATGACTTGTTGTTGTTGTTGTTATCACGTCTTTGCCTCCTACCTTAATTGTTAGTGTACTACCCACGCTTTCTATATGTTATCGGGTCACAATCATGCATTCCATCTTTGTCACGACCCAAATCTACCATGTCGTGATAGCGCCTAATGTGGAACTAGGCAAGTCGACTCTTTTATCAAAACAACCCGATATTTCCAAATAAAGTTTTCTTCACTATTTAATTAATGAAACTTCATAAGATAAGTCTGAATAACAAAGTGCGAAAAAAGCCCTAGATCGGGGTGTCACTAGTCATGAGTATCTACCAAAAACTGCCCGAAAATGCTAAGACTAATACAGTCTGGAAATAACTAAAAATATCTATACGAAGATAGGAGGGAGATGAGCAAGGCTGCGATCGCCATGCAGCTACCTTGTCAACTCCAACAGATCCGCGGAGGATGAATAGCACGTCCAGCAACCCTTGGATCTGCACACAAGCTGCAGGGAGTAATGTGAGTACGCCAACTCAATAAGTAATAAAAGTAAATAAAGACTGAGCAGTAGAAAACACATAAAGTCCACATCAGGAAATTTCAGTAACTACAACATACTTTAAAATTAGTATGTGAGTCAAATCATCTTGTTAAAAAAGAAATCCAGTTTCAATAAAACCGTTTAAAACATCTTTCGATAATTTTCCAACAAAGTGATGAAACAGTGAGTAAAAATAATGAAACATAAGTCGCCCTTCGGGCAAAACATCACTTGTGAACAACCCCTCAGGCAAACAAGAAACATAAACAGCCCCACGGGCAAACATCACAATCACTCATAAACAGCCCCTCGGGCATAACATGAATCAAGAACAGCCCCTCGGGAAAAACATCATATCACTCACTCAGGGTACCCGCGCTCACGAGGGGTGTGCAGACTCCGGAGGGGCTCCTACAGCCCAAGCGCTATAACAAGTCACCTCGTGACATAAATCAATCAGGCCCTCGGCCTCTCATAATCATAAATCAGTAACAACGTGTTGCGGCGCGCGGCCCAATCTAATAATATCCTCACAAAAATAGGCCCTCGGCGTCACTCAATCACAAACCTCTCAAGCCACTTGGGCTATCAGTAAAAACAGGGTGCTCAGCCCAAAGTATCATTTTATGCATCAAAACGGGGTAATAAAGACTGAGTTATGAAATCAGTAAACACGACATGACTAAGTATGGATCTTAAATCAAACAGTAAAAGGATAATAAGAAAAAGCCCCTAAGGATCCAAACAGCTTTGGCACGACGCCCAAATATGGCATTCAACCCAATTTATAGAAATTCTTTCTAAAACACATAAGTATCATATAGTTTTCAGTCAAATACGCAACTTAATAGTTGCTACTGGACGGACCAAGTCACAATCCCCAACAGTTCACGCCCACATGCCCGTCACCTGGTATGTGCGTCACCTCAAAGTAGTAAAACGATGTGCAATCCGGGATTTCATACCCTCAAGACTAGATTTACAATCGTTACTTACCTCAAACCGGTCAAATCCCTACTCCGCGATGCCTTTGCCTCTGGAATCGGCCTTTGCCCCAAATATAACCAAAAGCAATACAATGCAATCAATATAGGCCAAGAAACCAATTCCATACAAAAAACTAACAATTTAGACCAAAATCCCGGAATTCACCCAACTTGGACCCACGTCTCGGAATCTGACAAAATCACAAAACTAGAAATCCTTTCAGTCACGAGTCTATCCATACAAAATTCATCAAAATCCGACATCAAATGGTCCCTCAAATCCTCAAATCAGACTCTCCAATTTCCAAGCCCTAACCTCAATTTCATCCCTAATTTCTACTAATTTCATGCTTAAACAACTGAGAATTACCATAATCACGAGTATTAAGCTCAAGTAACTTACCTCAATGTAATCCCCCTTGATTCCCTCTTCAAAACCCTCCAAAAAAATCCAAGTCCAAATGAAAATGGTGGAAAATAACCTAAATTTCGCGAAGGGTTCAATTTATACCTTCTGCACAGGCATTTCCGCATCTGCGACGCCGCACCTGCGGAAAATCAATCGCAGGTGGAGTTCTCACTTAAATCCCAGAAACCGCTTTTGTGGTACAATCCTCACACATGCGGCCTCGCAGGTGCGCTCCGCCTTCCGCACTTGCTGTCCTGCCTCAGCCTCCCAAATCCTGCATCTGCGGCTCCTTTCCGCATCTGCGGCCATCGCGCCTGCGGTCCTCACTCCGCTAGTGCAGAAACATCAGAAGCAGCAACTTCAGCTGCATAACTCCATTCCCAACTCCTCCGTCAACCATCTGAATTCATCCCGAGGCCCTCAGGACCTCAACCAAAAATACCAACAAGTCACATATCAACATTCACAATTAGTCGAACCTTCGGAACACTTAAAACAACATCAAAACACCAAATCACCCTCAGATCAAGCCTAAGAACTTCTAAACTTTCGAATTTCGCAAACGATGCCGCAACCTATCAAACCTCGTTCGAATGACTTGAAATTTTGCACACACATCACAAATGACACTACAGACCTACTCTAATTTCTGAATTCCATTCTGACCCTGATATCGAAATCTCCATTGCCAACCGAAAAACGCCAAATTTCCAATTTCGCCAATTCAAGCCTAAATCTACCACAGACCTCCAAATCACATTCTGGACGCTCTCCCAAGTCCAGAATCACCTAACGGAGCTAACCGAATCATCAAAAATCACATCCGAGATCGTTTATACATGAGTCAACATCCAGTTGACTTTTCCAACTTAAACCTCTAAACAGGAGACTAAGTGTCTCATTCCACACCAAAACGACTCTGAACCCGAACCAACTAACACGATACGATGAAATAAAGCTGAGGAACACATAAGGAAGCAGAAATGGGAGAAACGCAGCTACAACTCATTAAACGATCGGCCGGGTTATTACATCCTCCCCCTCTTAAACAAATGTTCGTCCTCGAACGAGTCTAGAAATATACCTGAAGCCTCAAACATGAGCGGATATCTGCTCTGCATCTCCCGCTCGGTCCCCCAAGTAGCCTCCTCCATGGGCCGACCTCTCCATTGCACATTCACTGAAGCTATATCCTTTGATCTCAACTTTAATACCTGCCACTCCAAAATAGCCACTGGCTCCACATCATAAGTCAAATCACCATCTAACTGAACCGTGATGAAATCCAAAACATGAGACAGATCGCAAATATACTTCCGGATCATAGAAACATGAAATACTGGATGCACACTCGACAAGCTAGGTGGCAAAGCAAGCTCATAAGCCACCTCCCTAATCCTCCGAAGCACCTCAAAAGGCCCAGTGAACCGAGAGCTCAACTTGGCCTTCTTCCCAAATCTCATAGCGCCCTTCATGGGTGAAACCTTCAGTAAACACTTCTCCCCAACCATATAAATCACATCATGAACCTTTCTGTCAACATAAATCTTTTGTCTTGACTGAGCTGTACGAAGTCGCTCCTGAATCACTTTCACCTTATCCAAAGCATCCTGTACCAAGTCTGTACCCAAAAGCCTAGCCTCGCTCGGCTCAAACCAACCTACTGGAGATCTGCACCGTCTCCCATATGAAGCCTCATATGGAGCCATCTGAATACTCGACTGATAACTGTTGTTGTAAGCAAACTACGCGAGAGGTAGAAACTGGTCCCATGAACCCCCAAAATTATGACACAAGCGCGCAACATGTCCTCCAATATCTAAATAGTGCGCTCGAACTTTCCGTCCGTCTGAGGGTGAAAAGTTGTGCTCAACTCAACCTGAGTACCCAAATCTCGCTGTATGGCCCTCCAAAACATCGATGTAGACTGAGTACCTCTATCTGAAATGATGGAAACCGGGACACCATACAGGCGAACAATCTCTCGGATATAAACCTCAGCTAACCGCTCTGAAGAATAAGTAGTACACACAAGAATAAAGTGCGCGGACTTGGTCAGTCGATCCACAATCACCCAAATATCATCGAACTTCCTCAAAGTCCGTGGGAGTCCAACTACGAAATCCATGGTGATCTGCTCCCACCTCCACTCTAGAATATCTGTCTGCTAAAGTAAGCCACCCGGTCTCTAATGCTCTTATTTCACCTGCTGACAATTGAGACACCAAGCTACAAATCCCACTATATATTTCTTCATTCTACTCCACCAATAGTAATGTCTCAATCCTGTATATCTTCACGGCACCTTGATGGATGGAATATCGCGAGCTATGGGCCTCTTCTATAATCAACTCCCGAAGCCCATCTACATTGGGCATACATATCCGGCCCTGCATCCTTAATACCCTATCATCACCAATAGTCATATCTCTGGCATCGCCGTGCTGAACTCTGTCCTTGAGGACAAGTAAATGAGGATCATCATACTGGCACTCTCTTATACGATCAAACAAGAAAGACCGAGAAATCACACAAGCTAGGATCTGACCGGGCTCCGAAATATCCAACCTCACAAACTGATTGGCCAAAGCCTGAACATCAACTACAAGAAGTCTCTCCCCAACAGGGATATATGCCAAACTGCCCATACTCACCGCCTTCCTACTCAAGGCATCGGCCACCACATTGGCCTTTCTCGGATGGCACAAGATAGTAATATCATAGTCCTTTAGCAGCTCTAACCATCTCTGTTGCCTCAAATTGAGATCCTTTTGTTTGAACAACTGCTGGAAGCTACGATGATCAGTAAACACCTCACAAGACAAACCATAGAGATAATGCCTCCAAATCTTCAATGCGTGAACAATGGCAGCCAATTCCAAATCATGAATAGGGTAGTTCTTCTCATGGGGCTTCAACTGACGCGAAGCATATGCAATCACTCTACCCTCCTACATCAACACACATCCAATACTAACTCTTTAAGCATCACAATATACTGTATAAGAACCTGAAGTTGATGGCAAAACTAACATTGGAGCTGTGGTTAAGGCAGTCTTGAGCTTTTGAAAGCTTGCCTCACACTCATCCGACCACCTGAAAGGAGCACCCTTTTGAGTTAATTTGGTCAAGGGTGATGCAATAGATGAAAATCCCTGAACGAACCAAAGGTAATAACCAACCAAACCAAGAAAACTACGAATCTCTATGGCTGAGGACGGTCTGGTCCAATTCTGGACTGCCTCTATCTTCTTCAGATCAACCTGAATACCCTCACTGGACACCACGTGCCCCAAGAACGCAACTGAACCGAGCCAAAACTCACACTTGGATAACTTAGCATAAAGCTTCTCCTCCGTCAGTCGCTGCAACACAACTCTCAAATGCTCAGCGTGCTCCTCCTGACTACGCGAGTACACCAGAATATCATCAATGAATACAATAACAAACGAGTCGAGATAAGGCCGGAATGCGCTGTTCATCAAATGCATGAACGCTGTTGGGGCATTGGTGAGCCCAAAAGACATCACAAGGAACTCATAGTGACCATATCGGGTCCTGAAAGCTGTCTTAAGAATGTCCAAGTCCCTAATCTTCGACTGGTGATGCCTTGACCTGAGATCAATCTTGCAGAACACTCTCGCTCCCTGAAGCTGGTCATATAAATCATCAATACGAGGCAAAGGATACTTGTTCTTGATTGTGACTTTGTTCAACTGCCTGTAATCAATGCACATTCTCATAGTGTCATCCTTCATCTTCACAAATAGAATAGGCGCACCCCAAGGCGACACACTAGGCCGAATAAACCCCTTATCAAGGAGTTCCTGAAGTTGCTCCTTTAATTCATTTAACTCCATTGGCGCCATACGATACGATGGAATAGAAATGGGCTGAGTGCCCGGCACCAAATCAATACCGAAGTCAATATCCCTGAACGGTGGCATGCCCGGCAGGTCTGCAGGAAACACGTCCAAAAAATCCCTCACTACCGGACTGAATCAATGGCAGGAGTCTCTGCACTAACATCCCTCACGAAGGCCAAATAAGAAAGGCAACCCTTCCCAACCATTCGTTAGGCCTTAAAAAATGAAATCACTCTACTAGGAACATAATCCGTCGAACCTCGCCACTCAATCCGTGGCACCCCCGACATAGCCAACGTCTTCGTCTTAGTGTGACAGTACAGAATAGCATGGCGCGGGACAACCAATCCATGCCCAATATCACATCAAAATCAACCATACTAAGCAACAAAAGGTCCACTCGGGTCTCCAAACCCCCAATAGTCACCATACATGACCGATATACGCGGTCCACAATAATAGTATCGCCCGCTGGAGTAGATACATGTACAAATGAAATAAGAGACTCGCGGGGCGTATCCAAATAATGAGCAAAATATGACGACACATATGAAAAAGTGGAACCAAGATCAAATAGCACAGAGGCATCCCTGTGGCAGACTGAGACAATACCTGTGATCACAACATCTGAAGCAATAGCATCTGGTCTGGCTAGGAGTGCATAAAAACGGGCCTGACCACCACCTGATCGACCTCCCCCTCTAGGGCGACCCCTAGCTGACTGTCTTGCACCCCTAGCTGGCTGGGCGGGTGGTGAAGTAACTAGTGATGAAGTCGATGGCTGACTACTCTGCTAAGGCGGACCCCCATGACGACAAGGACACTGCCTCCACATATGCCTAGTGACGGGGACTAAAGGGAACCCTAGCACCGGGATGACTGGTAGAAGAACCTGGCATGGAGAAGCCCTGAACTAATGGAGCACGGGACGAGCTCTGGGCTGGGAGGGCACTAAGTGATGAATGGCCCTGATGAGAATTGTGAGAACCATGGCCCAATGATGCGCCACGGTGAACTGGGCGAGCTGACTGAGCATCTCTGAATGGACAACCTCTACCGTGCAGAAACTGAGCCCCATAAGGAGCACCCCCAAAACTACCAGATCCACGAGGCCTCTTGGCCTTCCTCTCTACTCGTTCCTGGCGGCGAATCGACTCTATGTCCCGAGCAATGTCAACAACCTCCTCAAAAGAAGCACCAGATACCCGCTCTCAGGTCATATGAATCCGCAACTGATACAAAAGGCCATCTATGAATCTCTTGATCCTCTCCCTGTCCGTGGGAACCAACTAGATAGCATGACGGGCTAGCTCAGAGAACCTCATCTCATACTACATCACAGTCATATAATCCTGAGCAACTGCTCGAACTGTCTGTGCAGCTCCTCTCTGAGACACTGAGGCACTTACTTCTCCAGAAAGAGAACAGAGAACTGCTGCCAGGTGAGGGGCGCTGCACCAGCAGTCCTACGCCTCTCATAAGCCTCCCACCAAGTAAAGTCAGCTCCAGAGAACTAAAAAGTAGTGAACGAGACCCCACTGGTCTCCAGAATACCCGTTGTACGAAGAATCCTCTAACACTTGTCCAAGGTACCCTGGGCATCCTCGCCCTCTGTACCACTGAAAGATGGAGGCTGAAGTCTACCAAACCTCTCCAATCTACGCTGCTCGTCCTCAAGCATGACTGGTACCAGATAATCCTGAGCGGGTGCAACCGGCTGGGCTGGTGGTGCCTCTAGTGTCTGCAGTCCCTGAACACCCTGCTCGGGTGTGTGAGCGGCGGGAGTCTGAGTGCCTCTCCCGGCCTGGGATGTAGCTGCTATAGTAGAAACAGCGACTGCTTGAGCATGACTGGTGCACACAGTCAAGATTTGAGCTAAGGTCTCCTGAAGACCTGGGATAACAATAGGCACAGCCGGTGCCTGAGCTGGTCCTGCTGAAGCGTCCGTAACTAGGACCTGATCATGTACTGGGGTGGCTGGTGGATCTGCAGGTGCTGCCATAGCTGCTGTGCGGGCTACGCCCCTACCTATACCACAGCCTCGACTGCGACCTCGGCCTCTTGCGGCCCCAACTGGTGGTACTGGTGACCGTCTGCCCTGACCGATAGCACGTGTCCTCACCATCTGTGAGAGAATAGAATAACAGAAGTTTAGTTACAAGAATCAACAGATTCGAACGACAAGAATTAAAGAATATGAAGTTTTCTTAAAGGTTTTACAGCCTCTGGAAGATAAGTACAGACGTCTCCGTACCGATCCGCAAGACTCTACTAAACCCGCTCGTCACCCGTGAGACCTATGTAATCTAGGCTCTGATACCAATTTGTCACAACCCAAATCTACCATGTCGTGATGGCGCATAACGTGGAACTAGGAAGTCGGCTCTTTTGTCAAAACAACCCGATATTTCCAAATAAAGTTTTCTTCAAGCTATTTAATTAATAAAACTTCATAAGATAAGTCTGAATAACAAAGTGCGGAAAGAAAATCCCAACATCGGGGTGTCACTAGTCATGAGCATCTACCTAAAACTATCTGAAAATGCTAAGACTAATACAGTCAGGAAATCAACTAATAATATCTATAGGAAGATAGGAGGAAGATGAGCAATGCTGCAATCGCCATGCAACTACCTTGCCAACTCCAACATATCCGCGACAGACGAAAATCAACGCTCGCTAGCACGTCCAACAACCCCTGTATCTTCACACAGGATGCAGGGAGTAATGTGAGTGCGCCAACTCAGTAAGTAATGAAAGTAAATAAAGAATGAGCAGTAGGAAACACATAAAGTCCACATCATGAAATTTCAGTAAGTACAACATGCTTTCAAATCAGTATGTGAGTCAAATCATCTCGTTAAAAGAAGTCCCATTTCAATAAAACCGTTTAAGACATCTTTCAATAATTTTCCAACAAAGTGATAAAACAGTGAGTAAAAATGATGAAACATAAATAGCCCCTCGGACAAAACATCACTTGTGAACAGCCCCTCGGGCAAACAAGAATCATAAACAGCCCCTCGGGCAAACCTCACAATCGCTCATAAACATCCCCTCGGGCATAACATGAATCAAGAACAACCGTTTGGGCAAAACATCATATCACTCACTCAGGGTACCCGCGCTCACTGGGGGTGTGCAGACACCGGAGAGGCTCATACAGCCCAAGCGCTATAACAAGCCACCTCGTGGCATAGATCACTCATGCCCTCAACCTCTCATAATCATAAATCAATAACAACATGTTGCGGCTCACAACCCGATCCCATAATATCTTCACAAAAATAGGCCCTCGGCCTCACTCAATAACAAACCTCTCAAGCCACTCGGGCTATCAGTAAAACAGGTTCTCGGCCCAAAATATCATTTTATGCATCAAAACGGGATGATAAAGACAGAGTTATGAAATCAGTAAACACAACATGACTGAGTATAGATCTTATATGAAAACAGTGAGAGGATAATAAGAAAAAGGCCCTAAGGGTCCAAACAGCTTTGGCACAAGGCCCAAATATGACATTCAACCCAATTTATAGAAATTCTTTGTAAAACACATAAGTATCATATAATTTTAAGTCAAATATGCAATTTAATAGTTGCAACGAGACAAACCAAGTCACAATCCCCAATGGTGCACGCCCACACGCCCGTCACCTGGCATGTGCGTCACCTCAAAGTAGTAAAACAATGTGCAATCCGGGGTTTCATACCCTTGGGACTAGATTTACAATCATTACTTACCTCAAACCGGTCAAATCCCTACTCCGCGCTGCCCTTGCCTCTGGAATCAGCCTCCAAACATCCCGAATCTAACCAAAAGCAATATAATGCAGTCAATATAGGCCAAGGAACCAATTCCATACGAAAAACTAACAATTTAGACCAAAATCCCGAAATTCACCCAAACCTGGCCCCCGGCCCACGTCTCCAAATCCGACACAAACACAAAACTAGAAACTTCTTTCACTCACGAGTTTATCCATACCAAATTCATCAAAATCCGACATCAAATGGTCCCTCAAATCCTCAAATCAAGCTCTCCAAATTCCAAGCCCTAACCCCTCAATTTCATTCCTAATTTCTACTAATTTCATGCTTAAACAACTACAAATTACCATAATCACGAGTATTAAACTCAAGTAACTTACCTCAATGTAATCTCCCTTGATTCCCTCTTCAAAACCCTCCAAAAACTCCAAGTGCGAATGAAAATGGTGGAAAATAACCCAAATTTCGCGAAGGGTTCAATTTATACCTTTAGCCCAGGCATTTCGGCATCTGCTACACCGCACCTGCAGAAAATCCATCGCAGGTGCAGTTCTCACTTAAATCCCAGAAACCGCTTATGCGGTACAATCCTCGCACCTGCGGCCTCGCAGGTGCGTTCCACCTTCCGCACTTGCGGTCCTTCCTCAGCCTCCCAAATCCCGCATCTGCGGCCATCGCACCTGCGGTCCTCACTCCGCTGGTGCGGAATCATCAGAAGCAACAACTTCAGCTGCACAACTCTATTCCCAACTCCTCCGTCAACCATCCGAATTCATCCCGAGGCCCTCGGGACTTCAACCAAAAATACCAACAAGTCACATATCAACATTCACAATTAGTCGAACCTTCGGAACACTCAAAACAACATCAAAACACCAAATCACCCTCGGATTCAAGCCTAAGAACTTCTAAACTTCCGAATTTCACAAACGATGCCGAAACCTATCAAACCTCGTCCGAATGACCTGAATTTTGCGCACACGTCACAAATGACACTACGGACCTACTCCAATTTCCGAAATTCCATTCCGACCCCGATATCAAAATTTCCATTGCCGACCGAAAAATTCCAAATTTCTAATTTCGCCAATTCAAGCGTAAATCTACCACGGACCTCCAAATCATATTCTGGATGCGCTCCCAAGTTCAAAATCACCTAAATGAGCTAACCGAATCATCAGAAATCACATCCGAGATCGTTTACACATGAGTCAACATCCGGTTGACTTTTCCAACTTAAACCTCAAATAGGAGACTAAGTGTCTCATTCCGCACCAAAACCACTCTGAACCCGAACCAACCAACACGATACGATGAAATACAGTTGAGGAACACATAAGGAAGCAGGAATGGGGGAAACGGGACTACAACTCATGAAACGACCGGCCGGGTCGTTACAGTCTTGTTTGTTATATTTACATATATGCCTGTTTTGAACACAAAATGCAGATAATTGTATTACTTAAACAAAAGCTACATAGACATAGTAGATGTTTTTAGGGCATTACTATTGCCCATAGTTGCCAAATAGTTACAAACAGTAGTAGAAATAATCTTAAAGCTATTACAAACACCATGCTTGTTCTTGATCACTTCTTGTTCAACAAAAATGGGTGGACAAGCATGGTGAAAACATTTAGTAGAGGGTGGGCTCTTGATAGCTTCCTTGGCCAGCATATGTGCCTCTCATTTCCTTCCTTGAAATTATGCTTCAGATGTGGGAGCTTCAATTGCTGCATTAACCATCTGCATTCAGAAACAATGTTAGAGAAGTTATAGCTATTCTCATATATAAGTTTGATGACATCCGTACAATCTGTTTCAATTTCCAAATTTCGGAAGTTCATTTCTTTAGCAATTTTTAATCCTTCTAGCAATGCCATCAACTCTGCGTGTGTAGGTGAAATTTTTTGACTTGCTTAGTGGAATCCCATAATCCAGTCTCCATTGCTATTTCAGAATGCACCACCAAGCCCAACTGCATTATTGTTACTAGAAAAGGCACCATCACAATTTAATTTAGTCATACCTTTGGGTGGTTTGTCCCAATTGATCTCAATTTTGATTTTTTTTAGCGTGAAGGGATTTTTCTCCGTGAAGAACATGAATTCCCATGCTAGATGGATAATCTTTCTTGCTTACAGGATACGATTAAGATTGTTGATATTATTATGATTCCTGTTTTTCCATATTTCTCAGATGGAGAAGGGAAATAAAGTATCCCAATTAATTTGGTGATTACTGCTTTGTATGAAGATATCCCTCAGCTTCACTAGCCAATTTTTGTCACTATTAATATTTAGGAAAGGAAGGCCCATATTCTCCCAAAAACGATTAGAGACTGGACATTTAATAAAAATGTGTTGGATGTCCTCCACCCTAATTTTGCAAATAGTACATGTAGCATCAATATTGATTCCTATTTTAGCTAGACATGTTCGACAAGGGATACGATTATGCATGCATTGCCAAAGGAAGAAGTTTATTTTGTTGGGGCAATGGAGGTTCGAAATCCACTTAAAATAGTTGGAGGATTGATTGAACTCTGATAGAAGTTTATAGCATGATTTAGTGGTAAATAGACCATTTGAGTTGAGGCTCCAGCTAATTCTATCAATTTTTAATCCTTTACTAGGGATGGGGGTAAGGGTCAATTTATTAAGGATATCACTTGGAAATTCAAAAGAAATAACCTTAGTATTCCATTCATTGTTATTGATGAGGTTTCCTATCAAAAAAGTAAGGTCATTCTTACTTAGAGGGCCTTCTATAGAGCTTCTAAGGGATTTAGAGTTATAAATCCAATTGGTACACCAAATACTGATCTTAGAGTTAGTAGTCGGATGCCAAAGAATACCATTGTTACACATTTTCCATCCCTTAAGGATAGATTTCCAGACGAAGGAGGTGCTAATGACAACTTTATTCTTTGCATATTTGGCCATAATCATATGGCCCCAAGGAGTGCTAGGGTTTCTCAATAGTCTCCGTGCAAGACTCGAAAGTAAAACCAAATTCTTAGCTTTAGCGGGGCGAATACCTAGCCCCCCTCCCCATCCATTCCTATCACTAGTCACCTTTTGCCAGCTAATGAGGTGCAGTTTTTTAGTTAAGCTAGTGGATCCCCTTTCTTTAAGATTTTACGGGGGAGTAGGGTGTATTGCATAGAGTGAGTAGGAATGGCACCTAAGGTACTAGAAGCTAGAGTAGTCCTTCCAGCCATATTTAGGAAAGAGCATTTCTAGTGAGACAATTTGGTTTGCAATTTATCTATGATAAATTGGAAGCCTTTGGTAGTGGGAGAGTGATCTAGGATTGGAAAGCCAATGTATTTACCAAATTCATAGGTGGATTTTATACCAAAAAGGTTTGTTAGATATAAGGTGAAATCCTTGGGGAAATTTTTAGGTAAGACAATTCTTGATTTAGAAGTGTTTATGGCTAGCCCGGATTCATCACAAAAAAGGTCCATGCAAGATTTTATGCAATGACCCATATATTTGTTTACTTTCCCCATTAGGGTTATATCATCAGCAAAAAGAATGTGGGAGAAGGTGGGTCCTTTTTTTCTAATGTTAATTGGATCCCATCTTAATATGTCCACTTGGTGGTTTATTAATCTAGATAAGAGTTCAAGGCAATGAATGACCACAACTTTGGGATATATTGATAACCACTATTTGTTAACAAAAATTCTATCTAGTCTTTCCATAATTAAACCCCTAGACTTTATCCTATGATTAGACCAACTGTATTTGCACCCCTTGTAACCTAAGTCTAGTAAATTACAATTGTTAATGCTATTCCATAAAGAATTACTACGCCTACGGTTGATGGGGTTACCACCAAGCTTGTCATTAGAACTGCGAATATCGTTAAAGTCTCCCCCTAACAAACCAAGGAACCTTATAACAAGTATTAATATTTTCTATATTGTTCCATAACTCACGTCTTTTTTCAAGCTTAGTACTAGCATAAATAGAGGAAAAAAGCCAAGTAGTTTGAGAGGGGAGTACCTCAATAGTGGCATGAATCTCCTGATTTCTCCTAACAAAGTTATGAACTTTGACAACACTGGAATCCCAAAGGATCACCATACTTCCAGATTGGCCCTCACTTGGAACCTTAATCATTTTTGAGAAAAATCACTAAGGAGGGAGATGTAATTTTCCATTCTTGTTTCCAATAGTGTTACCATGCATAGTCTATGCGTATCTATCATCTCTCTAAAGTTAACCCGGAAGTTGTCATTATTACCTCCACTTATGTTCCATATAATTATATTAGTAGGCCTATACATCATTGCATGGTTGTTTGTTGGACCATTCTCCATCTGAGCTTGCAGTATTGGGTTCCTCCTTAGTGAAGGGACCAAAATCATTGCATGACTCCCCACCGTTAGGTCCTGGGGAGGCCTCACATCCATTGAACACTTGTAAAGTACAGGGGTCAACTGAGCACATATCTCTTCTCTCGTAATTCCCTGAAAAAAAATACTTTTACCTCGTTCAGATTTGAAAATTCTAGGACTGGTCTGGACCCCAACTAGTTTATTTCCTCTACTTCCTCCATTTGAATATTTTTTGGTTCTGGTGCATTGGGAGGGGGCTGTACTTGAGGAACAAGTTGTGGAATTGGTGGTGAACATGTTGTGGAATCGGTGGTGGAACAGTTGGTGGATTTTGTGTTTGAGCTGAGCTTGCATGGGGAGGGGTTTGTATGTGGAGGTTTTCTTTGAGTTGTTACATTGTTGACTGGGTTGGACCAAGGCATGAAAATGGGGTTCATGTAGGTGATCTCCCCCGGAGGAAAGATGGGGAGTTCCACTAGCACATTTTGAGTTTGAATTGGATTCAAGTGGGATGGTAAGCTCCATTAATTCCTCATGGCTTGGGCTTGACTTAAGTTCGTTGATGGGGCTAAAGGGTGAAGAATGTTGTTCATCCACACATGATTGAGGTAATTGCTCATTGCCATGTACATTCCTTCCGACTCTAGTTGAGCTAGGAAGTGAGAGTTTTGGAGGACAATAACTGTCTCTTGACCATCCAATACCATGTTGAATGTTATTGCATGGCCCATTAGTGCTTTTTACACCCATGGGAGAGGTTGATGATCTTGGGGCAGTGGGGGTTGAATGTAGAATATGTGGTTGCCCGTTAGTGTGTTTTGAGGGAGTGGTGGATTTGTCATGTTTAGAGCACGTTGGTGTCTCAAGATTTGGATCAGTTGATATCTCCTTCTCTGAGAGATTGGGATTCTTGGCATTGTTAAGAGATTGTTGGTGGTTTATATTGAGGCAGTGTATTGAGCTATCTTGGATTAGTTTTGGGTTAACTGATGGAATAGGGTGGCTATCAATGATTGTATCTGTTTGCATATATTTGTAATTACTTGAAGGAGTGGTATTAATAAGATTTTGGTTAGATTTTGTGTTTGAAACGTGTTTGGCTTCATTGGCCATTTGTGTGCTTTGAAATTCTGCAGGTACACATATTGGTCTGTTAGAAGTTTAGGATTATCATCCATGCATGGGGTTGTTTTTCCATTAGAGGAGATTAGAAGACCATTTAGTTGTTGGAGTGTTCATTATGTGTGTTTATAGGGTCACTTAGGGATTCATTAGTCTTAGCTAGTGAATCATTGGTTTGCATGTGATTTAATTGGTTAACTTTTGTAGCTGCCAAATGGATATCCATTGGTTGTTTAGATGCCACATCAACAGCCATGCAATGTAATTCGTTATTATCTAAGTGAGTTTTATCCATATTAGTAAGTTTAGGCGAAGAAACCAAAGCATCAAACTTATTACCAGTGACAATGTAAGTCTTAGCTAATTGATTTTTCCCTAAGATTTTAAAAGGTGTAGCAGTAGAGGTATTTCTATTAACAAGAGATCTTCCTATTAAATTCTCATTTAATAAAAGGGATGGAGAATTACCAGGAGGTGATGTGATTGGGTCGTGTATCTTACCAGGTGTGGTGTGCATCACCTTTATGTTATGATTGGTTTTTTTCTTCTTGGGGAACCCTAACGTTTGCCAGGTATTTTCCTTGGGCAGATGTGAGACATCTTCCATTTATCTTGAGGTCCATCAAAACTCTTGGATTGGTTGATAGCTTGATCTTCCTATGAACTAGTAGGAGTGACCTTTGGTATTATGTACTGGCAATTGGCCATTGAATTCCCTAGACTGACACACTGTTTACATAAGAAATTGTCTCCCTCATAGTGGATTTCTTGCTTGTGTTGGCTAATAAAAACAAAGAGGGTGACCGACACTTGTAGTGGAATTTCAATGCAAAGCCTCGCATATCTTCCTCTAAGTGTTGCAGATGTGCATGCATCAATCTTCAATAATCTACCAATTTTGTTGCCAACTTTCTTTAATATTAATCCATCATAGAACTCAGTTGGCAATTGTGGTAGACGTATCCAAACGGCTACTTGGTATATTTTTGCCTCCGAAGCAATGAAATTCGAAACCCATTTTTGGACTGATAGGAAGTGACCAAAAATAAACCAAGGTCCATTATGAAGAGCTTTAAGCATACTATCTTCATTGTCGAAATTTGTAATATAGTAATAGGACCCTAGATCGATCAGTGGAAAATTTTCTTTTATCTTCCACAAGTCTTGATTATAGTTGAAAATCTCCATGGATGATATATTCTTTGGAGGTATTCTGGAGATAATTGAACCTGTTGTTCATTATCTGAGTGGGTGGGTTGATCCCCTTTTCCTTCATTATATGATTCAGGTTGTCTTTGAACATTTGAATCGATGATCACATTGATTTGACCCTCATGCATTCCATCGATGATCATATTGATTTGGCCCTCATGCATTCCATCTATTAATTTATCTTTAAAATTGGGGATAGATGGGGTAGAATTAATGACGGATTGCATGGAATCAATATCCGGTGGTTTTGGAGGGATTAGATGGGAAGAGTTTGGATGTTGCATAGCTTGTAATTTTGGAGAGAGTCTGGTGGTTTTGTTATTTATGACTTTTCTCATTTGTTGTGCTCTCATCTAAACTTTCTACTTTACTAGATGGTGGAATTTATGTTCTCCTACTTTAATTGTTATCATTTCCCACCTTTATGTTACCGTTGTTCATATGTTCTACCTTGTTCTATATTGCTACCCGTGTATTTTCCACTTTGCTGTTTCTATTATTGGTATTTATTTTTGTCATATTAAAAACTCATCTTTCAAATTACAAAACCTATTTATTTTGACCCGAAGCATAATAGGTCTATTACAAAATAAATGAAACCAATCAAAACTTGTTCAAGTTTTGTTTCAGTCGTCTTCCCCTAGCTCCCCCTACGTTCCTTCTCCCCAAAGTAAAAATTATTTTTGTGTGGATTGCTGGTTTTGAATTTAAGTTATATTGGAAAATTTGATTGATAATTCTCCTAGGTAAAGACATTGATTAATCGACCTACTTATTTGATATTGCTCTATATATTATTTCTTGAAAAGTTAGAAAGTGAATTAGCTTTTTGTTTGTCAAGTAGTGATGTTGTTATAATCGCCATTCACGAGTTGAGTCACCCAATTAATTTGATAATTTAATTGGATGACTCAATAAACGACCCATATTCGCTTTCAACAATTTTTAATGGACAAATACCTTCGCCATTTCTTTTTTTTTGGGGGGGGGGAGGAGGGGGGAGGGGTGCACTAAACCAAAGTAGGAAGCTAAATTTATATTGTTTAGCTTTACGTAGGGGATTCATGCATGTAAGCTAAAATTATACTGCAGGGAAGTATCGATGAACTTGAGGATGTCCATGATAATGATGTCCATGATAAAACAAAGATTATGTCAAAATATAATGACTAAAAAAACAAGAATGTCCTGTGGTTTTCGTCCCTAATATTGGAGTATTCACCAGACTAGTTTAGTAAAATTAGTATATTACACATAATTAACTAGTTAAGCAGCCTTAATTAATATTGGAGACCAAATCGTATATCTCAAAATTGGTAACCAGTGTGTGTGTGTGTGTGTGTATATATATATATATATATATATATATATATATATATATATATATATATATATGTATGTAAAAAGATAGGCCAAATCCATAGACAACGGTTGCTGTCAAACGCACACGCAAGTATACGTGGTCGTTAAGTCCAGATATCGTACTCACAGGGACTTGTGATTAACTATTTACTAAATTAAACTTCTATTCAAGCACTTTTCTAAAGATTATTAACCACAACTAAACTAGAGCCGAAAACTAAGAATTAAAGAAAAACAAGTCAGCAAGATTAGATACGAATTCAATGGAAGAAAATATTCCAGAGTTATGGGTTAGCTAACAATCCCGTTGAGTCTTTCACTTAAATTTTCCAATTAATTTATATGGTTTATTGATTTACAGGGTTAATATTACTCTAGTATTCTCCCGAAGTACTACTCGCCTATTCAAGCTAACCTAATGCCTATATTCCTATGGAATTAGGATTAACAAGAACGCACTAATAATTCCTGTATAATAACCAAGCAAGGCAATTATGTATATCCCTATCCTAACCGAAAATCCATACCCGATACTCAGGTTCAAGATTCTGCTCTACTCAATCTTATATGCAATATAGAATTCCTCCTCCTGAGTTCAATCCCAAATAGTATTCAATTGGTGATCAAGCAATCAAATAATTAAGCGCAAGATTGAATAAATAAACCAATATGATAAAATAAGAAGAACAATTCAAGCTTCAAACTACAACGTTCATGTAGCACCCATAACTCTAGAACTAATAAACTATGAAATTAAAGGAAGAGAAGAGAAAAAAACTATTTAGGAGCCACCTCCAAGCGTGGTTTGTGTTCCCGCACGTGAATTCTTCTTCAAAGTATATTATATATCATCCAAATTAGATATAGAACCCCTTTTATACCAGTAAGGACCGTGTAAGGCCAAAATAACCTTGTCCCGAGTGAAGTAGGAGAGTACCACGTCACCCAACGTGCAGGGCAGCGTGGACTGCTAGCCCTGGCGCAGAATGCAGTAACGTTTTTCAATGATACGTTCAAATTTCTTGGTTTGCCTTTGAATTGGATTTCCTTCTTTACTTGTCTTCCACTTGGGGGGACAAACCCTAAACTGTGCCTCCCCCCCCCCCCCACCTTTTTTTTTTAAATTTTTTTCTTTCGCGTTTTATTCAATTTTGCACCAAATTTCTTCATCTTCACACCGCTTTCTTCCTACACAATTAAAATATAATATTAATCATAAAGTGATATAATTTACACTCAAAAGATGATTAAAAGTACTAGAATGTGAGGCAACAATGGGTAAATATATGCATTTTTTGCCGAATATCACAACCCACACTTAAACTCTTGCTCGTCCTCGAGTAAGCATTAAAATTGATCTCAATAAACCTAGCGTAGAAATACCACCACTTCCGTTGATACTAACAATTAGGACCTATAGTAACTCAAATCACTAGATATATACATCCTGTTCATCGTGCAAGATATACAAGTCACAAACAAACTATAAACTTCTAACCTCAGAGACGGACTCTAACTTATCAAATTTAAGGTTGCTCACCTATTCTGTCAAAGAAATCTAATAGTATCACCTATCTATCATGAAACAAATGCCCTCACAAGAAGAAATAGTCAACACACTCAAATCAAAGAATGAATATAATTTAAGGACTTAGCATCAAAGAACACTCACGAATTCACATGTATTCACAAAGAACCATAGGTTTGCCCATTATGTATATCTCTACTAATTAAGTATGCTCAACTAGAATAAAATAGGAATTTAATGGGTTGTAATGTTGGTTAGGGGGTGGGTAGATGAACTTTGTAATAGTGACATACACTTCCCTAAGCACTTTGCACTTTTAGACTTCATCACCTATTATTTTCATCTCTTAATTTTATTTTTCAGCCCTCTCTTCATTAATTGTTTCACAAGTTTTTCCTCATATCACGAACGTTTCATTTTTTTTCAAAGCCAATTTTTCTTCCTCTTTTTTCATGTCACATTCTTTTTAAGTTGGCCTTTTCATCACTTTGCAGCTATCATTGGTCACCATTTTTCATTTAATCATCCCTTTCTTAAAATTTATCATTTAATATCAGTCTACAATAGTGCTCAAGGAAGCAAGCACAAGAAGTGTAGAATTGTACCACGAGTACACCCGACCCTATTGTCACGACACGAAATTTCCACCGTCGGGGTTGTGATGGCGCCTAACATACCAGTGCTAGGCAAGCCAACGTTAGAAGATTATTAAGCAAAACCTTATTCAATTCAAAAAATAACAGTAATAAGCTAAAAGTAAAATACATCAAGTGCGGAATAATATAATAACTTCATCATTTACTACTACTCGGATCTGGTGTCACAAATTCACGAACATTCTAGGATTTACTACAAGTAAAATTCTGAAAGAAATACAAGTGTTTGAACGAAAGAAACAGTATTAATAGAAACGATAGACGGGGACTTCAAGGTCTACGAACGCCGACAGATCTACCTTGAGTCTCCAATGGATCAACACAACTGCTACACCTCTCGATCAGCTAGGACCTATACCAAAATCTGCACAGAAGTGCAGTGTAGTATCAGCACAACCGACCCCATGTACTGGTAAGTGTCACGCCTAACCTCGACGAAGTAGTGACGAGGCTAAGACAAGACACATACATAATAAACCTATGCAATTTAACAGTGTATGTACAAAATAACGGCAAGTAAAAGATAGACAGATAATATCGGGAAGGGGGGACATGCTGAGGGGATTACAAGATAGAGAATCACAGCGGTAAAGAAAACTTGATCAACCAGTATACCTTGAACCAATAATGACAAGTAAACACAGTAAAGGAAAATGCACGGTATCACCCTTCGTGTTTTTACTCTCAACCTCGCCAAATAATCAATAGAAACGGCACGGCATCACCCTTAGTGCATTAACTCTCATAACATGGCACGACATCACCCTTCGTGAATTAACACTCACAATATGGCGCGGCATCACCTTCGTGCTTTTACTCTTTCATAACATCGCACGACATCACCCTTCGTGCATTAACACTCTGCCTTACCATAAAATAAGGAACAAAAGACAACAGGGAGATAGAGATCACAAGAACAAGTCTTACTTCAATATTTGGTTCCACAATACCAACCTCAACTTTGAAATCAATACTCAATTATCACCAAAGATCCGTAAACATGATAAGAATGATCAGCATGATTATACTAGTCTAAACATAGATAACATGATCAAATGAATGCAATAATTACTAGAAAACCAAGTCCCACCCGCATGCTTTACCCGATAAAGACACATAGGTACTCGTCACCTCACATATACATTGCACCCAACATCTAAACACGTAGCAAATAGACAAATAAGTCCTGATCCCTCAAGTCAAGGTTAACCACGACACTTACCTCGCTCCAATGACCAAACTCAAAGCTCAACCACGACTTATCCTCTCAAACGAGCCTCCGAACCAATAGCATCTAGCAAATTACCAACCAAACGATTCAGATTAAGCCTTAGGAACTACCCACGATTGCAAGGAATTCAATTTAGGCCATTATTGAAAAAGTCAACAAAAGTCAACACCCGGGCCAGCTTGGTCCAAACTCGAAATTCAGGCCAAAACCCGAATACTCATTTACCCCCGAGCCCGGATATATAATTGGTTTTGGAATCCGACCTCAATTTGAGGTCTAAATCCCTAATTTATCAAATCCCTAATTTCTACCCAAAAATTCCCAATTCCACCATGAAAACCTTAGATTTTAGGTTGAAATCTTGTGAAATGTATTGACAGATTGAAAGGAGATAGGTTAGAACCGCTTACCAATGATTTGGCGAAGAAGGAGTCTTGGAAAAATCGCCGGTGGCGCACAAGACCTAGGCTTTGTTGACTGCTGAACCTAAAATTAACCCTATCGGCCTGAGTAGCCACCCTGAAAACTCTAGAGTGAAGGTGCACTAATAGGAGCCGGTGGCACACTGTAGTCTAGCTGACCGAAATAAGGCAAATGAGAGCCACGACCACCTGAAGCACCATGGGATGCCTGGAGTGCTGAATGAAAAGGCCTGGGAGGATGGCCTCTACCAAAAGTACCCCGGCCTCCAGATGAGGCTCCACGGAATCCACCGAAGTGACGAGGCCTCTTGTCAAACCCCTGACCACTCCCTTGATCTAGAACCATCTCGACTCGCCTGACAACATTAGCAGCCGTCTGAAAAGAAAACTCACTCCCAGTCTCCTGGGCCATCTGCAACTTGATAGGCTGAGCAAGTCCCTCACTAAACCTCTCCATCCTCTCTTTCCCTCGGTAGGGAGCAAAAGAATATCATGACGGGCCAAATCCACAAATCGGATCCCGTACTGAGTGATAGAAATAGAGCCCTACTGAAGACGCTCGAACTGCCTCTGATAGTCCTCTCTCTGAGTGATAGGAAGGAACTTCTCAACAAATAGCTGAGAGAACTGGTCCCAAGTAAGAATAAGCGACCCAACTGGTCTGGTCAACACATAATCCCTCCACCATTTCTTGGCGGAGCCCGACACAAAATTGACCCCATTGGTCTCCATTGTACCCATGTTTCGTAGCACCTCATGACAGCTGTCAAGATAGTCCTGGGGGTCCTCTGAAGCTGCACCGCTGAAGTAAACTGGAAAAAGCTTGGTAAACCAATCCAATCTCCATAAAGCCTCAACAGACATAGCTGATCCATCACCGGCCTATGTCGCAACACCCAGCTGAACTACCCCAACTGGCTGGGCTGCTAAGGTTTGAAACTGGGGAGCCATCTACTCCGGAGTGTGAGTACCGGGAGTCTGTGCTCCTCCCCCAGCCTGAGAGACGGCCGGTGCAACAGGAAATGTGCCAGCCTGTGCAACACTCTCCATATGGCCCACTAGATGGACCAAGGCGTCCTGAAGCACTATGGTGGCAATGAACCCCTCTGGGACTTGAGCTGGTTTGGCAGGAATAGTCTGCGCTGGAACCTCCTCGTCAAACTCTACCTGTGGCTCCATTGCTGGTGTTGCTGCTCGAGCTCGGACTCTGGCATGACCTCATCCTCGACCTTTGCCTCTCGTAGGAGCTGCCTCTCTTACTCTGCCTGCTACTCTGCTGAAGATGCGATACATATTCTTTCCATCTACAAGAGAACAAGACTAGAAGAGTTAAATCAACATGAGATAACAAAAGGGATGTGTAATGACACGGTCCGTTTTTTTTAGAATTTACGCCCCGATCCCCTATCTACCATTTTCCCCATGTTTATTTATGCTATTTTGAATTGTCGGGATGGTCGGTTTTGAATTTCAGAGAGTTTTGGGACACTTAGTCCCTAAATGAGAGCTTAAGTGTTGGAAAGTTGACCGTAGTCAGAACAGTGTGAAGACGGCCTCGGATGGGAATCCGATGGTTCCGTTAGCTCTCTTGGGTGATTTCGGGTTTAGGGGCATGGTCGGATTGTGTTTTGGAGGTCCGTAGCTAATTTAGGCTTGAAATGCTGAAAGTTAGATTTTTGAAGTTTCTGGTTCGGTAGTGAGATTTTGATCCGAGGGTCGAAATGGAATTCCGAAAGTTGGAGTAGCTTCGTAGTATTGAATGTGACGTGTGTGCAAAATTTCAGATCATTCGGACGTGATAGACTTTTTGATCGAAAGCGTATTTTGGGAAATTTGGAGTTCTTAGGCTTGAATCCATGGTTAATTTGAGGTTTTGATGTTGTTTTATGTGTTTTTAGGATTGGTACAAGTTTGGACAGTGGTATTAGACTTGTTGGTGCCTTTGGTTGAGGTCCCGGAGGCCTCGGGATGATTTCGGAGGGTTGACGGGGAGTTTGAGGGGTGTGAGCAGCTGCTGAACTTTGCTGCTTCTGGTATTTCCGTACCTACGGTTTGGCGACCGCAGGTGCGATGTCGCACGTGTGGAAGAGGAGCCACAAAAGCGAAATTGGGGAGCATCATCAGGAACCGTAGATGCGGTATATTTTCCGCAGAAGCGGTACCGCACCTACGGGTGAGGGACCGCAGATGCGGAATCTGGGCGTTTAAGTGATGGGTCGCAGGTGCGATTTTTGGTCCGCAAATGCGGGACCGCAGAAGCGGTCCCAAGGCTGCAGATGCAGAACCTGCTGGACAGTTGATTTAAAAAGGGGTTCCGCGACCTTGGGGTTATTTCCACCATTTTTATCTTGGCTTTGGAGCTTTTTGGGCGATTTGAAGGAGGGGTTTCAAGGGAACTTCATTGAGGTAAGGAATTCGGACTTAAAACTCGTTCCTATGTCATTATTTCACGGATTAGAGCTAGAAATTATGGAAATTTAGGGTGAAAATTTGGGAAAACTAGGGCTTAGTATTGGAGACCTTTGATTGAGGATTTGATGGACCATTTAAGGTCCGATTTTGGTAATTTTGGTATGAATGAACTCATGAGAGTGCGAGGATTCTGGAAATATAAATATCACCCGATTCTGAGACATGGGTCCGAGGGGCGTTTTGGTCAGTTTACCTAATTTCGCGTATTAGCTTAGAATTTAATTGTAGAATCAGTTACATGAAGTATTATTTACATTATGAAATTTACTTGAATAGATTTGGTCCATTTGGAGTCGAATACTCGTGGCAAGAACGTGGTTTCGGGTTGACATTTGAGCCGGATCGAGGTAAGTGGCTTGTCTAATCTTGTGCGGGGGACCTTTCCCCTTAGGATTGATATTGTGATAATTGAAATGCCTTGTACGTGAGGTGACGAGCGCTTACTTGTGCTAATTGTTGGAAATCCAGTTTTTATTTCATTAAAAATAGCCTTGAATTGTGTTCTTCTTTTCTTGCTTACACTACTTGGAAATTTAGCCTGCTGTTAGTCTAGAGAAGCATGTCTACTTGACTAAATTGTTCTATTTGACTTAACTGCCTTATTTGTATTACGTGAAGCATGCTAGGTTAGAATTATCTGTCTGACTTTGGTATGAAACCGATTGAATTGAGTTCTCGTTGCTGCTGTGTATTTACTTTAGGACTACGGGATGATATCCCGAGAGCTCCCCTATATGTTTATTTTGGGACTATGGAATTGCATTCCGGGAGATCCCCCTGCACTTTTACATTGGAACTACGAGATTGCACCCAGTAGATTCCCAGTACTGAGTATTTATATTTGGGACTACGGATGTGGTATTTCGGTAGATCCCCGCGCATTTATGAGTTGGACTACAGGACTGCACATATGATATTTATATTTGGGGACTACAGGACGGTTTCTGGGAGATCTCCGGTTGTTATCTCGGAGCTGAGCTGTACTCTCTTTCTGTGTTTTACTTGCCTTTGTAATAGCTGTTGCTGTCCTTCATATCCTGTGTTACTTATTTACACTGATTATTTGACATTGTTAAACCTTATATCTTATTTAACCTCAGTAGGGACCTGACCTTCCTCGTCACCACCCAACCGAGGTTAGGCTTGGCACTTACTGAGTACCGCTGTGGTGTACTCATGCCCTTCGTGCACATGTTTTTCATGTGCAGATCCAGGTACTTCGACTCAGTCCTACCACCCCTGAGCTGAGGCGACTTCGAGGTATATCTGCTGCGTCCGCAAACCGAGGAGTCTCTTTCTATTCTTGTTGTTTAGTATTAGCCCTTCTGTATTTCAGTTCTTGTTAGACATTCTGGTGTTAGAGCTATGTAGTACTTCTTAGCTTGTGATTCATGGGTTTCCGGGTCATGGATTCATGTATTAGTTTTTGAGAGATTAATGTTGTGTATGCCAGGCGGCACTCTTAGACATTGTTTAATTATTCTACCTCTGTTTAAACTTGTTTTTCTTCCGCAAATTTGGTTTATTTTCCGTATTTTAGGCTTACCTAGTCGTAGGGACTAGGTGCCATCACGATGGTTCACGAAGGGCGAACCGTGGTCGTGACAGGATGACAGAAGAGAATAGAAGTGAAACTTGTTCCTAAACTTCATAGCCTCTGGAAGATAAGTACAGACGTCTCCGTACCGATCCTCCAGACTCTACTAAGCCTGCTCGTGAATTATGAGACCTAGGCAACCTAGTCTCTAATACCAACTTGTCACGACCCGGAATTCCCACCGTCGGGACCGTGATGGCGCCTAACATACCACTTGCTAGGCAAGCCAACGTTAGAATATTATTAAGCCCAAACCTTATTCAATTCAACAAATAGCAGTAATAAGCTAAAGTGAAATACAGCGAGTGCGGAATAATATAATAACTTCATCATTTATTACTACCCGGATCTGTTGTCACAAATTCATGAACATTCTAGGATTTACTACAAGTAAAAGTCTGAAAGAAATACAACTATTTGAATGAAAGAAACAGTAATAACAGAATAGATAGACGGGGACTTCAAGGATTGCGAACGCCGACAGATCTACCTTGAGTCTCCGATGGATTAGTCCGACTGCTACCTCTCGATCAGCTAGGACCAATACCAAAATCTGCACAGAAGTGCAGTGTAGTATCACTACAACCGACCCCATGTATTTGTAAGTGTCGAGCCTAGCCTCGACGAAGTAGTGACGAGGCTAAGGCAAGACACATACATAATAAACCTGTGCAATTTGACAGTGTATGTACAAAATAATGCCAAGTAAAAGATAGACAGATTATATCGGGAGGGAGGGACATGATGAGGGGATTACAAGATAGAGAATCACAACAGTAAAGAAAACTTGATCAACCAATATACCTTGAACCAATAATGACAAGTAACACAGTAAAGAAAAATGCATGGCATCACCCTTCGTACTTTTACTCTCAACCTCGCTATATAATCAATAGAAATGGCATGGCATCACCCTTCGTGCATTAACTCTCATAACATGGCACGGCATCACCCTTCGTGCATTAACACTCACAATATGGTACGACATCACCCTTCGTGCTTTTACTCTCTCATAACATGGCACAACATCACCCTTCGTGCATTAACACTCTCCTTTACCATAAAACAAGGAAAAAAAGGCAACAAGGAGATAGAGATCACAAGAACAAGTCTTACTTCAACATTTGGTTCCACAATACTAACATCAACTTAGAAATCAATGCTCAATTATCACCAAATATCCGTAAACATGATAAGAATGATCAACTTGATTATACTAGTCTAAACATGGATTACATGATCAAAGGAAAGCAATAATTACAAGAAAACCAAGTCCCACCCGTATGCTTTACCCGACAACAACGCATAGGTACTCGTTACCTCACCTATACGTTGCACCCAACATCTAAACACGTAGAAAATAGACAAATAAGTCCTGATCCCTCAAGTCAAGGTTAACCGCGACACTCACCTCGCTCCAACAGCCAAACTCAAAGCTCAACCACAGCTTTTCCTCTAAAAAGAGCCTCCGAACCAATAGAATTTAGCAAATTACCAACCAAACGATTCAAATTAATCCTTAGGAGCTACCCACGATTGCAAGGAATTCAATTTAGGCCATTATTGAAAAGGTCAACAAAAGTCAACACCCGGGCTCGCTTGGTCCAAACCTGAAATTCAGACCAAAACCCGATTACCCATTCACCCCCAAGCCCAGATATATAATTGGTTTTGGAATCCGGCCTCAATTTGAGGTCTAAATCCCCTATTTTTCAAATCGCTAATTTCTACCAAAAAATCCCCAATTCCACTATGAAAATCTTAGATTTTAGGTTGAAATCTTGTGAAATGTAGTGAAAGATTGAAAAGAGATAGGTTAGAATCACTTACCAATGATTTAGGGAAGAAGGAGTCTTGGAAAAATCGCCTTTAAGGTTTTAGGTTTTGAAAATTTGAAGAATGAGAGAAAAATCCTGTCCAAGTCATTTTTACCCAGCTGCAGATGTTGCAAATGTGACCTGGGCTCCGCAAATGTGAAGCCCGCAAATGCGAGAAAAGCTTCGCAAATGCGAAACTCTCACGTTTCTGCTGCCTTCGCAAATGCAAACAAAATGTTCGCAAATGTGGAATCTGAGGATCGCAAATGCGACCCATGTCTTCACAAATGCGAAGAATCCTTCCCCAGACTTACTTTGCAAATGCGAAGGATGTTTCGCAAATGTGAAACCTGTGTGGCCCAGCTTCTTTTCGCATTTGCGATGTAAATCTCGCAAATGCGAACCCCATAGAGGTCGCAAATGCAATGCCTGATCTCACAAATGTGAGATCAGAGGCCTACAACAAGATCTAAAACACCAGCAACCTCTCTAAGTTAAATTTCACTCCGTAGCCTATCCGAACTCTAAACCAAAAGTGCACACTCATCTAAAAACATCATACGAACTCGCTCGCGTGATCAAAATGCCAAAATAACACCTAGAACTACGAATTGAGTACCAAATCAAACGAAATTTTCAATAAAACTTTGAAACTTCTAATTTCTCAACCGGACATCCGAATCACATCAAACCAACTCCGTTTCTCACCAAATTTAACAGACAAGTCATAAATATGGTATTGGACCTATACCGAGTTACAAAACTAAAATACGAACCCGATATCCAAAAGTCAAACCTTTGTCAAATATTTCTATTTTATTAAGCCTTTAACTTTCAAATTTCGACAAAGTCCGATATCTCGGGCTAGGGACTTCCGATTTCGAATCCGGGCATACGACCTGGTCCCAAATCATGATACAAACCCACCAGGACCGTCAAAACATGAATCCGGGTCAATTTACGAAAAATGTTTACCGAAGTCAACTCAAATGAAGTTTTAGGCACAAATTCTTATTTTTTTATCAACTTTTAACATAAAAGCTTTCCGAAAATACGCTCGGACCGCACACGCAAATTAAGGAGGGTAAAAATGAGTTTTTTAAGGCTTAAAAGCGCGAATTGAGTTCCAAAATATAGGATGACCTTTCAGGTCATCGCACCCATGTACTTAGTAAGTATCAAGTCTAACCTTGAAGAAGTAGTGACGAGGCTATGTAAGACACTCACTGTAAAATTGTATAAGTATTAAGTAGAGAAACAATAATAGTGTAGAGAAATGATTAATTACATAACGAACGAAATAAAATAAGTAAATAACAAAGGTCCCCAGAATAACATCACATCGCAACCTCACAACACAATACAGTAATGGAGCATACAACCTAGAATAGCTACATAACATCCTTTTCGTTGCACTACAACCCCATTCCAACAATCAATAACAATATCGTTGCGACACACAACCCGATCCATTATATATGTATATAACAATATTGCTACGTCGCACAATCCGATATAATATATATAATAATACTGTTGCGGCATACAACACGATCCAATATATATTAATAATGTTATAGTGTGCAACCCGATCCAATATATATAATAATATTATTGCGGCGCGCAAATCAATCCAATATATAATAGTATTGTTGCGGCGTGTAACCCACTCCAATCTATCAAAAACAACCAAATATGGAGAATACCACAACATAACATATAAGGGAACTAAAATGCATAATTCTCTAAGGCAATCCGATATAACTTAGTAGAGTGAAACAGGAAACAAGTAACGACAAGGCAAGTAAAGGCATGAGACAGATAAAAACGTATAAGAGCTATAAGCACATGATTTTTGCCCTATGTGAAATACTCCTACAAATTAAATAAATGGATTTTTCCCAATTGTTTGCAATTTTATGGGATTTTTGTAGGATATTGTTGATTATTTGCATTTTTGTGCACGTCTAATTCTGTCAAAAACATGAAAAAAATGTCAAAATATCATGCATTGCATTTAGATTTCGTATTCATATTTTAGAGTTAATTAGTTAATTAATTACTTTATTAAAATGTAAGTCATAAAAATATCATTCATCTACATTTTTTTAGCTTTAAATGCTAGAATAGTATTTTTCTCTTCATTAATTTAGGATTAACTAGTTTTTGTAAATACTATAATTACATAATTAGCTTAATTTTGCATATTAGATTAATTTAGGATTTCAATTAATTAAAGAAAGAAAATAACAAGAAAAGAAATTGAAAAAGACTGTACTGTATATGGCTAATTGTATTAGCCAATTAGTCCCTTCTTGACCCATTTCCG
>NC_031995.1:62918134-63009870 GCF_001879085.1 Nicotiana attenuata | reverse complement strand
GCCCGTTCCCTAAACCAACCCCCAAAACCCTTAAAATTACACTGCATACCTCTACCCCCACCCCCCCCCCCTTCTTACCAAATCCATCAATATTTTTCCCTAAATCCCAGCCAAATCCACCCAATTTCGGATCTGAAACCCCAAAAAAAAGCAAACCCTAATTTCCTTTTCCTTTTCTGATTTTTGTTCAATTCCGACTCGTTTTGACCTAAATCTTACGTTAATACTCTCAACAAGAGCAATCGATTGACGATAGTTTTGAGTCATTCCGAGAACATCGGATTTGTACGGGTTCGCCGGATTCCAGCCATAATTCATCGGTTCCATTCATGTGCTTATCATTACCTTTTTCCTGGGTTAAACAAGGTAACATCTCACCTCCCTCTTTTTCTTTAAATACCAATTTGATTTCACCATTGTTTCCTTCATGTTCGAGTCAGTAGTTCTTTTTTAGGATTCGTTAAGTTGCTTATTCTTGTTCTAGAGTCATCACTGTCTTCTTTGTCTTTCTTGTTTGAATCATTGTGGTTTTGGTAGTTTCATACTTTCCTTAGCCTGTTAGATTAATTATTTTCGTTTGAAGTCATTTCAATCTTCTAGTCAGTCTAATTAGTTTTGTTCTAGTTTATTAATTATCAATTTTGGTTAATTAAAGCATGCTTAGATTAATTAGTAAAATTGTGTTGGCTATTCTAGTAGTTAGTTGTTTGCTGTATTTAAAATTATGTGATAGTTTGTTTTGCCTAAATAATTAATTAGTTGTAATTTAGTTTAGAGTTTGATTGTTAGCATATTGTTAGTTTTAGCTTCAATTCTGGTTTGGCATCGTTTGGTATCAACTGAAATTGTGAGGGGTTAACTGAACAATAAAGGAAACTTAAAGAGTTTGTTTGAAGGGTGGGTAAGTATTGAAATAGGATAAGACCATGTGGGAAGGTTCTAGAATAAGGGGCAGTTGGCCTCATTTGGTTAGCACAAAATACAGAAGCCAATGAGGGACAGCCAGCTGTCCAAATTCTGTTAAAAGATGCTTTGTGGCTGAAGGGAATAATTCTCTTATCCTTTTCAGCACATGACACTCTTTATAGCTATATATAGAACCCTTCTTCACTGATTTTAGAGATTTTTTCAGACCCTAAAAATGACTCAAAATTTTTCTGCACTGTTTGATTAGTAGTTAGTTTATTTCCTTCTGATTTTTCTTTAGCGAGAATTTAGAAAACTTCTGCTGGATTTCTGGATTTTCGGGTTGAATATGGACTAAATCAAAGCTGTGTATTGTTGTTATTTGCTGCCTTCCTCACTCATTTGCTTTGCTGAAATCCTTACTTTACTTTGCTTTGTTCTTGATATCCAGGTACTTCTTGGGACTATGTTGACCACTGAAGTGCAAGCACGCCTTTTCCTTTGAAATATGTATTCGTAATCTGAATTTTAATGGTTGAACTATTGAGTTTCAGTTCTTTGACATGTGTTTCTCCTGAGTTACCTAGTTTCTGTTAGCTTAGTTTTCCTCAGTTTTGTTTTAATTATTTTGGGATCTGTTTGATGGGCAATAGTTTAGTGGGTGAATTTCATATATGAAGGTTTAAATTAGTTCATCTTTTCATGAACTGTTTAGAGTTTCAAGTTAGTAGACAGCTCTTGTAGCTCATTTGTGTTAAAGAATGTTGACTTGGGTATCATGCATGTTCGAAAAGGCATTGTCTGGCTGCTGAACACTCAGCTTAATTATTTAATTTCAGTATTGCTAGAGTAGTTTGTATATGTAAACTAGTATGGTTAATGAGTAGTTTAAAATTCATGTCCATACTTTATTTACTAATAGCAGGTCAGTAAAGTAAAGTTTATAATCTGGGCGTTTATGTACCTTGATGATCAGAATTTCTGTATTGTTTGCCCATGGTTGAATTAGAGGGAGACGGGCCTCATTAGGTCCTTAATGTTGAAGCATTTGTGTATTTAAGTTCAAGTTAATTCATGAATGAGTTTAGAATTCAATCCTTTATTGTTAGTGCTAATTGGTGATGAATTAAGACCCATAATATGCTTGTTCAAACATTTTGATTTTTTTACAATTCGTGTAGTGTTTGCTATATGGGATTAATCCTCAGAGGGCCTTAATACTAAAGGCCCTTCTTCGTTAGTGGCGATTGGGCCTAACCTTGGCTCATATGAGGCAGTCTGTTTGGAACTGGGTTCAACGTATGTTGTTCTTGTTTCCTTTCGCTTTTTGGGTTCAACTCCGAGCCCTGTTATATTCAGCAATTTTAATTCGTTAAGTTCTTGTGTTTGGTATAATGGAAATGGTTTTTCTAATACTAGAGGTTTGACCATGGAAGGCTGGGCCTGGTACTTCGCCATTCGAAACTATTGTGGCCTCTTTCCTTTGTCCTCATCCCTGGGCTCGATTTTGAGCCCAGCTTTTCTTGTTTTCCTTTTGAAATATCTTTAAACGATATTGGGCTTACTGCTGGCCCAAAGCTCTTTTAAATAATTAAGTGCCTAGTAGTTTACCCAATGCATACTTATAATTAGAAGTTTTAGATTGGACTTTAATTTAGATTAAACCTGAGCATCCATAATTCACTTTAGTCGAGTACAATTCTTTTATTAAAGTAAATTGAGGCGTGCCATTCATAAATGAATCTCAATCTATGGCCCTCATATTAATGCAAAAAATAGTGCAGAAAAGACTTGGAACATTCATAACTAGTGTAGAAAACATTTTGAACATTCGTAGTTTGCTTTAGGCGCGTTTATAATAAAATTATCATAGCTACGGGTACGGTACCTGTGACGTAGTTGTGATACATAATTTTCAAATCCGGGGGTACATTCATGTGACCTGGCCACAACAACTAATAATGTTAATAATTTAAGCATGTTGTAAATCGTGGGTACGGTTCCCGTGACACGATTTGCAATGTGTACCAAACAAACAAGTGTACGACAATCGTAACATGTTCCAGAATAATTCCATAAATAATTAAAAGTGGTCAAAGGGTAAAAATGCACAGTAGGTTTAAAATATGTAATTAATTAGATAATTAGGCCAAAAAATAATAGTTGAGCGACCGTGCTAAAACTACGGAACCCGGGAATGCCTAACACCTTCTCCCGGGTTAACAGAATTCCTTACCCGAATTTCTGTGTTTCGCGGACTATAAAACAGAGTCAAACTTCCTCGATTCGAGATTTTAAATCGGTGACTTGGGACACCATAAATTATCCTAAGTGGCGACTCTGAATTTTAAATAAATAATCCCGTTTCGATTATTGTCACTTTAATTGGAAAAACTCCCCTATACCGCTTCCGGTGGTAGAAAAAGGAGGAGTGACAGCTCTGGCGACTCTGCTGGGGAATACGAACCCAGAATCTCTGGTTCAGGGTTCAAGAATTTGAGCTTAGAGTTATTGTTAATTGACTTTTATTTATTATCTGATTTGTATTACATGTTTGGGCTTAATGTGCTAAATACCGCCTTTTTACCGCTTTGATATTATTTGAACTGTATATGAATTGCTGCGAAACCATTCTCTTCTCATCTTCTTGGAAGTGCACGCTGGCATGACTTCTTTTCTGTTAGTGTCATACCCTAATTTAGAAAGAGGTTCGGAAAAGTTACAAAGCCGGATGGCCTTTTGGTTCCCAGTACGTAGCCCCCCCTCGGCTCGAGTTGTCCGCTCGTGTACACCAAGTCTAGAACAATACACCCAGGTTTTAAACCTAGAATAACTCAGCCTCATGCAGGATCCCTAGTAGGAACGCTCGTTTGCATTATGTGCATTTGACTTTGGGGACTCAACACAGGGGTTGGGTCCGTCTAGGATAGGTGTACCCGAAAATAAAAAGACCAACCTAATGCATTTTTATGTGCTACCTGTGCATTCATTTGTTTTGGCTTGCATGTTGACCGGCTTCTAGATTAGATAAGGAAATATCAAAGAAAAACCAAGTTTGAGGTATGAGAGAGGATTTCATCTGTTTTCTAAAAATGGTGTTCAAAATATCCCGAAACTCTGCCGAAATTTTAAAAAAAAAAGAGAGATTTTTTAAAAAAAGAAAAAAATGGGTTAGTCCAAATGGTTTATGTTTTTCTCGTCGCGTCAAAACTAGCCGAACAACGTGGGTTTGATTCTCACCGGATGTGGGATACGTAGGCAACCCTCATCGGGTCCAGCCCCGCTTTTGAAAATTTTAAAAAATACGAAGTGTCGTCATTTTGTCATAAATAAAGTGGGTGATGCCGCTTTTTTGTCTAAATAGCCGAGTGTCCCAACGGGACGCCGGAAGGTTGTTTTTGCAAGAATATCCACCTACAGTTTCTTTGTCAATTTTGGCCACCTAGCAAACACAGCCCTAAAATCTTCCATTTTCGAAGTGCTGAAGGGCCGTATTCGCAAAAGTAGCCCTGATTTATTTGATTTTTGCAAAATAAACCCTTTTTATCAGTTTTTCAAATAAGACTCACCTTGTCTTTAAACCAATCACCTTAATCTAAATGTGCAGAATGAGCACGAGTCAAAATTTACCAATGAAGGTCATGACCAAGATTTCGTTGGAACTACACATGTGGTAGGAAGATTTGGGTAGGCAAGGACGAGACACGGTCAGCCATTATTTTGGAGCGCTCACCGGATTACTAAAGATCAGACCTAGGGGGGGATATAATAAAAGCACTGGTGTCATTTTGGGATCCAGCTCACAACGTTCTACGTTTCTCGGACTTCGAACTCACACCTACTTTGGAGGAGATAGCGGGTTATGCTGGGAGCACCGAGGGTATAAGACATAATACATGGTAGCTCCAAGGGCCATCACCGCACACAAGTTTCTAGATTTACTAAAAATAAGCAGGCAGGTCCAGTATGCAGATTTGGCGTGTGGGTTTTCCACTCTATACTTCATATACCAGCGGTACAGACATGTAGGGGGGATTTGAAAACCCGGAAAGCAGAATCTGTAGTAAAGGGAACCGACCAAAATGGGAAGAGCATAGATGCTTCGCTTTCATGGTGGCATTCTTGGGTCTTCTAGTATTTCCCAGGAAGGATGGGAATATTGATCTACGGGTAGTCGGAGTCGTCAATACTTTGATTACCAATGCCAAGAGCACCCTTGCACCTATGATGGTGTCTGAAATATTCCGAGCTCTCACATCTTGCAAAGCCGGAGTAGATTTTTTCGAAGGGTGAGATTTTTTACTACAAATGTGGATGATTGAGCATCTGTGTCACCGTCCTTGGTACATAAATTATGGATCTACAAGGAAAAGCTGCATAGAGGAGTTCGATAGAAGGGTCAGTGGGTTCAAGATGCCAGAAGGGGTCGGGGATTGGATATCCCGTCTTTGTACTGCAGACCAAATATAATGGACATCGGGTTGGCTTCCTGTTAATGAGATTGTATACATGCCTGCCACCAGTCCTCACTTCCTCCTGATGGGTCTCAAAAGTATCCAGCCTTATGCCACGTACCGGTTTTTGAGACAGCTAGGAAGATGCCAAATAATCCCCAAGGACGAAGACCTTAGCATTCATGCAGTCGAGATCCGTTCTGATGGCCAATTTCATGAAGCAGTGATCCGCCAGATTTGGAGTGAGTGCCAATACCTAACGGCGAACACCCGAGTGCGTGATTTATCCAAGGGTGAAGTCTCGTCCGGTTACCTTGCTTGGTATAAAAGAAGTGTTGAGTTTGGTAGACCAGCCAAAAGACCCCACCTCCAAGAATTTGTTGAAGCATCACAAGACCAATGGGATTGGCTAGCAAAAGAAAATGAGTATAGGGCCACCATAAGCAAGTTGGAAAAGCAAGTCAGACATCTTCAATTTGAGAGTGGTTTGCAAGCCGCTGCAGATGAGGGTGAAAAGAAAAGATTGGCATAAGAAAATGAAGCCCTCCGAGCCCAAATCCAGAAGATGAAAATAGCAGTTAAGAACCCTGCCAGGAGCGGAACAGATGAAAAACTTATAAACGGTCTTAGGCGAAAGGTCTTTGACTTTGGGGCTGACTTGGAAAAGACTGAGGGCGAACTAGCAAAGGCCCGAGCAAAGTTGGCAAGGAATGCGGAGGAATGGGCACGTTTCGTTCAACAGTTGAAGGAAAAGTACGACAAAGGAATCATGGGGTTGGAGAAAAAGATCAATACCCTTGAGAGCGAAATGACCAAGCAAGCAAAGAACTATAAAACAGAAAAAGAACAGTGCTATGCCTTGATGTCACAACTAGAAGAGGACCTGCAACAATTGCAAGAGCAAAATCATAAGGCCACACAAGTTTTGGAGGCAAGATCTCAACAAATTGGACGTCTGTTACAAGAGAAGGGCGTCATCAGGGAGAGGGTTAGAAGGATTGCTGACTATATTGTGATGAAGTGCAATAAATGTGAGGACATGACCAAGTCCATGTTCTTCGCTGCAGTTATGATTTTTGTATGCCAGATAATGGATGACCTATATCGCCTCCAAGAAGATATGGAACGTAGGCCCGCAGCGAGACCGACTGATGTCCCGCAGGCCCCTGGAGCAACATTGGAAGCACTTATGTATTCTTGATTTTATTTTTCGAGTCTTTAATGCAGTTTCTTTTGGAGTCTTTTAGTCCACTTTCGAGTCTGTATTGCAGTTTATTTTAGAGTCTGTTAGTGTTTGTAATTCTTAAGTCTGTAGGGTGGAGTCATTGTAATAGAGGAAAATCAGAATGTTTTTATTTAATGAAAATTTGAAAACCCAAAAAAACATGTCTTTATTTTATTTCGCATTTATCTCCTGAACTACGTAATGATCTGATTCATGCAGCGTCATGATACGCAGGCAATCCCCATAGGATTCGATCATACCACAAAATGAAAAAGAGAAAATAAAAAGAAAAGAAACTAAGTGGAAAGAAAGAATGGCAAAACAAGAGAACAAAACCAAGAGAAAAAAGGAAGCTACAAGAACCGAGTGGGAAAATCAATAGTGACTGAAAATGGCAGTAGTGGAAAAAGAAAAAAAAAGAGAAGAGAAAGTGCAAAGTGAAGAGAGCTAATTAAGGCCGGGATGAAATATGCAACCGTGCAAATACATAAGTAGAAACCTTTAATTGTTTAGGTGCATTGCATCCCAACGTGCGATTGCCTATCTGTTTAAATCTTAAACACTAACAAGTTTGCTGTTGTCATCGAGAACAGGAAGGTGGTTAGTTTGTTTGGCATTCTGGCAACCCACCCATAAAATACCAGGTCTAAACACAAGTTTATCATGGCTGGCAAAGAACTGGACGCGAGTGTGATTGGCCCGCCGAGAGAGGAGGAGGAATCTGAGTCTGGTTTGAAAGAGGAGTTACATAAGCTGAAGCACCAAATGGCCGAAATGTACCAGGCATGGATGAAAGGGCATCCTCCACCATCATACCCCGCAAACCCTGCTTTCGTCCCATCACTGGCTCAATCTCAAGAGCCCCCCATTGTTGATCTATCCCCACAACACGCACCAAGCTTCACCCCGTACCACCACTATCTTGGCACCACTTCCCAAACCATCCAAGCTCCACCAGCCAAAACAGCCACATACCCCCCTCCGCCAGCCACCCGTGTCTTTATAGCACCCCCACCAGCTACACTCCATCGATCTTCCAGCGAGCCGGTATTCCAGGCCTAAGATAACCAGTACTATGCCCCAGAGCCCACCTTCAAGGTCCCAGATCACTACTCCTACACTACCCGCTTCGAACTTCCTGTCGAAACTGAGAAGCGACCCAAAAACACAGAGCAAGAGGAGATATGTAGGAAGGTAAAGAGCTTGAAGCAGTCGCTTAGAAATATGCAAGGGTTAGGAGGCCAAGTGAGTGTGGCATATAAGGATATGTGCTTGTTTCCTGATTTCCAGCTACCTGTCGGATTCAAAATGCCCAAGTTTGACCTGTATGACGGGCACAGAGACCCCGTTGCCTATTTGATAGGATTTTGCAGCAAAATGAGGGGAGCCGGTGGGAAAGATGAACTGTTGATGGCATATTTTAGCCAAAGTCCGAGTGGTGCAGCATTGGAGTGGTACACCCGCTAGGACAACAGCAGGTGGTACACTTGGGATGATCTGGCCCAAGCTTTCGCTCGGCATTTCCAATACAACGTAGAGATTGTCCTAGATCGCTTGTCTTTGACTAAGATAGAGAAAAAGCCCAGTGAGAGTTTCAGGGAGTATGGTTTCCGATGGAGAGAACAGGCGGCACGAGTCAACCCTCCAATGGAGGAAGATGAAATGGTAGAATACTTTCTCCAAGCCTTGGATCCTACTTACTTCGGTCATCTGATCTTGGCCATAGGTAAGTCTTTCAATGAAGTGGTAAAAATGGGAGGAATAGTAGAGGAAGGACTCAAATCAAGAAGATTCATGAGTTACTCTGCCATCAAAGCAACTACACAAGCGATCCAGAATGGCACCAGGGGTGTGTTAGGGAAAAAGAAGAAAGAAGATGTTGCTATGGTCGTCTCAGGATCGTGGCATGGCCCAAGGGGGTCCCCTCACCATTACACCCAGTGTCGACCCTAGCCTCAAACCTACACCTAAACTCCATATAATCCACCCCAACCCTACATCCCACCACCAGAACATCAGTATTCAGTCAGGCCACCCCAATACCATATCCATCACGCACAGTCATATGCTCAACCCCCTCCTTACCCGCAATGGCATGCTCCAGCTCCACAAAACCCTTACCCCCTCCACAAACATACCGAAACCCTACTGGTCCAAGCTTTCGATCCAGGCCAGAGTATAGAAATGAAAGGTTGCAGCGAAAGAAAACTTTCACCCTGCTTGGGGAGTCTTATACCAGCTTATTTCAGAGGTTGAGGCAGTTGGATGTTCTGAGGCCAATTGAGACAAAATTACCAAACCCCCCTCCAAATAACCTGGATTATTCCCTTAGATGCGCATATTGTTCTGATGCCCCGGGGCACGACGCAGAAAAATATTGGCATTTGAAGAACGCCATCCAGGAGCTCATCAATACAAACTAAATTGTAGTCCAGAGTCCGAATACTCCGAACATCAATCAAAATCCATTGCCACCCCAATACCATATCCATCACGCACATAATTAAGATAGTGCATAAGGATGGGGAGCCCAAGAAGCCTTCAAAGTCTGTTATGATGATCCGTGCCAGTGAAAGTAAGCCAGTCAAAACTCCAAATGTTACAAAGGCAACATCTTCGATAGCTGAAGGGATGACAGACAAGCTGAGCACGCCCAATGATAAGCCATCTGTGGTAGTTGCGAAAGGGTTCCCAGATGATGTTGAAACAAAGCAAGGAAAGCCAAAAGTGGTCATTCCGAGGTAGCAAGTAAGCCTATCATTATTGTGGAAATGGCTCGCATTGCCCCTATTATTATTAAACCTGTGACCCAGTTGTCGATAGATGACACCAAGGTTGTTCCATGGAATTACAAGCGAGTGATAGTAACTTATAAAGGGAAAGAAGTGGAAGAGGAAGTTAATGAAACCCAAGGTTTGACTCGTTCGGGGAGGTGCTTTGCCCCATAGGAATTAAGGAAAGTTAAGATGTTGAAAGATAGTCCAATTCTAGTGAAGAAACCAGTCACCGAAGAGGAGGCGGAAGAACTTTTGAGAAAAATGAAGGTGCAGGATTACTCCATAGTGGAACAATTGAGAAAGACCCCGCATAGATTTCTCTTCTATCATTATTGATATATTCAGACGAGCACCGCTGGGCCCTCATGAAGATTCTGAATGAAGCTCATCTCCCTGACAATATCACAGTGAACCATTTGGAGAAGATTACCAACAAAATATTTGAGGCGAACAAGATCACTTTCTCGGATGATGAGCTGCCTATGGAGGGTACGGAACACAATCGGGCGCTTTTATCTCACAGTGAAATGCGAAGATTCTGTGGTCACAAGGGTGTTAGTTGACAACGGTTCAAGTGCAAACATTTTCCCTCTCTCCACTCTACACAAGTTGAAAATTGATGCCGAGAGGATCCACAATAACAGTATATGTGTCGGAGGTTTTGACGGAGGGGGAAAATATTCTGTTGGCGATATCATGCTCGAACTGAAAATAGGACTAGTTGAATTTACCATGGAGTTCCAGGTACTGGATGTGGCCGTCTCTTACAATTTGCTGTTGGGTAGGCCCTGGATATATGTTGCCAAGGCAGTCCCGTCTTCTTTGCACCAGATGGTAAAGTTCGAGTGGGACAGACAGGAAATCGTTATGCATGGTAATGAGAACTTATGTGCCTACAATGATACATCCGTCCCATTTATCGAGGCTGAAGATGATAAGGGGCCTTGGGTGTAACAAGTTTCCGAAACAGTGTTAGTTGAGAAGGTTTTGGAAGGGAAATATATTCCAGGTCCAAAGCTAGCTTCCGCGACCGTCATGGTAGCAAATGAAATGTTAAAGAATGGTTTTATGCCGGGCAAGGGTGTGGGCGCATCTTTGCAAGGAATCGTGCAGCCAGTGTCTCTACGCGAAAATCTAGGTACATTTGGTCTGGGGTTTAAGCCCACGGGGATGATGTGAAGAAGGCTAAAAAGTTGAAAAACAAGGCATGGTCTCTCCCTAAGCCTATCCGACGCCTCTCCAGGTCTTTCGTCAAGTAAGGGGTCGTGAAGCGTCCGGTTTCAGCAGTTCCAAAGCCTGTGGTTGACTTTGATGAGTAGTTGATTGAAAGGTTCCAAAGTCTATTTGATGAGGTGAACATGGTAGAAATTGGGAAAGGTTCCAGCAAAGCGGGCGTGCAGTTTATTGGGCCGAAAGTGAAGCTTAACAATTGGAATGCTACTCCTCTCCCTACTCGGAAGGAGTCTTGGTAGTTTGCTTAGTTTTCCTTTCTGTTATCTGGATTATTCCAGGGTTGTAATCTAGATTTTTATTTTTTGCTTGTTTTGATGTACAAACCCTCTTATCCTTTATTTTCAATGAAATGCAATTTCCTTTTTTCCATTACTCCTGATAGTGTCATTTTTGTCTTTCTTTGTACAGTTCTTTTTATGCTGGTTTCAATGACATAACATGCATGAGGAATCTTCGGCCAAGTCTTAAAAGCTAATCTAACTCTGAAATAATAATCCAAGAAATAGAGTGCGATGATGAAATAGAATATGATGAAGAGGAGGCATTTGAGGAAATTAGTAAAGAACTAAATCATTTTGAAGAGAAACCCAAGCCTAATTTGAATGAACTGAAGCAATCAATTTAGGAAATCTTGATAATATCAGGAAACCAGGATATGTGTACATTTGGAACCACAAATCAAGGAAGAAATAATCAAAGCACTATTCGAATATAAAGACATTTTTGCATGGTCATATGACGACATGCCAAGTTTGAGTACTGACTTGATAGTTCACAAATTGCCAACTGATCTGTTATTCCCTCCCGTCAAGCAGAAATTAAGGAAGTTTAAGACTGACATGAGTGTAAAGATCAAGGAAGAAATCACAAAACAGTTGGATGCAAAGGTCATTCGAGTCGCGCGATACCCCACTTTGTTAGCTAATGTTGTGCCAGTACCAAAGAAGGATGGTAAGACCAGGGTGTGCGTTGATTACCGTGACCTCAACAAAGCAAGTCCAAAGGATAATTTCCCATTGCCAAATATCCACATTTTGATTGACAATTGTGCCAAGCATGAGATCGGGCCTTTTGTGGATTGCTATGCAGGGTACCACCAGATCTTAATAGATGAGGAAGATGCAGAAATGACAGCGTTCATCACGCCGTGGGGAACATATTGCAACCGGGTAATGCCATTTGGTTTGAAAAATGCTGGGGCAACTTACATGAGGGCAATGACTACCGTATTTCATGACATGATACACAAGGAGATTGAGGTTTATGTAGATGATGTGATCATAAAGTCAAAGCAACAGTCCGACCATGTCGGGGATTTGAGAAAGTTTTTCCAGAGGCTCCGCAGGTACAACCTTAAGCTCAACCCTACAAAGTGTGCATTTGGTGTTCTGTCTGGGAAACTGTTGGGGTTCATAGTCAGTCAGGGAGGCATTGAGTTGGATTCGTCAAAGATCAAAGCTATCCAAGAATTGCTACCGCCAAGGAATAAGACTGAGGTGATGAGTTTGCTCGGGCATTTAAACTACATCAGCAGGTTTATTGCTCAACTCACGACAACTTGTGAGCCCATCTTTAAGTTTTTGAAGAAGGATGTTGCGATCAGATGGACTGACGAGTGCCAGGAGGCATTTGATAAGATCAAGGGGTACCTGTCAAACCCACCTGTGTTGGTCCCGCCGGAACCCGAGAGACCTTTAGTTCTCTACTTGACAGTCCTGGACAATTCATTCAGTTATGTGTTGGGTCAACATGACATCACTGGCAGGAAGGAGCAAGCCATCTATTATCTCAGCAAGAAGTTTACATCCTATGAGGTTAAGTATACTCCCATTGAAAGGACATGTTGCGCCCTGACTTGGATGGCACAAAAGTTGAAGCATTATCTGTCATCCTACAATACTTACCTCATTTCTTTTTTGGATCCTCTAAAGTATATTTTTAAGAAGCCTATGCCCATAGGAAGACTTACAAAGTGGCAGATTTTGCTCACAGAGTTTGACATCATCTATGTGACTCGGACCGCGATGAAAGCCCAGGCATTGGCCGATCATTTGGCCGAGAACCTGGTGGATGACGAGTATGAGCCATTGAGGACTTATTTTCCTGATGAAGAGGTGATACATATTGATAAGGTGGAGCAGGATGAAAAGCCAGGTTGGAAACTTTTCTTTGATGGAGCTGCTAACATGAAAGGTGTCGGAATAGGGGTTGTGCTCATTTCTGAAATAGGGTACCACTACCCTGTTATAGCCCAGCTGGGTTTTTATTGTACCAACGACATGGGTGCGTATGAGGCATGCATTTTGGGTTTGAGGCTAGCTGTATACATGGGAGTCCAGGAAGTATTGGTCTTGGGAGATTCGGATCTGTTGGTGCACCAGTTTCAGGGAGAATGGGAGACTCGGGACTTAAAGCTTATACCGTATCGATAATGTTTGCATGATCTTTGTCAACGGTTTAGATCAGTAGAGTTCAAGCACATTCCTAGGATCCATAATGAGGTTGTTGATGCCTTGGCTACCTTGGCGTCAATGTTACACCATCCGGATAAGGCCTATGTTGACCCTCTGCATATTCAAGTCCGTAATCAGCATGCTTTCTGTAATGTGATTGAGGAGGAACTTGATGGTGACCGTGGTTCCATGATGGTGAACCGTGGTTCCATTCCGTGGTGAACCATGGTTCCATGGGACTGAAGTAGTTATACCCGTAGAAGTAGAGATTACATCCCTTCGAATTGTTGCTGAAGCTGAAATTGATGATGATGAGTGGATCAAACTCTGTTTGGAGCAGTTAAGTCTAATCGATGAGAAAAGACTGGCAGCAGTATGCCATGGTCAATTGTATCAAAAGAGAATGGCAAGAGCATACAACAAGAAGGTGCGTCCCCGGAAATTTGAAGTAGGTCAACAAGTACTGAAATGCATCCTTCCACATCAGGCTGAAGCTAAAGGCAAGTTTGCCCCAAATTGGCAGGGGTCGTTCGTTGTAACAAGAGTGTTGTCCAATGTTGCTTTGCATTTAACAGATATAGAAGGCGAATGTGTAGATATGGCTATCAATTCTGATGCAGTCAAAAGATATTATGTATGATTTCTTTGGTTTGTCTAATTATGTTGTTTGTATTTGTCATGTTTTGAAGATTGGAATGACGAAGGTATTTTATTCTGCTATCTAAACACTTTATCCTTTGTTACCCCTTTTGAGCCTTATTTATTTTCTTTCATACCCCTCTTTTGGAATTAGAAGCACAGCTCAGAAATACAGATACAGAAAATATAAATAAAGAAGAGAGAAGAGAAAAGGAGAAGAAAATAAAAGAAATAGAAAATGAGAAAAAGTAAAGCAAAGAAAGAAAAGAAAAGAAAAGAAAAGAAAAAGAAGAAAAAAAGAAGAAGGAAAAAAAAGAAGAGAAAAGTAACAAAAACAAAGCAGTTCCTATGTCTTGAACTACGTTCGACCTGATTCCTTTTAAGTATACGTAGGAAGTCTCACGGTTCGGCCCCATCAAAATAAAAATTCAAAAGTCTCCAGACAAAGAAACTGGGGCAGAAGTTGTGGTTTTTGTAAGAGATTTGATTCAAAATGTTGTAATACTGAGCCCTTTTAATCTGTTTGAGCCTTTATGATATCCTTTCTTTCTAACCCTATCCGAAAGCCTACATTACGGTCCAAAGAAAGACCTTCCGATCAATCTTTGAGAACGCCAAGTCAAGCGAGATAGAGGTATGATTCACATCAGGGGCAACACTCTGTTCTACACAAGGAAAAATGAATAAATGAGAGAGTCTTATTGGTGAAAACCCTCATGGGCACCGTAAGGCGATGGAAAGCTGAGAGAAAACTAAAATGAGAGAGTCTTATTGGTGAAATCCCTCGCGGGAACCGTAAGGCGACAGTGAGTCGAGAGATGAACAAATGAGAGAGGTTTGTTGGTGAAAACCCGTCAGGGCGTTGCAAGCCGAATGAGGCTCGTGACTTTGTAGAGAGGTTGGATTATGGAAAATCCCGGTTTCGAAGTATGAACACAGGGCATAAAATGAAATATGATTAGGTGAACGGTTTGGGCTGATTAATCCAAAATGCATGTCATGATCACTGGTGCCAGCTGCTTCGCTCAGATAAGTCCCTTTTCCCTTTCTTCCTCAAACAGTCATCATGTTTCAAATTTTCTTCTTTATTCCTAACTCTCGAAGTCGCTTCATTTCATTTTCTTTTGGGTCTACTTCTCTAAGTCTTTTATAATGTTTAGCCTTGTTAAGCAAGAAAGAAAGGATTTCAAAGATTATTACCAACTTTCAAATTGCACAAAGCAAAGTGCGGCCAAAGCATATCAGAAATAGCATGATGCAAAATGGAAAATAAGGTGTTAGTGGAAGTTCAAGTGGTCAAGTGGTTTCGTGAACTATGGGGAAATACAGAGGTTCAAATTGGAAGGACAGAAATGTAAAATAGCAGGATGAGTGTAGGGCGCTCGGGTCATTCAGGGTCCTGTGGTTAAGGTTCAATTAGAAGGTAAAATAATTCTTTGCCAGTCCAAGGCGGCTGATCGGAACAAATCATGGCAGTGGAAAGGCCACATTCAGCAAGAATGCCGCAAACTAACCACCATATTTTCAAACTGATAAGATTTTCTTTGATTGAAACAGGGGCAGGAAATTTTGTTTGTTCCGGAGGAACCCTCCGTGAGGAAAGCATGTGCCAGACAGGTTCGGCCGTAAATTTTTAGGACCCTCCTGGATAATGGAATTTTATTTAAAATTTTCAAGGCCCTCTTGGATAATGGGATTTAATTTTAAAGATCTCAGGACCCTCCTGGATAATGGGATTTAGTTATGTTTTTAAGACCTTTATCGATAATAAGATTTAGCGTAAGTCTTACCTTTAGGAAATCAAATTTAGATTTAAAGTTTTCACTCTTAACATCAGATTTAATTTTAAATTTTCAGGACCCTCCTAGATAATGGAATTTAGTTTTTAAATTCTTAGAGCTCTTTTGGGTAACATGATTCGATTAACACTCACAGATGTTCCCAGTAACAAACTGGGGCAGAAAAGTTTCTTTTGTTTTGTCTGTTTTGTTGTAATGGCAGGTGCCCACCTGGAAAACAAGGGAATACATTTCAAGTTTTGGCATCAGGCACCCACCTGCAAAACAAGGGAATATATTTCAAGTTTTGGCATCAGGTGCCCACCTGGAAAACAAGGGAATCCATATCAAGTTTTGGTATCATGCGCCCACCTGGAAAACAAGGGAATACATTTCAAGTTTGGGCATCAGGCGCCCACCTGGAAAACAAGGGAATATTTCGAGTTTCGACATCAGGCGCCCACCTGGAAAACAAGGGAATACATTTCAAGTTTTGGCATCAGGCGCCCACCTAGAAAACAAGGGAATACATTTCAAGTTTTAGCATTAAGCGCCCACCTGGAAAACAAGGGAATACATTTCGAGTTTTGGTATCAGGCGCCCACCTGGAAAACAAGGGAATACATTCAAGTTTTGACATCAAGCGCCCACCCGGAAAACAAGGGAATACATTTCAAGTTTTGGCATCAGGCGCCCACCTGGAAAACAAGGGAATCCATTTCAAGTTTTGGCATCAGGCGCCCACCTGGAAAACAAGGGAAAACAAGGGAATACAATTCAAGTTTTGGCATCAGGCGCCCACCTGGAAAACAAGGGAATACATTTCAAGTTCTGGCATCAGGCACCCACCTGGAAAACAAGGGAATACATTTCAAGTTTTGGCATCAGGCGCCCACCTGGAAAACAAGGGATTACATTTCGAGTCAGTATCAGGCGCCCACCTAAAAAACAAGGGAATACATTTTGAGTTTTGGCATCAGGCGCCCACCTGGAAAACAAGGGAATACATTTCAAGTTTTGGCATCAGACGCCCACCTGGAAAACAAGGAAATTCATTTCAGAATTCAATTCGAGTTAGCAACAACAGAAGCTCGCGTTGAGAGTGCGAGTCAATAGTTCAAGATGCACAGCAGAACTGCAGAAGTTTCAAGATCAAGTTTCAAGATATATAGATAGGAATCTTGTATCTCATAGATCATAGATTAGCCTAGCTTCTTCTCCTTTTTCGTTTCGGTGTAATAAGGAGTTCAGCAAGCAGTAGCAGTGGCGGTAGTCCCAGCTACCAAAACTTCCAGAACTACACCGACCTGATTCCTTTATAGCCAAGGATATATAGGAAACCTCAGAAGCAAGGTTCGGTCAGATCATCCAAAAATGCTTCCCACGGAGTATCCAAGATCGCTCATATTCGCTCACTTTATCTTTGCCCGAAAACTCTTCGTGTTTCCGAGCAAAGAGGGGCAGCTGTGAGCACGTGATTTTTGCCCTATGTGAAATACTCCTACAAATTAAAGAAATGGATTTTCCCAATTGTTTGCAATTTTATGGGATTTTTGTAGGATTTTGTTGATTATTTGCATTTTTGTGCACGTCTAATTCTGTTAAAATCATGAAAAAAATGTCAAAATATCATTCATTGCATTTAGATTTCGTGTTCATATTTTAGGATTAATTAGTTAATTAATTGCTTTATTAAAATGAAAGTCATAAAAATATCATCTACATTTTTTTAGCTTTAAATGCTAGAATAGTATTTTTCTCTTCATTAATTTAGGATTAAACTAGTTTTTGTAAATACTATAATTAGATAATTAGCTTAATTTTGCAACTTAGATTAATTTAGGATTCAATTTAGGATTTCAATTAATTAAAGAAAAGAAAAAAACAAAGGAAAAAAGAAAATTGGAAAAAAGACTTGGTCTTGTTATATTGGGCAAATTTTTTAATTAGCCCAAATTTAATTCCCCTTTCTTGACCGAATTCCGCCTAGCCCAGTTTCCCCTACCCGGTCCAACCCTTCAGTAACGCCCGAACAGCATCGTTTTGCCCAGTTAAATCCCAGCCGCTGATCTTCAATGATCTAACGGCTGGGAAGTAAGCTTCCCATCCCCATTTTAAATGTCCGAACAGGCCTCAACCCCCAACCCCTAGAAAACAAACTCATTTCCCCCTCCACTCGTCTCTCTCACCTCCGCCTCATGCCGCCGCTGAAAATCGCCTCACGACGGCGGCCCGTCTCCAAACCACCCCAAAATTTAACCATGCAATCCTCACCCCCTTCTTTCCAAATTCTTCAATATTTTCCCCTAAATCCCAGCCAAATCCACCCAATTTCGGATCTGAAACCCAAAAACATATGCAAACCCTAATTTCCTTTTTCTTTTTTGATTTTTGTTCAATTCCAACTCGTTTTGACCTAAATCTTACGTTAATAGATTGCTCTCAATAAGAGCAACAGATTGACAATAGCTTTGAGTCATTCTGAGAACATCTGATTCGGACAGGTTCGCCGAATTCCAGCCATAATTCATCGGTTCCATTCAAGTCCTTATCATTACCTTTTTCCAGGGTTAAACAAGGTAAAATCTCACCTCCCTCTTTTTCTTTAAATACCAATTTTATTTCACCATTGTTTCCTTCATGTTCGAGTCAATAGTTCTTTTTTAGGGTTCGTTAAGTTGCTTATTCTTGTTCTAGAGTCATCACTGTCTTCTTTGTCTTTCTTGTTTGAATCATTGGGGTTTTGGTAGTTTCATACTTTCCTTAGCCTGTTAGATTACTTATTTTCGTTTGAAGTCATTTCAATCTTCTAGTCAGTCTAATTAGTTTTGTTCTAGTTTATTAATTATCAATTTTGGTTAAGTAAAGCATGCTTAGATTAATTAGTAAAATTGTGTTGGCCATTCTAGCAGTTAGTTGTTTGTTGTATTTGAAATTATGTGATAGTTTGTTATAATGACCCGTCCGGTCATTTTAAGAATTAACGCCCCGATCCCCTATTAACTGCATTCCCCGTGTTTGTTTCTGCTTTTGTGAGTTACCGGGAGGATTTAATTGGAGTTTCGGAGAGTTTTGGGACACTTAGTCCCTAAATGAGAGTTTAAGTTTTAGAATTTGGACCGTAGTTGGAACAGTGCGAAGACGACCTCGGTTGGAATTTTGTTGGTTCTGTTAGCTCCATTGGGTGATTTCGGGTTTAGGAGCGTGTTCGGATTGTGCTTTGGAGGTCCGTAGCTTAATTAGGCTTGAAATGCCGAAAGTTGAATTTTTGAAGTTTCCGGTTCGATGGTGAGATTTTGATATCAGGGTCGGAATGGAATTCTGAGTTGGAGTAGCTCTGTAGTGTTGAATGTGACGTGTGTGCAAAATTTCAGGTCATTCAGACGAGGTTTGATAGACTTTTTGATCGAAAGCGTAATTCGAGAGTTTTTGAAGTTCTTAGGCTTGAATCCGATGTTAATTCGATGTTTTGATATGGTTTTAGGTGTTTTAAGGATTGGTATAAGTTTGGATAGTGGTATATGACTTGTTCGTGCTTTTGGTTGAGGTCCCGAGGGCCTCGGGGTAGTTTCGGATGGTCAATAGGAAGTTTGGAGTTGGAAATTCGCAGCTGAAGATGCTGAGTCTGCTGTCATAACCGCACCTGCGGCTTGGGGATCGCAGGTGCGATTGCGCAGAAGCGAAAAAGAAGCCGCAAATGCGGCCAAGAGGAAGCAGGGCTGGTACCGCAGAAGCGGCTAAGGGAGCGCATCTGCGCTAGCGCAGGTGCGGGCATGTTGTCGCAGATGCGGAAAATAGGCTTCTAAGGGAAAACCGCAGATGCGGTACCGCAGATGAGGTGTAGGGACTGCAGGTGCGAAAAGCCTGGGTCAGAAAATATAAAAGACTCCCTTCGCGATTTTGGTCATTTTTCTCAAATATTTCAATTCGGGGTGACTTTTGAGAGCAATTTCAAGGGAGAGTTTCAGAGGGATTCATTGAGGTAAGGTCCTTGGTTCCTAAGCTCGTTATTATGGTGATTTTTATCATTTTAAGCATGAAAATTTAAGGAAAATCAGTGGTAAATAGGGGTTAGGGCTTGGTTAATTGGAGAGTTTGAGTGGTGATTTGAGGGGCCATTTGAGGTCCGACTTTGGTACTTTTAGTATGGCTAGACTCGTGAGAGTATGAGGATTCTAAAAATATAAATTTTACCCAATTCCGAGACGTGGGCCCAGAGGGCATTTTGGTCATTTTACCTAATTTTGCGTATTAGCTTAGAATTTATTTGTAGAATCAGTTACTTGAAGTGTTATTTACATTATGCAATTGAACTCCATTTGGAGTCGAGTACTCGTGGCAAGAACGTAGTTTCGGGTTGATTTTGAGTCAGTTCGAGGTAAGTGGCTTGTCTAACCTTGCGGGGGGAAACTCCCCTTAGGATTTGGTTTGTTGATAATTGAAATGCCTTTTACGTGAGGTGACGAGTGCGTACTTGTGCTAATTGTTGAAAATTCGTTTTCTTTAAGTAACTATAAATGTGATTTCTTTTTTCCTGTTCATATCGTGTGTAATTTAAGCTTTCTATTAGCTTAGGGAAGCATGTCTAATTGTCTTAATTGCCTTACTTGGCCATTCGAAACTATTGTGGCCTCTTGCCTTTGTCCTCATTCTTGGGCTCGATTTTATTTTCCTTTTGAAAGATCTTTAAATGATATTGGGCTTCCTGCTGGCCCAGAACTCTTTTAAATAATTAAGTTACCCAATGCATACTTATAATTAGTAGTTTTAGATTGGACTTTAATTTATATTAAACCTGAACATCCATAATTCACTTTAGTCGAGTACAATTTTTTTTAAAATAAATTGAGGCGTGCCATTCATAAATGAATCCCAATCTATGGCCCTTATATTAATGCAAAAAATAGTGTGAAAAAGACTTGGAACATTCATAACTAGTGTAGAAAACGGTTTGAACATTTGTAGTTTGCTTTAGGCGCGTTTATAATAAAATTATCATAGCTACGGGTACGGTTCCCGTGACATAGTCGTGATACATAATTTCCAAATCCGGGGGTACATTCATGTGACCCGGCCACAACAATTAATAATGTTAATAATTTAAATATGTTGTAAATCGTGGGTACGGTTCCCGTGAGACGATTCACAATATGTACCAAACAAATAAGTGTACGACAATCGTAACTTGTTCCAGAATAATTCCATAAATAATTAAAAGCGGTCAAAGGGCAAAAATGCACAATAGGTTTAAAATATGTAATTAATCAGATAATTAGGCCCAAAAAATAATAGTTGAGCGACCGTGCTAAAATCACGGAACCCGGGAATGCCTAACACCTTCTCCTGGGTTAACAGAATTTCTTACCTGGATTCTGTGTTTCGCGGACTGTAAAACAGAGTCAAACTTCCTCGATTCGGGATTTTAAACCGGTGACTTGGGACACCATAAATTATCCCAAGTGGCGACTCTGAATTTTAAATAAATAATCCCATTTCGATTATTGTCACTTTAATTAAAAAAACTCCCCTATACCGCTTCCGATGGTAGAAAAAAGAGGTGTGATAAGAGCAGGTAACAAATAAAGACGTACAATAACTAAAAGTATGAAATAAGCTAGAACATGTTACAATTAAGGACAAATAACAAGGACATATATATCAAGTAAAACATGTATAAAGAGTGAGTACCTAACAAGTAATAACATGAAATAAGTAAAGGCATGGCATAATTAAAGATGCAAAATAAAGTAATACACCCCGTATGCTTAAACTCATGACAACGCATATATACTCGTCACCTTATATATACGCCGTCCCCAAACATAGATCACATAGAAAATAGACGAATCATATCTTAAATCACTCAAATCATGGTTAACCATGATGCTTACCTCTTTCCGGAACAAGATTAACAACTCAACACGGCTTTCCCTTTAGAACAAGCCTCCAAACAACCTAAATCTAGTCAATTATTATTGAAACAAGTCAAAACAAGCTGTAGAAACTACCCTCGTACGAAAAAGGTTCGCTCTTAAACATAATTGAAAAAAAATCAACAAAAAGTCAACCCGGGCCAACATGGTTAAAATTCTTAATTAAGACTAAATCCCGATTAGCCATTCATCCCCAAGTCCAAATATGTGATTAGTTTCAAGATCTGACCCCAATTTGAGGTCTAAATCTCAATTTTACAAAAATTCCTAGTTTCTACCCAAAACCCCCAATTTCTACTCCATGAATCTTAGATTTGATAATGAAATTCATGAAAAAGTAATGGATATTGAATGAAAATAAGTTAAAGTTACTAACCTATGAAGTTGGGAAGAAGTTACTATCCAAAAATTACCTCTATGGAGTCTAAGTTTCAAAAATGAAGTAAAATGAGCTAAGTTCCAAAATTCCAACATTTTATGCAACTGGAGGTATCGCAAGGGTTTGCAATTACGAAGTTCACAAATGCGAACAGCTGGTCGTAATTGCGAACCAGCCCCTGAGCCAGTGATGTCGCAAATGCAACAAAGCCATCGCAAATGTGAAGGCCCCCGCTACTGCCAAAGCGATCCAAGCTTCACAATTGCGAAGTTTCCTTCAGATTCACCAATGTCACAAATGCGACACATTCCTCGCAATTGCTAAAACATTTCTTGGTGTTGTTATGTGTAGGATCCAACAGGAAGCAAATTGGAAAAAAAAGGCAAGAGATAGAACAAAATGAGAAGGAAACGGGCACAAGAAAATTTCCAGTGCCGAGACCAGTGCTAGGCACTAGTGTCAGACACAAATGAAGTAAAAAAGTCGGCCAGCGCAGGGCTAGCACGACTCGCTTCCCTGGACGCTAGGTCCGAAAAATTCTCCTATTTCGCCGATGACTTTGTTTTTTCGTCCCTAAAAGTAATGTCCCCAAGCGAGAGAAAAGGATAGGAAGAATATGAAGTAGTGACTAAAAAGTCAGTTTATAAAGAAAACATCACATCAATGATCAAAATTTAAAAGTGATGAAAGTTGCATATAAAATTGTGTCAAACAATTTCAAACATTCCAAGATAAAATAATGTGTTGTATGAAATTGAGGATGGAACAAGAACCTTCCAGTAACAGCGGCCTCGGTCTAACGAGTCCAAAACCAAAAAAAGGGAAAAAATAATTGGATGAACCAAACTAATATATATAAATAAATAAAAAAGAAAACAAAGACATATAGCGCATGCATGCAAAGCGCTATATGAATTTTTGATAACGCTCCGGGTTAATTATCCTCACCCGTTTTTTTTTTTGGGAAAACACATAGCACATGGTAGGCATGCATTATATGCTTCAAGTATATTTAATCAACAAAGTGGGCAACAAAGGTAAAGGATGGGCATTAGTTAAATGGTAGGTTGAGTGGTGGCCATGACCCTTATGTCATGGTGTAACGACTCGGTCGGTCGTTTTGAGAGTATTACCCACGATCTCCTATTTACTGCTTCCCCCGCATCATTTTATGCTTATGTGAGTTGCTGGGAGATTTTGTCTTTGGTTTCGGAGTAAATTGGGACACTTAGTCCCTAAAATGGAAGCTTAAGTTCTAGGAATTTGACCGTAGTTGGAACTGTGTGAAGACGACTCTAGAATGGAGTTTCGTCGGTTTTGTTAGCTCCGTAGGGTGATTTTGGACTTAGGATCTTGTCCGGATTGTTATTGGAGGTCTGTAGCAAAATTAGGCTTGAAATGGCGAAAATTGAATTTTTGGAAAGTTTGACCGGAAGTGGACTTTTTGATATCGGGGTCGGATTTCGATTCCGAAAGTTGGAATAGGTCTATAATGTCAATTATGACTTGTGTGAAAGATTTGAGGTCAATCAGACGTGTTTTGATAGGTTTCGGCATCGATTTTAGAAGTTTGAAGTTTCAAAGTTCATTAAGTTTGAATTGGAGTGTGATTCGTGCTTTTAGCGTTGTTTGATGTGATTTGATTTGACTAAGTTTGTATGGTGTTTTAGGACTCTTTGGTATGTTTGTTCGAGGTCCGAATGGTTAATGGACTAGAATTGGACTTAGTGTTATAGCTGAAGCATCAGCTATTGCTGGTGTCTGGTTTCCTTTGACGCGTTCGCGAAGGTTCTCCCGCGTTCGCGAAGAGGAAGTTTGAGTGGTGCTGGAAAGAAGCCTCCGCGCTCGTAATGAAAATCCTACACTCGCGAAGCACTGAGATCTTAGGCCTACGCATTCACGATTGGGTCCTCGTGTTCGCGTAGAGGAAAGTGCAGATGAGTCATCATGCAATTAGCCCACGCGTGCGCGATAAGGGTCCCGCGTTCGCGTAGGGTCAGCCTGTGTAAGCTTCGCATTCGCGATTAGGCCATCGCGTTTGCAAAAGAGGTTTTTGGACTGAAGCATTATTATGCTTCGGGAACGCGAGGAGGTTTCAGAATTCGCGAAGAAGTTTTTAGCTGGGCAGCAGATTATATTTCAAAAATGATGGTTTTGCCATTTTTATCATAACTTGAGACAGAGAGCTCGGATTTGGATAAGATTTTGAGAGATTTTTAGAGGCATCGATTGGGTATGATTCTTCACTTGTTTTTGGTTATATCACAATATCGTTAATTTCATCTTCTAATTTAAGATTTGGGTTGAGAAATTTAGGAAAAAAGTGGAAAAGTTCTTCAACCAAATTTTTGGGTTTTGATTAAGATTTTGATATCGGATTTGAATAATTTTGGTGCGAGTGAACTCATGGTTGAATGGGTGTCCGTATTGTGTTACTTTTACCCGATTCCGAGACGTGGTTCCGGGTCGACTTTTTAGGGCGAATTTCTAATTTCTTGCTAAATTCTTGATTTCATTACTTAGACTAGTTTCTTATAGTTATATTTATGGTATGTAATTATTTTTGGCTAGATTTGGGCCATTCGGGGTCGAAAAATTGAGGAAAAGGCATTCTTACTGATTGATTGAGCTTGGTTCGAGGTAAGTGGCTTGCCTAACCTTGTGTGGGAAAATCCCCATAGGATTTGGTACTGTTGTGATACTCCTGTGATATGTGAGCGTCGTGTACGTGAGGTGACGAGTGCGTACACGGGCTAATTGTTGTAAAATCCGGTTTTTTATTGAGTAGTAACCTGTTACATCTTAATTGGGTTATACTAGCATGTGTAGTTATCATGTTTAGCCTAATATCGCATGTCTATATGTCTTAAATGCTTATTTAAAATCTGTGCAGCATCCTTAGTTGAATTTCCTGATTTTCCTTGATTTGTATTAGTCTTAAACTGTAAAGTTCTTTTTGTAATTGTTTTTTCTATCGGTTTCGAGCAGTGTGTTTACTTTTGGGACTACGAGGCGGTACCTTAGGAGATCCCCCTGCTCATTTACTTTTGGGACTATGAGGCGGTACCTCGGGAGATCCTCCTGCATATTAACTTTAAGGACTACGAGGTGGTACCTCGGGATATCTCCTTGCATATTTACTTTTGGGACTACGAGATGGTATCTCGGGATATCCCTTGCTGAGCATTTACTTTTGGGACTACGAGATGGTATCTCGGAAGTGCCCCTGTTGTTTATCCCTATGTGTTGTGTTGTTATCTTATGTAGTTTCTCCTTGTTAAATTTCAAGTCTCTTATTGCACAGCTATATTTTTCTTCCTTAAATTATTATGTTCCAGTAGGGCCCTGACCTGACCTCGTCACTACTCTACCGAGGTTAGACATGGCACTTACTGGGTACCGCTACTCATGCTACTCTTCTGGACATGTTTTGTGTGCAGATCCAGGTACCTCCTACCAGCCCCGCTATTAGTTGCGTACTTGGTGCTGCTCCGGGGACTTCATCGCATATCTGCCAGCGTCCACAGACCTCGGAGTCCCCCTCTATCCCTTTTATGTTGTTCCTCCATTATTTCTTCTAGTTACTCATAGATAGAAACGGTTAGACAAATTCTTAGAGCTTGTAACTTGTGACTACCGGGTCTTGGGAATATTGTTTATACTCGAGTGTTTGTTTACTTGTACATGTCGAGCGGCATTTTTCCGTTATATAGTTATCTATTGAAATTTCGTTGTTGATTATATCTTTATTTTTGATTTTTCGCAAATTGTTAGGCTTACCTAATCGTAGAGACTAGGTGCCGTCACGTCATCTTACGGAGGGAGAATTGGGTTGTAACAAGTTGGTATTAGAGTTCTAGTTTCATAGGTGTTATGAGTCGCAAGCAGGTTTAGTAGAGTCTTGTGGATCGTTACGGAGACGTCTGTACTTATCTTCGGGAGGCTATGAAACTGTTAGGAAAATTTCACTTCTTTGATTCCTTGTCATGCGAAATTGTTCACTTCGGAATTCTAAACTTTTGTCTTCTATTCTCCCACAGATGGTGAGGACACGTACAGCCGGATCAAATGACCAGGCACCTGCGCCCCATGCTAGAGCCGCGAGAGGCTGGGGCCGGGGAAGGGGTAGTGGCTGAGGGCGTCCATGTGGTGCATCCAGAGCACCCGTACGAGCTTCTATAGAGGAGTCACCAGTAGCTCCAGTTGGAGCACAGGCACCTGAGACGCCTGTTACTGCACCAGCTCTTCAGGAGACCCTTGCATAGTTTCTGAGCATGTTTGGTACTTTAGCTCGGGTAGGGTTGATCCCACTTGCTCCTGCCACGTCTCAAGCCGAGGGAGGAGCACAGACTCCCGCCGCCCACACCCCAGAGTAGCGAGTTCAGGTCGATCAGTTTCCAGATGTCATACCAATGCAGCCGGTAGCCCCAGTTTGGCTCGAAGTAGGGTAGCAGTTTCTGAGGAAGAGCGGCTCAAGCTCGAGAGGTACAAGAAGTACCACCCTCCTACTTTCAGTGGCTTGGCGTCAGAGGATGCCCAGGGTTTTCTTAAGGAGTGCCATTGTATCCTCCGTACTATGGGTGTTGCGGAATCGAGTGGGGTTTCTTTCACTATGTTCCAGCTTAGAGGAGCGGCCTATCAGTGGTGGCATGCTTATGAGTTGGGTAGTCCGGATGAGGCAGCTTCACTTACATGGACTCAGTTCTCGGATATGTTCCTGAGGGAGTACGTTCTCCAGAGTCTCAGAGATGCATGGCACGCAGAGTTTGAGCAGTTCCGCTAGGGTGGTATGACTATGTTAGAGTATGCGGTTCGCTTCAGTGATTTGCATAGGCATGCACCAGGCTTGGTTGCCACAGTTCGAGAGAGAGTCTGTCGGTTTATCGAGGGGCTCAACCCCAGTATCAGGCTTAGCATGGCCCGGGAGTTGGAGATGGATATTGCATACCAGTAGGCTGTGGGGATTTCTAGGAGATTGGAGGGTATGCTTGCTCGGGAGAGAGAGGAGAGGGAGGCTAAGAGGTCTCGAGAGTCTGGCACTTATAGTGGTACTCGTGCCCCATCTGCAGTTCGTCATGGTACGGGCTATGTGAATCGCCATGTTCATTCAACACTTCCAGCCGCCAGTGGTTTTCCGGCCACTCCTAGGCCCCAGGAGCCTTATTATGCACCGCCAGCGTCTAGTACACCTCCTGCATGGGGTGCTTTCAGCGGTCAGTCTAGCCGACTTGGCCCGAGCCAATCACAGCAGCCATGCCCTCCAAGAGCTTGTTTTGAGTGTGGCAACACTCACCATATGGTGAGGGATTTCCCCAGGCTTAGGAGGGGTGCACCTCCAAAGACTTCTCAGAAACCACGTGCTCCACCGGGTCCCTAGGCTATGATTACAGCACCAGCTACCACTCCACCTGCTCAGCATCTCGGGGTGGAGGTCGGGCGTACAGGTCTCCCTAGAAGGGGAGGCCAGGCTAGATATTATGCTCTTCCTACTCGTATAGAGGCAGTTACTTCCGACTCTGTCATTACAAGTATTGTTCCAGTCTGTCATAGAGATGCGCCGATTTTATTTGATCCAAGCTCCACTTATTCCTATGTTTCCTCTTATTTTGCTCCGTATTTGGGAGTATCCCGTGATTCTTTGAGTTCTCCTGTTTATGTGTCTACACTCGTGGTAGATTCTATTGTTGTTGAATGTGTGTATCAGTCGTGTTTGGTTGTTCTTAGTGGTTTTGAGACCAAAGCCGATTTATATTATTTTGGGCATGGACTGGTTGTCGCCCCATTATGTTATTCTTGATTGTCACGCCAAGACCGTGACGCTGGCTATGCCAAGATTACCACGATTAGAGTAGAGAGGTACCTTAGATTATACTTCAAACAGAGTTATTTCATTTCTAAAAGCTCAACGAATGGTTGAGAAGGGTGTGACGCATATCTAGCTTATGTGGGAGATGTCAGTATTGATATCCTTACAGTTGAGTCAGTCCCAGTAGTGCGGGATTATCTAGATATATTTCCAGCTGATCTTCTTGGCATGCCGCCTGACAGAGATATCGACTTTGGTATTGATTTGTTGCCGGGCACTCAGCCCATCTCTATTCCTCCGTATCGTATGTCTCCTCCTTAGTTGAAGGAGTTGAAGGAACAGTTATAGGAATTATTTGATAAGGGCTTCACTCGGTCAGTGTGTCACTTGGGGTGCCCCAGTCTTGTTTGTGAAGAAGAAGGATGGTTCTATGCGTATGTGCATTAATTATCACCAGTTGAACAAAGTTACAATGAAGAACAGGTATCCATAGCCTCGTATTGATGACCTTTTTTATCACTTACAAGGTGCCAGACTGTGTTCCAAGATTGACTTGCATTCAGGCTATCATCATTTGAAGATTGAGGAGCCAGATATCCCGAAGAATGCATTCAAGACTCGGTATGGTCACTACGAGTTCCTTGTGATGTCATTTGGGCTGATCAATGCCCCAGCAGCATTCATGCATTTGATGCACAGTGTATTCCGGCCCTATCTGACTCCTTCGTCATTGTGTATATTGACGACACTCTGGTGTACTCCCAGAGTCGGGAGGATCATGAGCAGCACCTGAGGACTATGCTTCAGACCTTGAGAGAAAACAAGTTACATGCAAAATTCTCAAAGTGTGAGTTCTGGCTAGATTCAGTGGCATTTTTGGGTCACGTAGTGTCGAGTGAGGGGATCAAGGTAGATCCGAAGAAGGTTGAAGTAGTGCAGAGTTGGCCTAGACCATCCTCAGCTATGGAGATCCGGAGTTTTCTTGGTTTGGCGGGGTATTACCGTTGATTTGTAGAGGGTTTCTCATCTATTGCAGCACCTATGACTAGGCTGACCCAGAAGGGTGCTCTATTCAGGTGGATAGAGGAGTGTGAGGAGAGCTTTCAAAAGCTCAAGACAGCTTTGACTACGGCCCTGTATTGGTATTGCCTATATGTTCGGGGTCTTATACTGTATATTGTGATGCGTTGCGGATCGGTCTCGACACGGTGTTGATGCAGGACGGTAGGGTGATTGCCTATGCGTCCAGACATTTAAAGGTACATGAAAAGAACTATCCTATGCACGACCTTGAGTTAGCAGCTATTGTTCATGCCTTGAAGATTTTGCGGCAATATTTGTACGATGTCCCTTGTGAGATCTACACCAATCACCGGAGTTTACAGCATTTGTTCAAATAGAAGGATCTTAACTTGCATCAGCGGAGGTGATTAGAGCTGCTTAAGGATTATGATATCACTATTCTATACCATCTCGGGAAGGCCAATGTGGTGTCCGATTCCTTAAGTCGCCGGGCGGAGAGTTTGGGGAGCTTAGCATATCTACCAGCAGTAGAGAGGCCATTGGCAATGGATGTTCAGGCCTTGGTCAACCAGTATGTTAGATTGGATATTTCTGAGCCGATTCGAGTTTTGGCTTGTGTGGTCTCTCAGTCTTCTCTTTATGATCGTATCAGGGAGCGTCCGCATGATGATCCCCATCTACTTGTCTTCAGGGACACGGTTTAGCACGGTGATTCTAAGGAGGTCCCTATTGGAGATAATGGTGCATTGAGGATGCAAGGCATGATATGTGTGCCCAATGTAGACGGATTGCGTGAGTTAATTCTCCGTGAGGCTCGCAGTTCGCAGTACTCCTTTTATCCGTGCCGCGAAGATGTATCACGACTTGAGGCAGATATATTGGTGGAGGAGAATGAAGAAGGACATAGTGGAATATGTAGCTCAGTGTCTAAATTGCCAACAAGTGAAGAATGAGCATCAGCGGCCAAGTGGATTGCTTTAGAAGCTAGAGATTCCAGAGTGGAAATGGGAGCGGATCACTATGGATTTTGTTATTGGGCTTCCACGGACTCATCGGAAGTTTGATGCAGTTTGGGTGATTGTGGATAGGCTGACCAAGTCAGCTCATTTCATTCCTGTGATGACTACTTATTCTTCCGAGCAGCTGGCTCGAGTTTATATCCACGAGATTGTCGGGCTTGATGGCATACTGGTATCTATCATCTCTTACCAGGGTACGTAGTTTACATCGCGGTTTTGGAGGGCCGTACAGTATGGGTTAGGTACTCGGGTTGAGTTGAGCACAGCATTTCACTCTCAAACGGACAGACAGTCCGAGCGCACTATTCAGGTACTGAAGGATATGCTCCGTGCTTGTGTGATGGAGTTTGGGGGTTCTTGGGATCAGTTCTTGCCACTTGCGAAGTTTTCCTACAACAATAGTTATCAGCCGAGCATCCAGATGGCACCGTATGAGGCTCGGCATGGTAGGCAGTGTCGGTCTCCAGTGGGTTTGTTTGATCCGGGCAAGGCTAGGCTATTGGGTACAGACTTGGTTCAGGATGTTTTGGAGAAGGTTAAGGTGATTCAAGATCGACTTCGCACAGCCCAGTCCAGACAGAAGAGTTATGCGGATCAGAAGGTTCGCGATGTTGCATTCATGGTTGGGAGCGGGTCTTGCTCCGGGTTTTGCCCATGAAGGGTCTTATGAGCTTCGGGAAGAAGGGAAAACTGATCCCAAGGTTTATTTGCTCATTCGAGGTGTTGCGGCGAGTTGGGGAGGTTTTTTATGAGCTTACCTTGCCTCCCAGTCTAGCAGGAGTTCATCTAGTATTCCATGTTTCCATGCTCCGGAAGTATCACGATGATTCGTTTCATGTGTTGGATTTCAGCTCAGTCCAGTTGGACAAGGATTTATCTTATGTTGAGGAGCTGGTGGCTATTTTGGACAAGCAGGTTCGAAAGTTGAGGTCGAAGAACATTACTTCAGTGAAGGTTCAATGGAGGGGCCAGCAGGTCGAGGAGCCGACTTGGGAGGCCGAGCATGATATTTGCTGCCGTTATCCTCATCTTTTCACCACTTCAGGTACGTCTCTATGCCCGTTCCAAGACGAACGATTATTTTAAGAGAGGAAGGATGTAACGACCTGGCCGATCGCTTTGAGAGTATTACCCCCAATCCCCTATTTACCGCTTCCCACGTATCATTTTATGCTTGTGTAACTTTCCACGACATTTTGTTTTTGGTTTCGGAGTGAATTGGGACGCTTAGTCCCTAAAATGGAAGCTTAAATTCTAGGAATTTGACCGTAGTTGGAACTTTGTGAAGACGACTTTGGAATGAAGTTTCGTCGGTTCTGTTAGATCCGTTGGATGATTTTACACTTAGGAGCGTGTCCGGATTGTGAATTGGAGGTCTGTAGCTGAATTAGGCTTGAAATGGTGAAAGTTGAATCTTTGGGAAGTTTGACCGGAAGTGGACTTTTTGATATCGGGGTCGGATTCCGATTCCGAAAGTTGAAGTAGGTGCGTAATGTCAATTATGACTTGTGTGTAAAATTTGAGGTCAATCGGACGTGTTTTGATATGTTTCGGCATCGGTTGTAGAAGTTTGAAGTTTCAAAGTTCATTAAGTTTGAATTGGAGTGCGATTCGTGTTTTAGCATTGTTTGATGTAATTCGAAGGCTCGACTAAGTTAGTATGGTGTTTTAGGACTTGTTGGTATGTTTGGTTGAGGTCCCGAGGGCCTCGGGTGGATTCTGGATGGTTAACGGACTAGAATTGGACTTAGTGTTATAGCTAAAGCATCAGCTATTGCTGGTGTTGGTTTCCCTCCACGCGTTCGTGAAGGTTCTCCCGCATTCGCGTAGAGTAAGTTTGAGTGCTGCTGGAACCTTCGCGTTCGCGATGCATGTCCCGCGTTCCCGAAGCACTGAAATCTTAGGCCTACACGTTCGCAATTGGGTCCTCATGTTCGCGTAGAGGAAAGGGCAGATGAGTCACCAAGCAATTAGCCTACGCGTTCGCGATGAGGGTCCTGCATTCGCGTAGGTCAGGCTGTGTAAGCTCCGCGTTCGCGATAAGGCCATCGCGTTCGCGAAGAAGGTTTTTGGACTGAAGCATTATTATGCTTCGCGAACCTGAGGAGGTTTCCGCGTTCGCGAAGAACGTTTTACCTGGGCAACGGATTATATTTCAAAAATGAGGGTTTTGCCATTTTTATCACAACTTGAGATAGAGAGCTCGGATTTGGACGAGATTTTAAGGGATTTTTAGAGGCATCAATTGGGTAATGATTCTTCACTTGTTTTTGGTTATGTCCCACTAATTTATCGTTAATTTCATCTTCTAATTTAAGATTTGGGTCGAGAAATTTGGGAAAAAAGTGAAAAAGTTCTTCGACCAAATTTTTGGGTTTTGATTGAGATCTTGATATTGAATTTGAGTAATATTGGTACGAGTAAACTCGTGGTTGAATGGGTACTCGTATTTTGTGACTTTTACCCGATTCCGAGACATGGGCCCGCGTCAACTTTTGGGGGCGAATTTCTAATTTCTTGCTAACGTCTTGATTTCATTAATTAGACTAGTTTCTTATAGTTATATTTATGGTATGTAATTGCTTTTGGCTAGATTTGGGTCATTCGGAGTCGGAAAATCAAGGAAAAGGCATTCTTACTGATTGATTGAGCTTGGTTCAAGGTAAGTGGCTTTCCTAACCTTGTGTGGGGAAATCCCCTTAGGATTTGGTACTGTTGTGATACTTCTGTGATATGTGAGCGCCGTGTACACGAGGTGACGAGTGCGTACACGGGCTAATTCTTGTAAAATCCAGTTTTTTACTGAGTAGTAACCTGTTACAATCTTAATTGAGTTATACCAGCATGTGTAGTTATCCTGTTTAGCCTAATATCGCATGTCTACGTGTCTTAAATGCTTATTTGAAATCAATTTCCTATTTTTTCTTGATTTGTATCAGTCTTAAACTGTAGAGTTCTTACTTTAATTGTTGTTTTCATCGGTTTCGAGCTGTGTGTTTACTTTTGGGACTACGAGGCGGTACCTCGGGAGATCCCCCTGCACATTTACTTTTGGGACTATGAGGCGGTACCTCAGGAGATCTTCTTGCATATTTACTTTTGGGACTACGAGACGGTATCTAAAGAGATCTCCTGTTGAGCATTTATTTTTGGGACTACGAGACGGTATTGTTACGCCCCGCAATATTACGTCAATATTACGTCCTGCAGTATTACATTACAATGATGTTACGCCTCACAGTATTAAATTACGACGATGTTGCATCCTGCAGTATCGTACGTTGAATTGGTCGTAAGGTAATTGACATCAGTCAAAGGAAAGGATTATTTGGAGATTTTAAGGATTATGCTATTCCAAACAAGTGATGAGTAAATTCGTGAAGGTGAGAGGGGAAGCAATTCAAGAAAATAAATTTTCGTCCAAGTTTGGCATGTTGGGATAAAATACGGGCCGAGCATTAATACCCTATATTTATGGACTAATACCATGCAAGGTACCATATGACCACGGTAGTATAATGTATAATGTATATATACAGTACATAAAAAAATAAGTGGAATTTTAAATAATTTGGCGCAATTTTTAAATTATGCGGGTATTTGATTAATTACCAGATAACGGTACATTACCCTGTTAACTAATAAGTGGGTAAAGATTAATAATCTTCACCCCCACTACCCACGTGGCATAAAGCCACAATAGCTAACAAAATGACTCTTGGTCACTCTTACCAGATGGCTACTTATGAATATAACCAAGACATAGACTTAAATTTAAGTCTTATCAAATAAGACTTGTGAGCATTATCTAGGAGACTTGGTAATCAATTCATTAGATCAAACCACATTCTGTATTTGGTTTAAGAAACCAAAAACGTTTGAAGCAGAGATCATTTTCGTCCAACATTTCAAGAAATCCTTAGCCAAAATTTCATTTGAAAATTTCAAAGAAGCTCCAACGTCCAGGCACTTCAACGCCAAGAACAGAAGCTGATTTCGTTCATCAGTTTCAAAACGCAGAAGCTTAATTTGATTTTTGGTTCTAAGTTCAATCCATGAAGGTTTTCAATGAAATATTATACGGATTTTTCCCTACTCCAAGTATGTTAAGGCTATCCCTTCTTTCTTTTGGCATGATCCATACGACACAAATGAAACGAGCAAAATACGTAATTTTCATAAATGACTCTATTCATAGAAATACTAGGGGTGCCTATATTCTTGATTCCTCATGTGTCATATTATTCTATCATCTGTTCATGGGTCTCAGAAGAATACGAAAGTTGAAAAGAGTTTATTTTATGATATTACTCATAGGCAAAATGGTCTTATGACATTCCGAAAGATTTTATTAATGTACTTTTCATGCATTGCATTCATGTACATTGACCCATGACCAGATGGTGTTATATACGCGTATATATGTATGTATATATATGTATATGGGCTATGGGAAAGGCTATGGCGTTATATACGCACCACCACCTGATCAGCTGGTATACGTTGATGATTTTCCCCACAGTGGCCGAGATGATATGATGGGACGCCCTCAGAGGCTGATGATGTTATGAAACATGTACCTATGCACGACATGACATTCATACGCATATGCATGACACTATAATTATTTTATGATTTACAAAGTTATCCAGACTTACAGGTGGAGTCATTTACTCTATATTTCCTCCATGTCTGTTATGTACTTATTTATGTGCCTTACATACTCGGTACATTTTTCGTACCGACGTCCCTTTTGCCTGGGGACGCTGCGTTTCATGCCCGCAGGTCCCGGTAGACAGGTCGAGAGCCCTCCAAGTAGGCTATCAGCTTAGCGGAAGATGTTGGTGCGCTCCATATGCTTCGGAGTTGCTTGTTTGGTTAGTATGATTTAGACGTATATTGTTTGGTATGGCGGGACTCTGTCCCGACCTTTATGATATTTATGTGCTCTTAGAGGCTTGTAGACATATGTCGTGTACGTGAAGATTGTACGGCCTTGTCGGCCTATGTTTTGAGTTTATAAATGATCATGTTGGCCTATTAGGCCCGTATGTCACGTGTATATGATGATGTAATAAGAAAGATACGTTACGTTGGTACTAGGTTGAGTAAGGTACCGGGTGCCCATCGCAGCCCATTGGTTTGGGTCGTGACAAAAGTGGTATCAGAGCAGTTCTGTTCCAGGGAGTCTACAAGCCGTGTCTAGTAGAGTCTTATTTATGGGTGTGTTGTGCACCACACTTATAAGCAGGAGGCTACAGAGCATTTAAGATTGTCACTCTTTCTTCCTACTCTAGATCGTGTGGTAGAGCTCAGTTGTAAGAACTCAATTTCCTAAATTCTATCTTACTTATAGTACGATGATACCTATATCTAGAAAGACGGTAGGTAAGAGGTATAGCTGTGGAAGAGTTGAGTCAGAGGAACTCAATTTTTGCATCGTGCTTGTATTCAGCAAATCATGTGTATACTAAGATGTGTAAGCTTCTTGATAAGGATCCCTAAGGCAAGAATGCCTATCCACTCTTACGGTAAAAAGGAATAAGGAGGGAGACACAAGTTTCAGCAAGTAAAAGGAGCAAGGTGAAGAAGGGTACAAGGTACCCAGTTAATGAAGATTATCAGTATTACAGTTTTGGCAGAAAGATATAAGCATTGTGAGTTACCCTCAACAGTAACAGAGGTATGTATAATTGGCCACACCCATCTCAGTATACCATATTGGGGGCTAACAGGTGTCGATTAAGAAGAGGAAGGGATATCACGATCCGGGTGGGGTTAGAGTGGCCCAAAATAGTTAATGGATTGTTTGCTTTAGTTGACATTTCCAATGGATATTGCAAATGCGCTAATAGATCTCCTCGTAAGACACCTAGATGGTGCACCCTAAAATAGTAAAGCTAGATATGAGCACTGGAAGCCTTGAAGGAATAAATATTACCTTAGTGTGGCTCCCGTCCCCAGTAAAGAAAGAATATTAGGCAACTCGAAGAGCTAAGGGATGGAGCTAGGGGAGCCAAAAGCAAAAGAAGGTTTTGTTCGAGTTTTTAGAGTAAAGCAGTAGACATAGATAATTAGCGGGAGATAAGAAAAGAGTTAATGAAACATTATGAGTAAGCTGTGATACATGGATGACAACGGTAGGTCAAAAAAACGATGACAGTATTACTGAGTCTACAGTCAAGTGAAGGAAAATACGAAAGATGACAGGTCTTTAGACAATAAAAGAATATAGGCCATATAGTCATACCCTCATTTCGAGAAATAAGTTCGCAACTCTAACGTGATTAACAGAAGGAAAAGTTAGACCCAGAGTAAAAGAAATCAGTATGGACTGGTGAACAAGATAAACTAAATATGAATTAGGAACTGAGTGATTTGATGATAGTCAGCATCATGAGAATGTCATATCGCATTCGCGCAACAATAGAATGGACAACAGAAGAAGATCCATGATGAATTCAGAGAATGGTCATTCAGGGAGACGCTTCCCTAAAATAAGCAATATGAGCAATGTTAAGCTTAAGAGACTCTATATGCCAGTTACACTAAGTGTCACCATCGCGAGTGAGGAATTTAGTTATCCTTGGTACAAAAGGATTGCCTCAAGGCGAGTAAGGGTCATGGATGATGTGAAAGGACGCCAAAGATGAAGAGGAAAATTTTCTATGGGTAGATCGTCATAGGTCCAAGTCTTAGTACTCCCCTAAAGGGGGGAATATGGAATGATGAAGAAGAATGCGATAAAAATGAGACAGGGATGAGGTTGCACTTATCCAAATGTTAAGATATGCTATGATTCCAGATCGTTATGTAAGCACGACATAAAAAAAAGGAAGTAAGGGTTCCTGCACGGGATATTATTGATAGATAAGGAGCCAGTATGTAAGGTAAGTTAAGACAAGGAAATAACCCAAGAAAGTTTACCCAGAATATGGATATGAGAATGGGCCGACGAGTAATTAGTATTTGATTCAGGAAGAGCCTAGTCATGACTAGACAAGAAGTTACAGACAAATTAGCAGATCATGCAAGATAAATATAGTAAACCCCAACATGGAGAATTCAGCCTCGTAGTAATATCGTTATAATACATGAGATAGATTTAAATAGGAGTCGGGGTAGTTAAAGGTACCATATGAGTGTTACGGGGATAAAAGAGAGTGCCACTGGGAAGACAGTCAAAATGTCAGCTCAGAAGCAACCCCACAAGCACAAGGGCATAGAGATAAGTAACTACATAAAAGTATAGGCAAGGAAGGACACCAGAAGGTCCGTCGAATATACAATGTAATAAGCTCACAACTTTACAAGAGTCAGAGGATCCTCCCTAAGTACTACAATGAAAGACTAAGCTGAGAAAATAAGGAAGAAGGCTTCAACCTAAGCACAATGACTTAAAAAGGAAATGGTCTTATAACAACAGTCCCATAACAACATTGTATGCACTTCACAAGAAAGTGGCACCTATCGTGGCTAATAAACGGGAAGAAGAAAAGAATCAAAGGATGATATTCAAGATTATATGGGTTGTATGGAATTCCAATATGTGTGGGCACTAAGATAAACTAAGTATGCACGCAACAAAGGGGCAGAACTACTAGGAAAAGTAATAGCTTACGCTGAAAGAGAGCTAAGATGGAACGAAAGAAATTATTCGATCAATGATCCAGAGTCGATTACGTTATGAATGCACTTAAGGGTTCGGAGTTTAATACATGCAGAATATACAGCCGTAGAAGATTCTGGTATACATTAAAGGAAGGAATTGAGCCCAGGTCATAAACGAAGGATTAAATTGTTAAAGGATTGTATCATGCATATTCCTCATCGCCCATGATAGGCTAAACAGGATAACTAATACCATGAACCACAGATCGGAAGATAACTTAAGCTAACGTAAAGGTCGATCAGAAGAAGGAGGAAACAAATGAGTTACATCAACGAAGTAAATCGGGAATCTGACTATTGGACCCAGAAAATTATAGATCTCATGATTGAGAACATTGCAGGATTACCTTTTAGATATCAAAGGTACACAAGAGATAGTACAGTAGCCATATTCTATAATAGCTCTATGATAAAGCCAGTTAAAAAAGTAACAAACTCATAAGAAGTCGTTTCGAAGCTCCCACCGGATTGTAGTATTATAATAGAGCGTCAAGTTGTGGTGTGAATCATACCTATGTAGAGGGGAGGTTATGAAGGAGAAAGAAGATATGATGAGAGATTTTAAGTAAGTAAGGTAAAGGTGAACAACGTACGAGATACTCAAATGCAGAAGGTTGTGAATAGTCCATACTTCGGATAGAGGGCTAGAAGCGCGAGGATTCAATATCCAGGAATGATAGAGGCATCGTCAGTGGCATATCTTATAGCCTATAGTTTCTAGGTATAGATAGGTCTAGTTAAGAAAGTAAAAGAAGAGTTAGAGACAATGTAATGTCTCGTTTGATGTTCCAAAATAACATTAGGAAATCTGTGGTGCAAGCAAGTTGAAGGAAGGTTGCGAGTGGTATAAATGAATATGTGTAGGTCGCAAGCTAGAGTATGGTAAAGCGACAAAGATTTAGGAAGACAGGAGTAAGGACAAGAAAGGGCGAGCGAGAAGCTGATGAGAATGGATAAAGTCCTTAGGATTAAGTCCATGAAAACAAGAGAGATAATGGTTTCTCTAAGTTGAATGAACTCAAAGGAATCCAAGATTAATAGCATTTAGAAAGAATGAAATGTTGACCTGGTAATAAAATGAGGGTATAATTATGACATATAAAGGATGACGTTTGGGGCTTCGTTTGAATAATGATTTGAAAAGAAGAGAAAAAAAAAGAAGAAAAGATTTCGCTGGCGGCACGAAATTAGGATACCCCCATAAGGTGAATCACATTGAGACACTATGAAATACGATTATGGAAATCACTTCAAATATTCCTCAATGCAACGTAAGCCCTAGCGGCAATGTATTACGTAAGAAGTTTCAAGTCTTTAAGGAGAGGATTGTAGATCAACATTGAGGTGAATCAACAATGGACAGATACAAGTTACAAAGTATGACATGAGATTAGGCCATGATTCTTAAGACGAACGGTAATGAAGGAGCATTAAAGGACTGAGATTTATACTTAAAGGATAGGCAACAAAAGTAACCGGGAGCTTGTTAAGCATACCTCAGTAACGATAAATTGAAGTAAAAATTATGGTATAGTATAACCCATGTAATGCAGTAAAGTCATACGAATGGATAACCAGATCTAGGAAATAAGATATGGCCATATTCGCAAGTTCTACAAAGTATCGAGCAAAGAACTTCAGTACACCTATAGATGCCCAGAGAGGCATCCTATTAAACCTTGTATATGTTTACAAAGTAAGGCCTAGAGATTGACTAAAAGCTAAAAGGAAAAAAGGAAAGGTGAATCGCATAGGCACACTTACAAGGTTAGAATCATAGAGGCTGCATGACAGGAGGTAGCAACAGTTACGAGATTGGAAAGATTTCGACCACAAGTTGTGGTATGAGAACAAGGACTAAAGGGGGAATACCCTAGACTTTGGATTTATTTACAGAACAACTGCCTAAATGGCAAGGAGAGTATTAAGGTATTCACAAGAGCTATAAGTTGTGAAAATGATAAGAGCATCAGTCAACATTCGAGGACGAATGTTCTAAAGGGGGGAATGATGTTACGCCCCTAAATATTACGTCAATATTACGTCCTGCGGTATTACATTACGATGATGTTACGCCTCGCAGTATTAAATTACGGCGATGTTTCACCCTGCAGTATTGTACGTTGAATTGGTCGAAAGATAATTGACATCAGTCCAAGGAAAGGATTATTTGGAGATTTTAAGGATTATGCTATTCCAAACAAGTGATGAGTAAATTCGTGAAGGTGAGAGGGGAAGCAAGTCAAGAAAATGAATTTTCGTCCAAGTTTGGCATGTTGGGATAAAATACAGGCCGAGCGTTAATACCCGATATTTATGGACTAGTACCATGCAAGGTACCATATGACCACGGTAGTATAATGAATAACGTACATATAAAGTATATAAAAAAAATAAGTGGAATTTTAAATAATTTGGGGCAATTTTTAAATTATGCGGGTAATTGATTAATTACCGGGTAACGATATTACCCAGTTAACTAATAAGTAGATAAAGATTAATAACCTTCACCCCCACCCCCCACGTGGCATAAAGCCACAATAGCTAACAAAATGACTCTTGGTCACTCTTGCCAGATGGCTACTTATGAATATAACCAAGACATAGACTTAAATTTAAGTCTTATCAAATAAGACTTGTGAACATTATCTAGGAGACTTGGTAATCAATTCATTAGATCAAACCACATTCTGTTTTTGGTGTAAGAAACCAAAAACGCTAGAAGCAGAGATCATTTTCGTCCAACATTTCAAGAAATCCTTAGCCAAAATTTCGTTTGAAAATTTCAAAGAAGCTCCAACGTCCAGGCACTTCAACACCAAGAACAGAAGCTGATTTCGTTCATCAGTTTCAAAACGCAGAATCTTAATTCGATTTTTGGGTTCTAAGTTCAATCCACGAAGGTTTTTAACGGAATATTACATCCCCACTCCAGGTATGTTAAGGCTATCCCTTCTTTCTTTTGCATTGATCCATACGATACAAATGAAACGAGCAAAATACGCAATTTTCATAAATGACTCTATTCATAGAAATACTAGGGGTGCCTATATTTTTGATTCCCCATGTGTCATATTATTCTATCATCTGATCATGGGTCTCAGAAGAATATGAAATTTGAAAAGAGTTTACTTTATGATATTACTCATAGGCAAAATGGTCTTATGACATTCCAAAAGATTTTATTAATGTACTTTTCATGCATTGCATTCATGTACATTGACCCATGACCAGATGGCGTTATATACGCGTATTTATGTATGTATATGGGATATGGGAAAGGCTATAGCGTTATATACGCACCACCACCTGATCAGCTGGTATACGTTGATGATTTTCCCCACAGTCGCCGAGATGATATGATGGGACGCCCTCAGAGGCTGATGATGTATTAAAACATGTACCTATGCACGACATGACATACGCATATGCATGACACTATAATTATTTTATGATTTACAAAGTTATCCAGACTTACAGGTGGAGTCATTTACTCTATATTTTCTCCATGTCTGTTATGTACTTATTTATGTGCCTTACATACTCGGTACATTTTTCGTACTGACGTCCCTTTTGCCTGGGGATGCTGCGTTTCATGCCCGTAGGTCCCGATAGACAGGTCGAGAGCCCTCCATGTAGGCTATCAGCTCAGCGGAAGATGTTGTTGCACTCCATTTGCTTTGGAGTTGCTTGTTTGGTTAGTATGATTTAGACGTGTATTGTTTGGTATGGCGGGACTCTATCCCGACCTTTATGACATTTATGTACTCTTAGAGGCTTGTAGACATATGTCGTGTACGTGAAAGATTGTACGGCCTTGTCGGCCTATGTTTTGAGTTTATAAATGATCATGTTGGCCTATTAGGCCCGTATGTCACGTGTATATAATGATGTAATAAGAAAGATATGTTACGTTGGTACTAGGTTGAGTAAGGTACCGGGTGCCCGTCGCGGCCTATCGGTTTGGGTCATGACAGGTATCTCGGGAGATCTCCTGTTGAGCATTTACTTTTGGGACTACAAGACGGTATCTCAGCAGTGCCCCTGTTGTTTATACCTATGTGTTGTGCTGTTATCTTCTGTAGTTTCTCCTTGTTAAATTTTCAGTCTCTTATTGCACTGCTATATTTTTCTTCCTTAAATTATTATGTTCCAATAGGGCCCTGACCTGACCTCGTCACTACTGTTCCGAGGTTAGGCTTGGTACTTACTAGGTACCGTTGTGGTGTACTCATGCTACTCTTCTGCACATATTTTGTGTGCAGATCCAGGTACCTCCTACCAGCCCCGCTATTAGTTGCGTACTTGCTGCTGCTCCGGAGACTTCAAGGTATATCTGCTAGCGTGCGCAGACCTCGGAGTCCACCTCTGTCCCTTTTATGTTGTTCTTCCTTTATTTCTTCTAGTTACTGATGTATAGAAACAGTTAGACAATTTCTTAGAGCTTGTGACTTGTGACTACCGGGTCTTAAGAATATTGTTTATACTCGAGTGTCGGTTTACTTGTACATGCCGAGCGGCATTTTTCCGTTATATAGTTATTTGCTGAAATTTCGTAGTTGATTCTGTCTTCATTTTTTATTTTTTCGCAAATTGTTAGGCTTACCTAGTCGTAGAGACTAGGTGCTGTCACGACATCTTACGGAGGGAGAATTAGTCATATTCTATCTAAATACTAGTTATATATTTTAAGCCTCAAACATTTTGTCATCCACTGATAGTAGGCTATATAGTTGATATTTACACCTTAATTGCTCATGCTTTGTTGTTGTTTTATAAGGTAAATTGCCAACAAAATGCTTTAAATAGCGTGATTTGGTTTCGCGGGGAATATTATGTGTGAGGAAGCAACATGAAGCGTTTGGAGGCAATAATGTGAAGAAAACATCCACTCAAGAAGTACCCAAACACAAAGAGCAAAAGAAAATGACTGGACACAAGTCCACCGCGACCGCGGTGGACCGCGGTGCAGAGCGCGGAGACAAAGCGAAGAAAATAAATGAGGCAGTGTTCACCGCGGTCCACGCCGCGGCCGCGGTGAACTGTTCACGTATCTGAAAATTGGGGGCCAAAGTGTCATTTCGGGAAAACTTTTGTAAAACCCTTATAAGCTATAGAAACTCGCCCAAAAGAGGGGAAGTTGGAGATTACTTTTGGAGAAGAACAAGTGTGAGAGATCACCCAAAATATCATAGTTCTTTTATCTCTTTTATTTTCTTGCAATTTTTGCATTATGAATAATCTAGTAGTTTTATCTTACGTTGTTATGAGTAGCTAAATCCTTTTGTCTAGGGTTTTAATGGAACCTATTGAAGGATGAACTTCTTGATTATGTTAATATAGATTGCCAGTTTAATCTCTATTTGTTCAACTACGTATTTGTTGAAGTTAATTGACAGGATCCTCAATTAGCTGTGCCTATTTAGTGTGCATAAATCGGGAGAGAGTGCATATTTAGGTAGTTGTTGAACAACATCACTCCCAATGTATAAGAGGGATCTATAACTGCAGGTTTAAAGGCGGGATTAGGGATAACGAAGCCTTGGGTGCAATTTAACGTGAGTTGTAATGAATTAAGCTAGCTAGCGTATCTCGGGAGAGTGCGTTTAGTAAATTATTATGATTACTCGGGAGAGATTTAATGTAAATAGAGTGCTCAAGATTTATATGAAGCATAACCGGAAGTGATTCCACCAATAGGGGAAATCATAGCCTTAGAACCTTCTCATAATTGTTTACAACTCAAGCATATTTAGTTTTCAACTGTCTATTTACTTTCAGTCTTAGCTATTAGCAATACCATCAACTGTGATTTATAAAGTTTGGGGAAGTTGATTCCAGAGAATTGAGTACATCCAAAGAAAGTAATTGATAGGTTAATTCCCTGTGGGTTCGACTCTGGGCCTAAATACCCAGACTATATTTGCAACATCCGCGTGTCTTTTTATAAGGTATAGTTGGGCGTGATCAAATTTTGGCGTCGTTGCCGGGGAATTAACGGTGTTATCAATTACAATTGAAAGAAGTACAGAACATTCTTAGTGTAGTCAGTTTTCTCTATACCCAATCTTTTCATTGAAATTCTAACGTTTGAACTCTTGTGGAAATTAGGTGTATGCCTAGAAGCTCCTCGAGGACTGGAGAACTGCTAGAAAGACTCTCAGACCCCGAGAAAATGTTCAGGGCATTGAACTGTGCCAACAAGAGACTCCAACAATCACAACAATCACACCAGCTCGAATTTGACATGGGTGACGCAGACAACATCGTTGGAAACGTTGGGGATCTGCCAGCAAACCCCAACGTAAGAGTGGTGTCACCTCTTGTGCCCGAAGCTGCACTTTATGACTAGGCACAGCCCACAGCTGATAACTTGGCCACTGCCATAGTTGTGCCCGCAATTCAAGCGGAGACTATCCAGATAACCAACAATATGCTGCATCTACTGCAGAATAAAGGATTGTTCTCCGGATCACACATTGAAGACTCTCAGCAGCACCTGAAAAATTTTCTATCAATTTGTGTGACCCAAAGGCAGCCAAATGTGACCCCGGAAGCTATCGAGCTGTTACTGTTCCCATTCTCTGTGACCGGGGAAGCTCAGACTTGGTTAAATTCACTCCCTATCAATTCCATTGCCACCTGGGAGGAATTAGTCAAGCAGTTCCTGAACAAGTTCTATCCGCCAAACAAGACTGCAAGACAGATTGATGAAATATTGCAGTATAAGCAGCAGCCGACTGAGTCCTTGCAAGAAACTTGGGAAAGATTTAAAGGTGTTACGACCCGGATTTTCCACCCTCGGGAGTCGTGATGGCGCCTACTAATGAGAGCTAGGCAAGCCAAATTTAATTACTTTTTCATTAATAACATAATTCCTTTTAACAATTATCGGCAATAATACAAAGCAATGAAATTAAATAATAAGCGGAAGTCTCAATATTATAAAAAACTGAATAGAAATGCGGAAAATTTCAACCAAGGCCTCTACCCAAGACTAGTGTCACAGTTTCACAGACGGTCTAAGAATACTACACATAAAGGTCTGAAAGAAATAAACTTGACACTGTCTCCAGAATTACATGAAAGAAACAGGAATATAGATGAAAGGAGACGCCAGGGCCTGCGAATGCCTGCAAGGCTACCTCGGGTCTCACTGGACTGAAAGCCTGCTCCCACTCTATTACTGCTGCTGTCTGAAGCCTGGGATCTGTGCAATAGCACAGAGTGTAGTATCAGCACAACCGACCCATGTGCTGGTAAGTGCCTAGCCTAACCCCGGCGAAGTAGTGACGAGGCTAGGACCAGACCACCAAATAAACATGTGTAGATATACATACAAGTACNTCAATTATCAGCCAAAAAAATCAGGAAAATCAAAGACAAGTGACACGGAATCACCCTTCGTGCTTTTACTCTCGTCCTCACCAAGCAATTAGAATAACAAAATGTGCACGGCATCACCCTTCGTGCTTTTACTCTCTTTCCTCACATATAATCAATAGAATTGGCACGAAATGGTACATCGTGCGGCACGGCATCACCCTTCGTGCTTTACACTCTTTCCTCACAATAAACAAACAGTGCACGGCATCACCCTTCGTGCTTTACACTCTTCCTCACCCAAACAATAATCACAAACAAGGGCAAGGGAATAAACAAAATAATAATAGAAATTCCGGCAAGGGAACACAATAAAACAATTTAATCCCAGCAAGGGTATAACATCAATAATCTCAACGTCCCGGCAAGGGAAAATATTCAATAATCAACAACGTCCCGGCAAGGGAATAGATCAATAACTCTTTCTATTTCTTTCACTTTCATCACATAGTTCACATTATCACTCGAGCCAATGCTCCAATGATTTACTAATCTCATATACCTTCACAATTTGTATTTCAACTCGAGCCAACGCTCCACGAAGTTTAAAGATCACAATTCCTTTCACAAGCTCTTTACAACATATAGAAGTCATCAATTAAGCATGGAAGGTATAACAAAATCGAAAATATTCGCAAAATAAGGATTCACGGTCATGCTAGACACCAGTGTAGAGATACTCGTCACCATGCCTATACATCGTACTCGACAATCAACAAGTAGCAAATAAGACTCAACTCATATTCACTCAAGCTAGGGTTAGACCAAACACTTACCTCGATGCCTTGAACTCAACTCAAGCCTCAACTATGGCTTTACCCCGTGATTCCACCTCCAATCCGCTCGAATCTAGTCACAAGTCACTTAATTACTTTAATAAACACTAAATGAATCAATTTGAATGCATAAAAATGAATTTTCCAAAGTTTTTCCCAAAAATTTCAAAATCGCCCCCGGGCCCACGTGGTCAAAAACCTAGGTTCTACCCAAAACCCCCAATTTCACCCATGAAAATCCTTGATTTTAAGTGGAAAATATGTTAAATGATGTTAATGAATGACAGAATTGAGTAAAAATTGACTTGCAAATGATTTGGAATGAAACTTGTTCTTGAAGTATCGCCTAAGGAGTTGTATTTTGAAAGTGGGGTGAAAAATGGCCTAAAATTCGACTATGTATGAAAATTGCTGGGCTGTAGATATGGGAATTGCGAACTGGGTTCGCATTTGCGAACCCTGCAGGCTTGGGAAATGCGAAAGGAAATTCGCATTTGCGAACTCTAGGAAATCTGAGCTTGTTCACATTTGCGAATAATTAGTCGCATTTGCGACCTCCAGCCATGTGGGCACACTTCGCAATTGCGAAAGGACCTCGCATTTGCGACCCAAGGCAGGCCTGGGCTGGGTTCGCATTTGCGAACCAGCCTTCGCATTTGTGAGTTCGCATTTGCAAACCTGTTCATACCAGCAGCAATTTCTGAGATTTCTAAGGTCAAAATGCAACTCGACACCTATCCAAAACTCACCCGAGCCCTCGGGGCTCCAAACAAACATACACACAACCTCAAAAACATCTTACGGACTTATTCGTGCGATTAAATCGCCAAAATAACATCATATACATCGGATCAAGCCTCAAAACACATGATTTCTCCAAATTTTCATAGAACATCAATTTTCCATTTTAAGTCCGAAACACGTCAAACGACGTCCGTTTTCAACCAAACTTTACAGAAAGCGCTTAAACCATATATAAGACTTATACCGGGCGCCGGAACCAAAATACGAGCCCGATACCATAGTCTTTTAATCAAATTTCTTTTTCATTTTCCTTAATCATTTCCAGAAAACAATTTCACACAAAAATTCATTTCTCGGGCTTGGGACCTCGGAATTCGACTCCGGGCATACGCCCAAGTCCCATATTTTCCTACGGACCCTCCGGGACCGTCAAATCACGGGTCCGGGTCCGTTTACCCAAAATGTTGACCGAAGTCAAATTTATCCAATTTAATATCAAAATTTAGCATTTTTCTCACAGAATTCATATTTAGGCTTTCCGGCTACGCGCCTGGAATGCGCACGCAAATCGAGGGAACCCTAAATGAGGTTTTCAAGACCTCAGAAGCACAGAATGAGTAAGGAAGCAAGTGATGACCCCTTTGGGTTGTCACATTCTCCACCTCTAAAACAACCGTTCGTCCTCGAACGGACAGAAGAAAGAAGTACCTGAGTCGGGAAAAAGATGAGGATAACGACTCCGCATATCAGACTCGGACTCCCAGGTTGATGCCTCAGGGGGCTGACCTCTCTACTGAACACGCACAGAAGGAAAATCTTGGATCTCAACTGACGAACCTGCCGGTCCAAAATAGCTACCGGCTCCTCCTCGTATGACAAGTCCTTGTCCAGCTGGATAGTGCTGAAGTCTAACACGTGGGCGGGATCACCGTGATATCTCCGAAGCATGGATACATGAAAAACTGGATGCACGACTGATAAGCTAGGCGGCAATGCAAGTCTATAAGCCACCTCTCCCACTCGATCAAGAATCTCAAATGGACCAATGAACCTTGGGCTAAGCTTGCCCTTTTTCCCAAATCTCATCACGCCCTTCATAGGCGACACTCGGAGCAATACCCGCTCACCAACCATAAATGCCACATCTCGAACCTTGCGGTCTGCATAACTCTTTTGCCTAGACTGAGCTGAATGAAGCCTATCCTGAATGATCTTGACCTTGTCCAAGGCCTCCTGAACTAAATCTGTACCCAACAACCGAGCCTCTCCTGGCTCAAACCATCCAACCGGAGACCAACACCGCCTACCATATAAAGCCTCATAAGGAGCCATCTGGATGCTCGACTGGTAGCTGTTGTTGTAGGCAAACTCCGCTAAAGGCAAGAACTGATTCCACGAACCTCCAAAGTCAATAACACAAGCTCGAAACATATCCTCTAGAATCTGAATAGTCCGCTCAGACTGACCGTCCGTCTGGGGATGAAATGTTGTGCTCAAATCAACCCGTGTGCCCAACTCTTGCTGAACTGCTCTCCAGAAGCGTGAGGTAAACTGCGTACCCCGGTCCGAAATGATAGATGTCGGCACACCATGAAGGCGAACAATCTCCCGGATATAAATCTCAGCTAATCTCTCAGANCCATGAATATGAAGATAAGTGCCTTGCCCACAATGTGTTTGGGAAATTGCATCAATGGAGATATAAGGTGATGTTGTGACATGGTTGTGGTGAAGTCTGAGTAACCTCCCATAGTCACACATTTTGGGCCCGTCCTAATAAGCGTTTCTCTATTTTGACAGGTACTATGAGTTCATCTCGTAAGAGACGAAACACCGGGTCCTCTGCTAGTGGTCCAAGAGGCTCCTCACGAGCTAGGGGCCAAGCCAGTGCAATGCAGTTCGATAGCACTCGGTTCGTCTCTCAATCAGCGGAGACAAGGTACAATCAGAAAGCTGCAAAGAAGTTGCTCCATGAGGTCTACATCGATCGGACGGCATTGGTGAAGGAGTGCCAAAATATGTTTAATGAGTTAAGGAGGTGTCAGCTGGACATCTTCTTTGTGATTCCAGAGAGGCCAATATTCAGTTAGTGAGAGAGCTTTATGCCTACTTGCCAGAAAACGAGAATGAGGTTGTGACTATGCGCAACACCCGGGTTAATGCTTCTATAGAGGTCATCCGCAGAGCGTATCGCCTCCCAACATTCATGGGTGACGATCATTACATCATGTCTCATCGCCCGAGGGTTGACTGGGACAGAATTCAGGAGGTAATCTGTATACCTGGCAGAATGCCCAAATGGGTAGCACAGCCGACGACTCTACACTCACAGTCTCTTACTTGGGAGGCAAAGTGCTGGCTCACTGTCATCAACACCCGCCTGCTACCATCCAGCAATACCACTGATGTGAATGGGCCACGGGCCGCTATGATCTACTGCTTTATGACTCACCAAGGGTTTGATGTCGCCCGAGTACTCCATGATGAAATGTTCATTAGATCGCCTGAGCTAATCAAGGGCCACTACTTCCCTTCGCTAGTCACCCGACTGTGCCGCCTTGCTAAGGTCCCTGAGAATCTTCGAGTTAATGGAAAGTTACCTCTGTAGGCTCCATTCCGGGCAAAGAACATTGGACTTGAGGGAAGGGAGCTAGTGCCGGACAGTGATGACTCTCCTGATGAGTCTGATGATGATGCTAGGGGAGCTGCTGAGATCACAGCTCCTTCGAGAAGGGACGAGGCGGGAACATCACAGCCACGCTGGAGCACTATCATGGCCGCTTTGGAGCAGGAGATGACTGGGTTGCGAACCTCCGTCGCCGACTTGGGTATCCGTATTGATGCAGTGGCTGACCGACAGGTGAAGTCGGAAAAGAAATTCATGGGCTGGTTGAGAGCTTTGGGTCGCACCTGCAACGTGAACCCAGACACAGTTTCTGACTAAGAGTGAGCCTCATGGAAGTTCCTTTACCTCACTGTTCTTTACATTTTGAAGCCATGGGAACATGTCTTTATTTTAAGTGTGGGGTGGGGATACTTCATTGTATGTTGTAATTGTAACAATTAATTGTTTGCTTTGATTGTTTTGATGTAGAATAGTAGTTCATTAGGTAAGTAGGAATAGTAAGTGACTTGTCCCGACGACGGGGTTCTTGAGGGACTAAGTCGAGAAAAAAAATGGAATATAGAGACTCTTCCTGATGACGGATCCTTCAGAAAATTTTCTTGAGGGAAGTTAGTCTAGAGAAAATACCAAAAAGATTTTTTTTTAATTTTTTTTTTAGGTAGTGTAGTAACTCCCCCTTGGTTTTCTTTAGGCCACGGTTCTTTTCCAAGGGTTTAGCTTGAACCGGGTATAGGTAAATTTTTTGTTTTTTTTAGGTTAGGATTAATGGGCGACGAGCTTAAAATCGAAGAAGAGAAAAAAAAAACCTTAGCGCTTTTATACCTGAACACGATAGACGCTAGAGTGTAGCTTAGCTTCAAGGGTTGAATCTTATTTAAGTGCCTTAAAAATATTGTATGTTTGTACCTAACTTGAACACTCAAAAGAGGATGTCTTGATAAACTAATCCGGAGTGAGTCATGTGCCATGTGTGTGGGAGTGTTACTGTATTCCATTCTGTACATTGGATGCCTAGAACTTGCCCTGTGTGTTTGCAAAGCGAAATAGTAGCTTCATTTAATTTTAGAAGTGATATAGGCATTTCTTTGTTGAGCCAGACATATAAAGTAAACCCACCTGAATGCAGTACATCGTAGTTAACCCCGTTGAGCCTATAAGTCTGTTTCTTTGGCAACCATAATGTGAACCTTACCCAATTGTTTGAATAGCCTGCTGTTTGAACCCATTTTTCTCTCACTAAGCACTAGAATGGTATTGAAAATATGCAAAAGCAAAAGTGTGGGGTAGTGGTTTGGTTTTTCAAGTGGAACCATGAAAATAGAGAAAAGGTACAGAATGTGAAGCATGAAAAGAGAAGCACCACGAAAAGAAAAAAAATTATAATATAATGCATAGTGATTAATAAGTGGTAGCTTGTACAAATTGCACCTAATGTAAGGGGATGTTTAAATAAATATGGTGGAATGTTGGCTGACAAAATGATGATCTTAAAGTTTAATGTAATTGTATTAAAAGTGCTTAGGGAGGCTAGTCACTATATCCAAATATATCCTACCCGTCCCTTAGCCTACATTACAACCAAATAAAGTCATATTGATCTTAGACTGAGTGGGGCTCGATTAGTCGAGTACTACACTACGGGCAAGCCTATGGTGCTCTTTGTGGCATGTGAATGTCCTTTTTGAGAGTGAGCGAAGTCTATCTATTTTAGTTCCTAATTGTTATCACTATCATTATATATGGAACTACTCTCTTGTTTGATGTGAGGGCATGTGATTCACAAAGGAAAGGTACATCTTGACTCTTGTGTATAGTGGTTTGAGTAAGTGCAAATGTTACGGGGTACGAAAGATTTGATTCTTGAGGTAAAGTTTGCTCACTACTAGGTGTAACTTTTGTAAAATGTTCATGGTGTGAGTCGTTGAGGGAAAAGCTTAGGGAAGGAATTTTGATGGAGTGTGGTGAATTGCTCGATGACTAGCAATAATCTAAGTGTGGGGTGTTGATAGTAGGCTATATAGTTGATATTTACACCTTAATTGCTCATGCTTTATTGTTGTTTTATAAGGTAAATTGCCAACAAAATGCTTTAAATAGTGTGATTTGGTTTCGCATGGAATATTATGCGTGGGAAGCAACATGAAGCGTTTGGAGGCAATAATGTGAAGAAAACACCCACTCAAGTAGTACCGGAACACAAAGAGCAAAAGAAAATGACTGGACACAAGTCCACCGCGACCGCGGTGGACCGCGGTGCAGAGCGCGGAGACAAAGCGTAGAAAATAACTGAGGCAGTGTTCACCGCGGTCCACGCCGCGGCCGCGGTAAACTGTTCACGTATCTGAAAATTGGGGGCCAAAGTGTCAATTCGGGGAAACTTTTGTAAAACCCTTATAAGCTATAGAAACTCGCCCAAAAGAGGGGAAGCTTGTCTTGGAGATTACTTTTGGAGAAGAACAAGAGTGAAAGATCACCCAAAACATCATAGTTCTTTTATCTCTTTTATTTTCTTGCAATTTTTGCATTATGAATAATCTAGTAGTTTTATCTTACGTTGTTATGAGTAGCTAAATCCTTTGTCTAGGGTTTTGATGGAACCTATTGAAGGATGAACTTCTTGATTATGTTAATATAGATTGCCAGTTTAATCTATTTGTTCAACTACGTGTTTGTTGAAGTTAATTGACAGGATCCTCAATTAGCTGTGCCTATTTAGTGTGCATAACTCGGGAGAGAGTGCATATTTAGGTAGTTGTTGAACAACATCACTCCAAAGTATAAGAGGGATCTATAACTACGGGTTTAAAGGCGGGATTAGGGATAACGAAGCCTTGGGTGCAATTTAACGTGAGCTGTAATAAATTAAGCTAGCTAGCGTATCTCGGGAGAGTGTGTTTAGTAAATTATTGTGATTACTCGGGAGAGATTTACAGTAAATAGAGTGCTCATGATTGATAGAGATATATTGGTTAATTATATGAAGCATAACCGGAAGTGATTCCATCAATAGGGGAAATCATAGCCTCAGAACCTTCTCATAATTGTTTACAACTCAAGCATATTTAGTTTTCAGCTGTCTATTTACTTTCAGTCTTAGCTATTAGTAATACCGATTTATAAAGTTTGGGGAAGTTGATTCCAGAGAATTGAGTACATCCAAAGAAAGTAATTGATAGGTTAATTCCATGTGGGTTCGACTCCGGGCCTAAATACCCAGACTATATTTGCAACGTCCGCGTGTCTTTTTATAAGGCATAGTTGGGCGTGATCATCGCTTGGTAAGAGTGAGAATGTACCTAGAGTCTAGAAAAGAATAAAGAAAGTTCCAAAGAGCAGAATGGCCGTCCAACTCCAAGAATACTAGGGAGTGGGCACTGCTCTTAGCCTGTGATAACAACGAAAGAAAACTCCACCTACAAATTACGACTAAGATATCCACAAATGTTTCGACCTCTATTTGGTCAAACTTGAATATTCTAACAGATAAACAAATGATGGTACAAAAAATGAAAATCAAATTATGTCTGCAGAAAAGTTCCAGACAGGCACTTAGATCATAAAGAATCAAGATTTACAAATTGTTCCCTGCAATGCTCAACTATTTACGCATAGAACAACTTTAGTAAATCTAGATGATACGTATGTGTGAAAAAACCAGATAAATAATGCATTTTAAAAAGGATATCCCAGTGCAATAAGCTTTTACTATGCCGGGGTATGGGGAAAGACTGACCACATTGGTTCTATAATATGCAGCCTTACCTTACATATATGCAAGAGGTTATTTCTATGGGTTGAACTCGTGACCACCTAGGCACATGGCAACACTCTTACCCCATTGCGGCAAGGCTCCCCTTCCAAGGTTCAAAAAATATTTTTAAAAGGTAAAGAGCCAAATCAGGAAATTACCCATTGTCACCATTATTCTCCTGTACTTGAGCATCAGCAGGTCTGACACATCCATTATCCGGTTGCTGTCCTTCATTCTCAGCGGTAGCTAGTGACAGCAAACACTTGCCCAAGGTTGCGAGCCCATTCTGCGTTTGATACATATCCAGTGGAAGATCAGCAGCATTAATAAGAGATGTCATGCTTATTCCAGCTGCTGCCTCAATGAGCATTTCATCTTCGCGGTTAGGATGACAGTTAAGGTCCAACTGTCCCTTGCCAGCTCCAACTTTCTCCATGAGATCCCCGTTTGTATATCTTTCGTTTTCAGAATGACTTGTTTGCATCATCAATTCAGCTCCACTTGCCCCATCTGTTTCTGATCCATCTTTAGGTGGAATCTGATCCTTTGCCTGTGCAACTTCTGCCTCTCTTTCCGATTGTTTTTTCTTCTTACGCAGCATGAGGGTTTTAAAACGTCGTTCGGCACTCAAGCAGGCGTTGCACTTACACGTAGGCTGGTGCTTGCCCTTTCCACTTGGAGGCTGAATGCAAACAATACAAGTGCAACCAGGACGGTGCCGAGGATGTTTTGTTGTGGCTCCAACTAAAGGCTCTCCCAGGTCGCCAATGTTGTCTCCCAAAACAGCAACTGTTGCTAAGGCATTTAATCCAGAAGGTTCACAATCTTCATTTTTCCCGGCAATTTTTTGCCTCTTGTGACCTGAAATGAAAAAATAATAGAACAGTGAAGGGCATAATCTTTACACAAGGAAACAACCACTCTCTAGACGTGAGGATATAAGAGAAGAAATTATATTTGTTTGCAACTTTTGGTTGGTAAAAACAAAAATGAGCAAAATAGTTTCACTTCTTTTCTATTCAATAAAGTCGTAGAATACAAAACTTAGCAAGTCCACTCATCAACATGTATAAAGTATACCCCATCCTGATCCACAACTCATTTGTTTTCTTCAAAAAACGCTACCTACATAAATGGTTTGATGCATCTACTACTTTTTGGTTCATTTAAAGAGACAATCAGCATAAATTATCTTTATAAAGTAGGTGGAAACACAGAACATTATACATTTTTGACAAGCCAAAGGACATAACACGGCCTAATTCAAAGACTTCCGCACGGTGTGATATCTTTATCATAGATGGATCTGCATTGGAAAAACTTCTATTTGGCAGCTACTCGGATTGCCAAGGAAGACCGGGTCATTAGATGGAAAAGAATAGGGGTGTTCATCGTAAGAAGTTACAAAACTATGGATTTCAACTGAAGTCCAACTTCAACTTGGTTGTGATTAATTCAATGTCAGTGCTAACGCTACCGCTTGAACAGAATTACGTATGATCTACATCTCCGCATGGTAATTGAGAAATGGAACTTTTTGAAAGTGACTAATTTTTCATGACGAATCTTGTCCGTACAGTTACTTTCATTTGATCAAATTAGAAGAAGCACTAACTTTTATCAGCTTCACCTTTCCTGAATAATCTGCATCTAACAAGCTAGTAAAATTTTGAAGCTACATCACAAGTGATGTATGCTAGAGTGTGCAATGTGGTTTACTAGTGAAAAAATTCACGTAAGATGTAGAACCCTTGTTTTGGGGATTAAGAGATCTTGACTTTTTGGGTGCTTTTAAGCACTAAAAAATTCTATATTTTACTAGCAAGTAAGACATGTGGGATAGGACAGCTAATTGCATTAATGAAGTAGCTAGAGAGGTGTTGGGATTCTCGAGGGGTAACTTTGGTGGACATTAAGGGGAGGTGGAATGGAGAGGTCCAAAGGAAAGTTGGAAACCAAGAAGGTTGCAGTTAGTGGAGAGAAAAAGTGAGGAGGAAAAGAGGACGAATATGGAGAGGTATAAGACGAAGAAGAAGGAAGCAAAGTTGGCGGTTACGGCGGCAAAAACGGCAGCTTTTGAACACTTATATGAAGAGCTAAGGACAAAGGCGAGGATAAGAAGCTATATAGGCTCGCCAAGGCGAGAGAGAGGAGGGGCCAAGACCTGGACCAAGTGAAATGCATCAAAGACGAGGAAGGCAAAGTATTAGTGGAAGAGGCACACATTAAACGAAGATGGCAGGCATACTTCTATAAATTTTTAAATGAAGAGGGGGTCGCGAATATTATGCTGGGTAACTTAGAGCACTCCGAGAGTCGTCGATATTTTGGACACTGTAGTTGTATAAAGTTTGAGGAGGTTAAAGGGGCTATACGTAAGATGAGAAGGTGAAGAGCGACCGAGTCTGACAAGATCCTGGTGAAATTTTGGAAGAGTGCATGAAAGGTAGGTATAGGGTGGCTTACTGTGTTATTTAACATAATCTTTAGGACGACCAAAATGCCTGAGGAATGGAGGTGCAGTACAATGATTCTGTTGTACAAGAACATGGGTGATATCCAAAAATGCAACAGCTATAGGGATATCAAGCTACTAAGCCATACTAATGAAAGTGTGGGAGAGGGTGGTGGAAATGAGGAAGAGGATAGGTGTGTCTATTTTCGAGAACCAATTCAGATTCATACCGGGACAGTCAATTACAAAAGACATCTATCTTGTAAGGAGATTGGTGGAGTAGTATAGGGATAGGAAGAGAAAAAGCATATAATAAAGTACCCAGGGAGATCTAATGGAGATGTTTAAAGCGAAAGGTATACTTGTGGCATACATTACGACGATTAAAGACATGTACAATGAAGCCTAGACCTGGGTGAGGACAATGGTAGAAGACTCGAAACACTTTCAGTCGTGATGGGGTTACACTAGGGATCAACTCTTAGCTTGTTCGTATTTGCCTTGGTGATGGATAAATTGATGCGACATATCCAAGGGGAGGTGCCATGGTGTGTGATATTTGCAGATAACATAATATTGATTAACAAGAAGCGCGACGAAGTTAACACTAGGCTGGAGGATTGGAGACAGATCCTGCTGTCTAAAGGTTTCAAGTTGAGCAGGACCAAAACAGAGTACTTGGAATGCAAGTTTTGTGACATAACATATGAGGCGGGTGTGGACGTGAGGATTGATACACAAGTCATCCCAAAGAGAAAGTTTGAAGTATCTTGGGTCAAAAATCTAAGGTAATGGGATAATTAACGATGATGTTACACATCGTATTAGAGCGAGGTGGATGAAATGGAGGCTCGCATTCGGTGTGTTGTGTGATAAGAACGTGCATACAAGATTTAAAGAAAAATTTTATAGAGTTGTTGTTAGATCAACTATGTTGTATAGGGCAGAATGTTGCCAATCAAGAAATCACACGTTTAGAAAATTAAAGTAGCGGAAATAAGGATGCCAAGATGGATGTGGGCATACCAGGAGAGATATGATTAGGAACGAAGATATACAGGCGAAAGTGGGAGTGGCCTCCGTGGTGGATAAGATGAGGGAAGCGAGGCTGAGATGGTTCAGGCATATGAAGAGGAGATGCACAGATGCCCAGTAAGGAGGCATGAGAGGTTGGCAATAGTAGGTCTAAGGAGAGGTAGAGGTAGGCCATATTAGGGTAAGGTTATTAGACAGAACATAGCACATCTTCATCTTACCGAGGACATGACCCTAGATATGAGGGTATGGAGATCAAGGATTAAGTTAGAAGGTTAGTAGGTAGTCGTGGACCAATGTCTCACTCTCATGTGGGAGAGGCATGGTGACAGTTTGAAGCACCTTATATGCTTGTCCTTCTATGTATCAGTAGTATTAGTATTATTCTCATATTATCCTATTTTGTAAATTTTTTATATTATCTGTTGTTCCTTTGTGTCGGCTATCTTGTTATTATGCTGTTGTTACTGTTTCTTTTCACCAGTATTTCTAACATGGTCTCTTCACTACTGGTTTTTTCAAACTTGCTTTGTTTCTTCTTTGAGCAGAGGGACTATCGGGACCAACCTTTCTACCTCACACAAGGTAGCGGTAAGATCTGCGTACACACTACCCTCCCCAGACCCCTCTTGTATGAGATTACAATGTGTATGTTGTTGTTGTACTAGCAAGTAAGACGTGTTTAATCATTCACCATCATTCTTAATTGTTAAGTAGTTAGTCGTGTATAAGTGTCCCACATTGGGAAGTAGATAGATATTATTATGTACTCACTGGATATAAATAGGGTTGTACGATACTTTAATTAAGTAATTAATAATATTATTTTCTCCCGTGCTTTCTCACATGGTATTAGAGCAATCGTGAGAGATTTATCGCTGTGCATAAATTCCAGCGACTCAGGGAAGAAAAATCAGTTAACCGGAGGTCTTTTTCCGGCAAACACAGGTCTGCCGCAAGTAAAAAGCCACTTTTCGTCAGTGTTATGCAAAAACCAACACCACCACGAAGTAGATCGGCCTCCGGCGACCAACCCATAAAAAATTTTCCGTCAAAAGACCCCCCCACGCGCGCTGCCACGCACCGCCGGAAGAAATTTTCCGCGAAGTTCCGACGCCCACACGCCGGCGCGTGAGTGTTTCCGGCCAGATTTTGGGAAAACTTCTTCAGGACAGTGTCTTCTCCTCGCAAATCCGAGCCTACCCATCCAATTTAAATCAAATTCCGACCACTATTATATTTGTCCGGCGTGAACAGTAATTTTAGAAAATTTCTGCTTTTCCCGGTGCAACATAATGATGTTATTCGTATTAGAAGCCTTTAATTCACAGTCCATTAGATCCAATGCATTGAATCCAATCCAGATGGTTTCTTTACAGGATTATATTGAGTTCCTTCAGTACAAAGCATGTAAACAGACATCTTCAGAGATAGCTTCCATCGTTCAAACAAATAGTAGTGTGACTTGTGTCTCCCAATCTTCAACTTCTGAGTCTTGGGTCATTGATTCAGGTGCATCTGATCATATTTCTGGTAACAAATCTCTTTTCACTAGTATTTCGTATTCTCAATCTCTTCCAAGAGTCACAATGGCCAATGGGACTCAAACCATGGCAACTGCAATAGGTCAAGCAAGCCCACTTCCTTCCTTACCATTAGATTCAGTTCTTTATGTTCCTAATAGTCCTTTTAATATCATAGTCGTTAGTCGCTTAGCCAAATAACTTCAATGCGTTGTTTTATTTCTTGATGACCTTGTTTTTATACAGGAATGCAGTACAGGGCGGATCATTGGTACCGGGCGTGAATCAGATGGACTTTATTACCTTATCATTGCAAAATCACCTGGACTCACATCTTGTCTTCCTTCAATAACTTGTCTTGTTACCGATTCACTAGATCTATTACATAAACGGTTGGGACATCCCAGTTTGTCAAAACTTCAGAAAATGGTAATTGATTTATCTCACTTGTCCAGTTTAGAGTGTGAGTCATGTCAGCTCGGTAAGCATACCCGCTCCCATTTCCCTCGGCGTCTTGATAATCGAGCAGAGTCACCTTTCACTTTAGTCCAATCAGATGTTTGGGGTCCTATTCGGGTCAGTTCTACCTTGGGATTCCGCTACTTTCTCAGTTTCATTGATGATTATTCCAGGTGCACTTGGATATTTTTGATGAAAAATCGGTCTGAGTTGTTTTCTATTTTCCAGACCTTCCACGCTAAAATTCAAAATCAATTTAGGGTTTCTATCCGCACATTTCGTAGTGATAATGCCCTAGAGTATTTGTCTTCCCCATTTCAGCAGTTCATGAACTCTTATGGGATTATTCATCAAACATCTTGTCCCTACATATTTCAACAAAATGGGGTAGCTGAAAGAAAGAATAGACATCTTATTGAAACTGCTCGTACCCTACTCATACAATCTCATGTTCCGTTGCCTTTTTGGGGGGATGCAGTTCTTACATCTTGCTATCTTATTAATCGTATGCCATCTTCAGCTATCCAGAATCAAGTTCCATTCTCTGTCCTGTTTCCCCAGTTACCTTTGTTCTCTCTTCCACCCCGTGTCTTTGGAAGCACGTGTTTTGTTCATAACCTTACTCCAGGAAAAGATAAGTTAGCTCCTCGTACTCTTAAGTGTGTATTTCTGGGTTACTCGAGAAAGCAAAAGGGGTATCGATGCTATTCTCCTGACCTCGAGCGGTACCTTATGTCCGCTGATGTTACCTTCTTTGAAACCCAATCATACTTCACAGGTCCGGGTAATCACTTAGATATTTCTGAGGTGCTACCAGTTTCATCTTTTGGAGATTCAGTCACTATCTCCCATTCATCTTACTCTACAACTCCAGTTCCACCACCTACAGCTCCAGTTACAGCTCCACCACCTACAGCTCCAATTGCAGCTCCACCACCTATAGCTCCAATTCCACCACCTAGTCCAGTTCAACCTTGTGCAGCTCCACCACTCTTTACTTATCATCGTCGTCCACGTCCAGCATCAAGCCCAGGTAATTCACGTCCTACATCAGATTCTGCACCTACTGTGGACTTGTCTCCTCTTAGTCAACCAATTGCACTCTGCAAAGGTGTACGATCCACACTTAATCCTAATCCCCATTATGTCGGTTTAAGTTATCATCGTCTGCCATCACCTCATTATGCTTTTGTATCATCTTTGTCCACTGTTTCTATTCCTAAGTCTACAGGTGAGGCACTATCTCATCCAGGGTGGCGACAAGCTATGATTGAGGAGATGTCTGCTTTACATGCGAGTGGCACTTGCGAGCTTGTTCCTCTTCCTTCAGGTAAGTCTACTGTTGGTTGTCGTTGGGTTTATGCGGTCAAAGTCGTCCCGGATGGCCAGGTTGATCGGCTTAAGGCTCGTCTTGTTGCAAAAGGATACACTCAGATTTTTGGGCTTGATTATAGTGACACTTTCTCTCCCGTGGCTAAAGTAGCTTATGTTCGTCTCTTTTTGTCCATGATGTTGTACGTCATTGGCCTCTTTATCAGTTAGACATTAAGAATGTTTTTCTCCACGGTGATCTTGAAGAAGAAGTTTATATGGAGCAACCACCTGGTTTTGTTGCTCAGGGGGAGTCTAGTGGTCTTGTATGCCGATTGCGCAGGTCACTATATGGTTTGAAACAGTCCCCTCGAGCTTGGTTTGGTAAGTTCATGACTCGTAGTGAAGCTGATCACTCTGCGTTTTATCGGCATTCTGCTCCTAATCTGTGTATTTATCTGGTGGTTTATGTTGATGATATTGTTATTACTGGCAATGATCAGGATGGTATTACTAATCTGAAGCAGCATCTCTTTCAGCACTTCCAGACTAAGGATCTGGGCAGATTGAAGTATTTTCTAGTTATTGAGATCGCTCAGTCTAGCTCAGGTATTGTTATTTCACAGCAAAAGTATGCCTTAGACATTCTTGAGGAGACTGGAATGATGGGCTGCAGACCTGTTGACACTCTTATGGATCCGAATACTAAGCTTCTGCCTGGACAAGGGGAGCCTCTTAGAGATCCTACGAGATATAGGAGGTTGGTTGGCAAATTGAATTACCTCAACAGTGACTAGACCTGACATTTCTTTTCCGGTGAATGTTGTAAGTCAGTTTATGGATTCTTCCTGTGACAGTAACTGGGATGCAGTTGTTCGCATTCTTCGGTATATAAAGTCAACCCCAGGCAAAGGGTTACTATTCGAGGATCGAGGCCACGAGCAGATTGTTGGGTACACAGATGCTGATTGGGCAGGATCACCTTCTGATAAACGTTCTACGTCTAGATATTATGTTATAGTAGAAGGTAATTTGGTCTCTTGGAAGAGCAAGAAACATAATGTAGTTGCTCGGTCTAGCGTCGAAGCCGAATATCGGGCCACCGCTGTGGCAACATGTGAGCTAGTTTGGGTCAAGCAGTTGCTCAAGGAGTTGAAGTTCGGAGAAATCAGCAAGATGGAACTGGTGTGTGATAATCAAGCTGCTCTTCATATTGTGTCAAATCCGGTGTTCCATGAGAGGACTAAGTACATTAAGATCGACTGTCACTTTGTCAGAGAAAAGATACTCTCAGGAGATATTGTTACAAAGTTTGTGAAGTCGAATGATCAGCTAGCAGATATTTTCACTAAGTCTCTTACTGCTTCTCGTATTAGTTACATCTGTAACAAGCTCGATACATATGATTTATATGCACCGGCTTGAGGGGGAGTGTTAAGTAGTTAGTCGTGTATAAGTGTCCCACATCGGGAAGTAGATAAATATTATTATGTACTCACTCTATATAAATAGGGTTGTACGACACTTTAATTAAGTATTTAATAATATTATTTTCTCCCGTGCTTTCTCACATTAACCATATATACTTCTTGACTACATCATAATTATGTAGTGGTTGACGCTTTATAACAGTTCATAAAGAACATTAAAGTATGTCTAACCACTCTTCCCGAAAGAGGAAAAAATTAAATATACAAATAAAAGGTGGTAGGGGAGATAGTCTATTAAACAAGGAGAAAAGATATAATACCGTTACTGACTCTAAAGAAAGCTTCCAGTTCCTTTGCTTTAATCTCCTCAGGAGCCGAACAGGAACATCTGTAAACAAAAATGTTGGCAGAAAATGGGTAAGATAACTGTATCCTTTCTTCATATCTTATTTAGTCAATAAGTACACACGGGTAGAGGTTATATCAGTTTGCAGAGCTCCCGCCAACACATATAAAAAAAAGGTGAAAAATCAGAGCGATGCATCAGAACATGGCATCTTGGACAACTAAACGTGCTTAAAAGAAATTAAAGGTCTAACACCAATTTGCTCCAGTTAGCTAAGCTTGCCAATGATATGAGAAGCCAAAAAGGAAAAAAGAAAGTCCACATAAAATGTTTAATCCATATTTTTCTTAAATTGAGATCGGTGAGGCCGTGGGGGTTCAATGCTGAGTTCTGGTTTACCTATTAAGAAACTTCATCATATGGGGAAGAAGCAAAACATTTCTTTATTTCAGCAATGTGATATTTATAAGTGAGAATCATATAACAAGCTTAAATAGTAACAAACCAAAATGGAAGATTACAAACCTATTTGAGTCCCAGATGTTGTCTGAACACGCCCACTTAGGAGGAAGGAGAACATGCATGGGCAATCTACGCCACTTGGAGCAGCTGTCACATTGAGCCCATTGTTCCCGGTCCCTGTACAAAGGGTACTACAACCACTTAGCAATCATCATAGCTCATTGAACTCCACAAACAAAAAATCTTGCAGTTTCTAGCAGTGAAATAAGCAGCAGCAAATTCATTCATTTTCTATAACGGCAGCTTTGATATGAGGCAAAAGCAAAGGCAAATATTATTGAAAAAGTACATAGTTTTTGTCTTTGATCTTTTCAGATTCTACATCCTCCAATGCACGTGGAAAAAAAATAAGACAAACAATAAGGCTAAATGTAATGGTATAATGAGAAAACTTTCTGAACACTGGAAAAACTTTTCTTAATAGTAAGAGTCTTTGCCTTACCCAGAAGGCCGGGAAGTAAATATTGTCTGCTTTCCAAAGACTGGTGGTTCCTATAGTTAAAAGAAAGCATTATAGTTTTCAATTACTAATCTCTATCATGATGGATAGGAAATGAAGAAAAATAAAATGGGAAGAAACAAAGTTTGTGTGATACAATGTACACTGAGTTAGCTTACATCATACGCCGCAAATTCACAGTGCTCAATCACAAGAATGGTCGGCTGGGTAGTTGGAGGTGGACGGAGCAATTCTTGTGATTCTTCCCACGTGATTGTAAGCTCCATGGCATCATCAGCATGCATGAGAAGCCTCTTATTTGTAGACCCGATGTTTGTAGTCTTTTTCTTCTCTGAAACCGGCATTTGCCGGTGCACAGAATCAGCACTGGTCCTGCCTCCATTCTTTCCATGTTTTGCCAAAACAAAGAGAGTTTGCATAAAGGAAAAGTAGAACCAATGCAGCAAGCATGTCGTGTTACTAGCTTTCTCAAAATACCTAAAAGGCTAAACTAGCTACTCACATTAAGGTTTTCAGTTAAACCAGTAAATGAAGTATCTGCGGAGCCACTACCATCGGGGAGGTGTGAGGACTGAGGATCCTGTGATTGCATATTGACAAGAGGAGATATATTCATTAAGATAATAACTGAAGGAAACTGAGTAAGGCAAGCAAATTATCTTCAAGTAACCTGTGTCTCAACACTGTTTGTTGCCTTCCGAAAGCCCATAACAAGCTTTCCTCCAGGATCAATTCGACTAAATGTCACTGAAATAAAATACCACAATTAGTTGTTATAATTAGAAATCAATAACAAATTCCAAGTACACGGTCTACTGGTGAGTCTAATGAAGAATCAACGATCATGTAAAGAAATGCATAGAGCAATTTGTGCCAAATATGACGCATCTGACAGATGTACCAAATCGACAGATCTCATATTATTATCTCCATTTTTTATCTGTTGAAAAATAATCAACTTCATCTATTTTTAACATAAGTGGAACCAAAACATGATAAGATGTAGTGAACACTAGCAGGATATATTATCACCAGATTATCCCTGATTTTGGAAGGGGAAAAAAGGAATAAAAGAAGAATAATATTCAATAAGAAGCATTTAAGGAGGTTATATCAAGTGCAGCATCATTGATGTACAACAAAAGAAGGTAACCTTGCAGCAGAATCGAAACTAAGGGGGGAAAAGGACATAAAAGAAACTCTGACACTTACAACATCAAATGAAGAAACTTACCAGTATCACCAGCTTGCAATTGCATGTTTTGTATGCAAGGGGTGACACCCTCCAGAACATACATCCGACTGTTGTTATTTGGCCAAAATCTGAACTGAAATGTCCACTCTTTACCTTTTATATCCTGAATCCTTATTGGCAGACCGTCTGATTGGTTGATAGGAGGAAAGTATGCCTGCAAAGGATTTAGAATTCATAAAGCGCAAAAAGGTGTGACCAAATCTAACCATTAGGAACCATAAAGGTAAGAGACAAGACATATTATCCCTCCTTTACCTCAAAACAATTTTCCTACTTTGCTTCCCAGGGGTCAAAGGAAATGATCTTCAACTAAAAGATTTTTAAGTAGATATTCTCAACATTCTGTAAGAAATATTGCAACTTCTAGAATTGTTCATACAGTTCATTACTTATTTTTTATGCCACCAGACAAAGTAATCTAAACCAGATTTAACTCCAAAATTGGTCAAATCGACCTTAAATAGCCTAAATAAGTCTATCAAATTGGGACAAGGGGAATAGTAGGAACTTCATGAATCATGAAATCTTAAGAGTTAGGTCTTACTTCAGCGCATGCTTTGGGGAGAACCAGACGACCAATTCGACCAGCATCACTAGCACTTAGGACCTTCTCGAACAGTGGAACTATAGTGGACTTCAAGCTTAAAATAGCAGTCAAAGGAAACATAATTGATACCAAGCTAGAGAAGTGACATAAAAAATTCCTTAACTAATGCCTGCTAATCTTATTATGATTAACAGGCTGATGAACAACTCAAAAGTACGCAATAGTAACAATGAGCAGTAAGTACAAGGATACTCTCCGGATAATTGACGCAACTCTTGCTCTGTAATCCTAGGCCAGTACCTAGGCAGTAATTGATTGCGGCCTCCTCTTCCTTCTGCAGGAGGCCTTGCAATCCGTGTCTGAGAAAGCAGTTCTTTGTTCGAATCAGAACCAAAACTGGGACTAGGTTTGGGGGGCTTGAGCAATATGTGGCGCGTTCTTAGCCCCTGTTGAAAGGGAGGAGTTTTTTCATGTTCCCTTCCTTCAACCCCTCCACCAGGAAAAGATAATCCTGGACTTGAACAACCCACAGGAGTACTCAAAGAGAAATCTAGTGATGGTTGATTGGTCGTGTCATACATTTCTTTTACCCCTTGGTTTGGTTTGCTATTGTCTTGTTCACGAAATAGAGAAGCCATAGACTGCTGGTTGAGATTTGAAAAGCATGTGCTAACATCACCAACAGGAAGCACCTTCTCTTGCTTAGTTTTCCCAAGAGACACATTATTATCATCCTTTTGACTTTGAAAGGGTTGACCAGGCTCACTAATCTCCATTATATTGTTCACTGTTGGAAGCCTTCCTTTGTCGAAGTTGGTTTCATCTACTCCCTTTTCCACATGAAGTGGCTGTATAAAATTAGTTCCGAAGGTGTTATTACGAAAATCATCAGCAGGTACCTGCCAAAATATTTATAGAATGGTAACACTCAAAATATGTCTGGAACTTACTAACCAAATTTCTTAAGGACTACAACAATTAGCATAGGCAAAATGCTGATATATAAAAGAGATCCGGAAACAACTCTTATTAGAAAAGTAAAACAAACTAAGAATGGTGAGACAATACTGACACGATACATTAAATTCTAGGAAATGACAATCACATCAATCAATCTAACAATCAAAAATGCCTCAATCTCAAACTAGTTGGGTCCGGCTATGTGAATTTTCTATATCCATTTTGCCTTATTGGGGCCCGTTTCGTTCCAATACATATACTTCAAGACTGAAAGCAAATATGAGTAAATGAATAGTAAATGTTAAAAAGGAAAAAAATACAAAATATATGCCATCCCAATTTCTTGACCAGCATCTAGTTATTAGCAACTTACTCTACCATTTTCCTAGAAGAGTACTTTTATACTACAAGAAGTCAAAATACATGAACTACTACATTTTATTAGCCTCTGTTCTATGGTGATATTTCTTTTAGATGATAAATGGACCTTGGGCCTAACTCAACCCCAAAAACTAGTTTATGAGGTGAGGATTGTCTAAGACCATATAAGGAGACCAAGGACCTCAAATCTCACCGATGTGGGACAACTCAACATTAACTAGTTTCAATTATTATTTTAACCATGTATCCTACTTACTCCAATGTCATAACACATTGTTTCTTTTCTTAATCTCCTAGTAAGACATGAGCAACCAAGTAAAATGGAGCACAATACTTGCCAATGAGTGATAACACTACTTGACAAGGATAAAGGAAGGACTTCAAGTTTGATAAGTGTAAACTACAGTAATTGGTACATTTTTTGTTCATCCATCCTCATATTGTGAGTAATTGTATTTCCAAATGTAATTGTCATTTGCTAAAGGTGTAATCTCATACACATACTCATTGTATTTTGCAGCATAGTGAAGAACAGTACTTCCACTGCTTCAGAAAAAGTAAGACATTTATCAACAAGGCCAAAATGCTGACTTAATTCCAAAATATTATAAATCAAAATATTCTATTACAATGGAAAATTAGCAAACATCACAACAAAATATATTAGATTAAATGTTAAATGCATCAGACAAGCACCATACCACTGCCGTATACCATATACATTACATAGACATGATAACCCAAATTTAGTGCTCCTGCACCAAAATTAGCAATCTACAACTATCTTTACCATAAATAGGATATGCAGAATTGAAGGGCTGGATTAGAGCAGCATATCTTCTAATTTTTCTAGCTGTAAAATCATCCACGGGACATAACAAATAAGTAGATGTTTTAAAAAGTAGAATAAACGATAGAGACTTAAGACAATGTCACTTCATCGAATACTCAATCACAACAGTTCAACAATAATTTCCAAGAACATGAATGATGAAGAATAATTCAGATGCATTTTAATATATTATGTAACAGGTTTGTGTGGTTGCAGATACCAGATAAACAATGGTAAATATTGCTCCCCTAGGTCCAATTATTCAAATTATTCCTATTGTTATTATTATTAGTATTTTGATAAACTACTAGTGGGGAATAGGATTTAGACTTGTTAGAGAGTTTCTAATATTATTATCATTATTATAATTATGTGTGTGTGTATATATATATATATATATATGTGCGCGTGTGTGTATGTATGTTTATAATATAAATTTATATATATATTTATTTTATTTGGTATGACGATGATGTCAGTTGAGCTTAAATTCATACAGCCGACCACAACTTGTTTGGAACTAAGGTGTAGTTGTTGTTGTGTTAGTATTTTTTATAAAGTAATAAGGTTTACTGATGTAATGGGGAAATACCGGTATACAAGCAGCTGGTTGGACCAATTATAAAAGGGACAAAAACTGAAGATAATGATAAGAAGACATGCTTTCATTTCTCTACCACATTTATCGCAGAGGCACTTGTCCCACCAATAGTAATTCCTAAAATCTGTACATATTTGTATCATATCTACTATGTTTCATAACAGGTAGTGCAACTGTTTACGCCTCTTCCTCACCCTCTATCCCATGAGACATACAAAAATGAAGTAGATAAAGGGAAGGTGAAAGAAGAACCTGCATTGATCTCATGGAATGACCATCCAAACGCCTTGCGCAGCTTATACACCCTACACCTCCAAAATCTAAGTACTCGAACAAATATTTTGAAGCAATGCACCCACAGTGTAGATGCTGCAAGACCATATGCACAGAGAGTCAAGAATCACTCATGACTCAACGAGACAAACTTGACCCAACTCTATAACTTACCTTCCCACACATTTTGCACTTCCTCCAACCAGAATCCCCCATGTGGAATGTTTCACAGAAGGCTAAGTTCTCAAAAGCAGATCTGCAATCAAATGAGATGACATCAATGAAGGCAGGAGCCAAAATAAAGTTTAATGATTTACTAAGTTAGCATAACAGAAACTAAGACATCCACCAGAAGCACTAATAAAAATCAATTACATTTTAGATTGATCAAAATGCTCCAAATAATTAACAATTACAACTTGTTTGGATGGTTGTTACATGTTGTATTGTATCATATTATTACTTTATATACAATGTTTGTTTTGATTGTTACTTAAATTTTATTGTCGTATCGCTATATTCGTCGTTACGTAACCACGAAAGATGTCACTTATTGGAACGACCGATTTGGTGTGGCCGCGTCGTTGCCTTATTTTTTTGCTCTCATCTTCCTTATTATTAAATAACCATATTTTATCATTTACCCCACCTTTTAATATAACTATTCTACCTCGTAGCTTATTTTTTCCTATAATATTGCAAGTTTATTTTTTATTTGTTGGTGCATGACATCATGAAACAACGACAAACAATAGAATATATCCAAATATCATATATATCAAAACGATACAGTACAATATAATTCTATATGAAACATTATGAAATGATACATAACCATTCAAACAAGTTGTTAAACGATAGAAGGGTGACAGAAGGAAATGAACCATGAAAATCAGGAGGAATTGGAATTTCTACCTACTTAATATTTACCTACTGATGATAAGAGTCATATAGCCAAGTTTAAGGCTGGCATACTCTTTCGCCAACAAAGACCAACAGAAAGGTGACAGGGAGATTTCAAGAATCACGAGTACTTGAAGCCCGAGAAAGCAGCAAAAATTCTAGGACAGGAAAGCAACATTATTGTCCTCAGACTCAAGTTCTATGAGTAGGTTATTTTCTTGTTGTTTTAAGTCCAAGCTCTTTTCTTTCACATAGTTAACAGGGGAGTAGGCAGGCGCGAGCCACACTGCGATTCGAATTGTAGCCACCTGGCCAGTTTGCTGTCACCTTGGGTGGATGTGGATCCAAAACTTACACTTGATGGATTCTACATTTAAGGTCCTTAGCATTAAACTCATTATACTTATGAAATTATGAGTTTAGACTTTAATATTTGTTGAAATTTAGTGATAATTTTTACATATGCATACATGTTCCGTGTTAAAAATATTGGGTTTAGTTGAAGTCATAGATGCTATGCGCCAACCGCCTCTAATCTTGGGGACTAAGTAGTAACCTTAATAATTTAGAGATAACATGGAAAGGTATATGCATGAAGCTATCATGTAATTAGAACTCACCTCACTCTTCTTCTTTTAGAAACATAAATGAATAAAGCAAGAACAAAAAGGCACCACCATATGGTCCTTTGACTTTTGACCCTTTTCTCCTTCCCCCAAAATGAGGAAGCAACAACAAGACACCATACAGTCTTTTTGACTTTGACCCATCTCCTCTTCTTGCCCAAAAGGAGGCTTCTTTTTTTTGGGAAGCAACATCAAATAAAAAACAAAATCTGCTCCTACTTCTGATAAAAGAGTAAAAGGGAGGGAAAACCCCACTCACGAACTATATATAACAAAAAATGTTCACATATAACTGAAAATCCTAAATTTAGGAACAATTTCAAAATGCAAAGAAAAAGAAAATCATGAGCAATTTCAGTGGGGGAAATAAAAAACCCAAATCCCCAAACTGCCCTTGCATCATAAAATCAATTCATAGAAAGCTACTGAAAGAAAAAGAAATTTTTTGACTAAAAGAAGAAATTACCCGCAGTTGTAACAAAGGTTTGCAAATCCACCGGATTTCAAGCTCCAACCTTTCTTCCATTCAGACGACGTCGTCTTACGACAAACCTCATTCATGCATATCATTGACCCCATATTTAAGATTTCCAAATCCAAAAATCCCTAAAACCCTTTCAAGAAATCATTGACTTAGATCAAATAAAAACCCAAAATTAAAAATTCCAAACCCCCAAAAGAAAAAAAACTCACCTTACCTAATTAATCTACTGGTGCACCCAGAAAACAGAGTAGGTAGGCTGCGTGGCATGGGCATGAAATTATGGAAATCTTGAAGTGAATCTGCACACAAGAAAATGGTCAAATCACAGTTCAAGAAAACGGCGGTGGTCTGTAGCGGTGATAGGTGGTAGTTTCGATGACCAAATTACAGATAGTTCCTTTTTCAGATTGCATTATACTATGTATGTATAGAGTGAGAAAGAGATGATTTTTGTTTTAGAGAGAGAAAGCGTGTGTGCATGCAAACCAAAAAACAAAAACGGAGAGCACAACAAAATGCATGCACGATACTTGAAGATACCGTTGTTTGCTTTACTTTTTTGTTCCTTTTTTCCTTTTTGTTTCGGACAATGAATACTACTGTACTATATATATGTATATATAATTATAAATTATGACGTCAAAATTCTTACAAAGTATGGACTCAATGGTAAGTCAAATTACACTATACCTACATTTGACTAAAATTTATTGGGACTAGGGTAAATTATTACTGTGTGTAATTTTGTCAAGTGGTTGAGGGATTTCTTCTATAGTTTTTCCTTTTTATTCTTCATAGTTGTTAGGACTTGGAAAATATATCTATTTGACCACTTCTCTTTGATGCTCACATGGAAAGATTTTTTATTGATAATTGTTCTACACCATAACTATATTTATATTTTGAATGAATACGTTATTCACTTTTAACAAGTTACTATAATATTTACTTTGCACGATTTTGCACTTTTTTTTAATAGTATGTGTGAAATAAAAATGGAAATATTTTAACCTTAAGTGGAAAATTATTTAACTTTACTCAATTCTAATAAAATTCTATTCAAAAGAATGATTGAGTCCAAAATATGTGTGTAATATACGAGTGTTACTTTAACTATATATTTGAAAAGATGAGGTTGTAATAAATACCATTGAACGTGTAACGTATGAACTTCTGAATAATTTGTCGTCTTATGTTAAAATAAAGACTTATTAAAGGGGTCAATATGACTTCGGTTGCAAACGGCTTTGTTTTTTGTTGTTTTCGAAAAAATAAGGGCAATGAGCTAAGTATTCCAATTGTTACATGTCTTTTCTCTTGTTACATGGTCAAATCTCAGTTGAGTGTTCTTTAACAACTAGCTTGCAAATAACTAAATGGCTGTAACTAAGTAAAAAAAATAAAGGTTGTAAACAATTATGAGAAAAAGCTAAGGCAATGATTTCCCCTATTGATGGAATCCCTTCTGTTTATGCTCATACAAATTTACCCACACATCTCTATCAATCATGAACGCTAATCTTACCGTATCTCAGTTGAGTGTTCTTTAACAACTAGCTTGCAAATAACTAAATGGCTGTAACTAAGTAAAAAAATAAAGGTTGTAAACAATTATGAGAAAAAGCTAAGGCAATGATTTCCCCTATTGATGGAATCCCTTCTGTTTATGCTCATACAAATTTACCCACACATCTCTATCAATCATGAACGCTAATCTTACCGTAAATCTCTCCCGAGTAATCACAGTAATTTACTATTGCACTCTCCCGAGATACACTAGCTTACTTTATTTAGCACAATTCAATTTAGATTGCACCCAAGGCTTCGTTATTCCTAATCCCGCCTTTAAACCCGCAATTATAGATTCCTCTAATAATCTAGGAGTGGTGTTGTTCAACAATACCCTAAATATGCACTCTTTTCCAAGTTATGCACACTAAATAGGCACAATTAATTGAGGATCCTGTCAATTAACTACAACGAACACGAATTTGAACAAATAAAGATTAAACTAGCAATTTGTATTCACATAAACAAGAAGTTCATCACCCAATAGGTTCCATCAACACCTTAGACAAGGAATTTAGCTACTCATAGATATAGGAGAATAAACTAAGCTTGAATTCATCATAAAATCAAAAGAAAAGAAGAAAGATGTCTAGAGTACTTTCTCACAATTGTTTTCCTTGCTAAGAAACCTAAGAAATCAATACATGCCTCTCTTGGGCGAAGTCTAATGTTTTAAATAGGGTTTAGGTCTAAAAATCCCGTAATTGACACTTTGGTCCCAGAAGTTTCTGCGCCTGCCGCGGTTCTGCCGCGGTCGCGGTAGAACCGCAGCCAAACACCCTCGCGGATTCTCACAACTTCTGCAGCTACTTCCCACCGCGGTTCTGCCGCGGTCGCGGTGGATCCAGTTCTCTGAATCTTCGGCCTGTTTTTGCACGGGTCACTTAGGAAATTTCACAGTTGGCCTCTTTTTCATCACTTTTGACTCCAAAACTGCTCCTTAGCCGTCTTTATATATATATCACCTACAAATCATGAAAAGCACTAATAAGAGCATTTTGTCATCACTTTTAGCATTAAAACTACACAAGAAGGTGATTATTTAAGGTGTGATTATAGTCAAATTCACCTATTATCACTCATGAAATGTAAAAGAATTTATTAGTAGTTTTCCGTGCTTCTTGTGATATGTGATTAAACATGCGATATTTTTCAATTATGCATTTACTTGAATTATATAATGTTATTCAGTAATAATAAAATTCGATCTGAGAAAATGATTGTAGCCCAAAATTGATCGCATAAACTTCTTAAACAATCTTTTTCATGTTTGAATTTAGATTTTTTCATAAAATAAAGGCAGAGACAATGAGATAATTAAGTATACATCATTTGTTTCTTATTATTATCAGAAAGAATTTATATTATATTCATTGAATTGTTTAAATTACAAGGCGTAAGAAAACTTAACGATATTTGACCGGTTAAGTACTTTGACACTAAAATGATCATGAAACATAGAATATCCTAAGTATCATGGGGTAAAAACGACTAAAATCATTCGATATGCATTGTATGCATGTATGAAGCTTCAAAATCAACCTTTGCAAGTCTAGTAGATTGGTGTAGTAGGGCTGAAACTTTTATTTCCCCTAGAAGTGTAATTAAACAATTCCCCAGCACAAGAGCTAATTAAAACTCTAGTTTCCATTCTCAGACTATCTTACGCATTCCATGCATGAGCCAAATATTGACATATACATGCAAAGGTGTAGGCTGAATCATTTTTGCCCTACACATATTATTAAAACAATTCCTTTGCTAGAGGTAAAATCTAATTTCCATTCAAAATAACCATCCTACGCATTTCATGAGCCAAGTATTTATAACACATACATACAAAAATATTAGCTAGTGTTAATTGTTGGGTTCTATGCGAGATTTGACAAAGTTGTGGTTAGGGTTCATTAGGTCTTTGAAAGAAGCTTCGAGATATTATTTCTGAGAGAGGAAAAATAATGAATTCAAGTGTGTGTCTACAATTGAGTCTGTTACAAAAAATATTGGTTTGTTCTTTTCTAAACCTGGCAGACTAACAGATCAATATTACAAATGGGCCTACTACAAATGTGGGCCTAAACAATGTGGCCCAAATATTAACCTACGTCAACTGGGCTTAGTCTAACAGCCCCCTTCAAGTTGGAGGGTGACAAGACCCCCAACTTGCAAAGATGAAAATGATGTACAGGCCCAAGAAAAGCTTTCGTAAGGACATCAACAACTTGAGCACCACTGGAAACATGGCCCAAACTAATTAGCCCGTCACCAAGCTTGCCCTTGCTGAAATGGCAATCCAACTCGATATATTTAGTCCGTTCATGAAAGACTGGATCGCGCGCAATACGCAGGACTGCATGATAATCACAATACAAAGGAATAAGAGAGAAAAAAAGAGATGCCAAAATCAACTACCAACCGAGAAATCCAAGTGACCTCTGTTGCAGCTTTGCTCATTTCCATGTATTCAGCTGCGGCAGGGGAAAGAGACACAATCGATTACTTCTTGGACTTCTAACTCACCAAAAAATACCAAGGAACACACATAACCCAGGCACTAATCTATGACTATCAGCATAGGAGGCCCAATCACTATCACAATATACTCACAAAGACATATAAGAGGAATTGCTAAAGAAGAGGCCAAAATTAGAAGTACCCTTCAAGTACCTCAACAAATGCAGAGCAACCTTCATGTGGGGAACACAATGAGCATGCATGAACTAACTCATATGTTGTATTGCAAAAATGATATCAAGCCTTGTGTAGGTTAAATTCAACTTGCTCACCAAGTACTTATACTCCTCAGGTTTGGGCAAAAGGGTCCCCAACTGAAGCCTTCAACTTCACATTAAGCTCAAGAAGACAAACAACAGGAGCATGCAGAAGAATTAAAAGAATCTAATAGCTCAGTGATAAAATTTCTTTGATCCAGAGAACCCCATAATCAGAATAAAGTGTCTCAATCCCAATAAAATAATTGAAAGAACCTAAAATTTTTATTTTGAACTACTTATGCAAAAAATCTTTTAAAGAAGAAATTTCAAGCAAATCAGACACAGTCAATATGATATCATCCACATAAACAACTAAAATCACCAAAGAACTCCCAGAACCCCTAGTGAATAAGGAGTGATCATTTATAGAATGAGAATATCCTCTAGAGCATAGGGCTTGAGACAACTTAGCATACTATTGTTCAAATGCCTGCCTCAAACCATAGAGGGACTTAAGAAGCTTACAAACCAAGGAGCAGGAGAGAAAGAGGAAGGAACAGACAGACCAAGAGGCAACCTCATAAAGACCTCTTCATCAAGATCACCATGTAAGAAAGCATTATTAACATCAAGTTAAAACAGAGGCCGGTGTTGTTTAACAGCGACAACAATTAAAGACTTCATAGTAGACATTTCGACAACAGGAGAAAAGGTTTCATGAAAATCAACTCCATCAACCTAAGTATCACCCCTAACAACCAACCTTGCCTTATACCTTTTCAAACTCCCATCAGCTTTGTACTTGACTTTATATATCCATTTGCAACCTATAGACTTCTTGCCAAGGGGTAGTTCAATAATATCCCAAGTTCTATTAGCCTCCAAGGCCTCAAACTCCTTTCTCATGGTATTCTACCACTAAGGGACAGTTGCTGCCTAAGAGTAAGTGTAAGGCTTAGGAATATGGATCCGATGAGTGGTTACATTGTAGGATGCAGACTTAGAGCCTAAATAAGGAGGAAGGGTGGTGTGGACATAGTCCTGAAGGTATCCGCGAGCATTGCAAGGCCTGATATATCTTCTTAGTAAAAGTGGAGAGGAAAAAATAGGATCAGAGGTAGAGCTGGAACTAGGAGAAGAAAAAAAGGAGAGGAAGCAGGAATAGAAGAAGAAACAAGAGAAGAAGGGGCAGACTAAGGAGAAGAAACAAGGGTAGGGAGAGAAGAAGGAGGAAACTGACAATCATCAAAACAGGTAGGAGACAGAGCATGAAGATTATGGGAGGAATCAATAGAAGATTTAGAAAAGGAAAATATTTGTTCATGAAGAATAACATCTCTAGGTACAAAACAGTTTCAAGTTGCTAGATTATAAAGCTTATAACCTCTTTTTGTCAAGAGGATATCCCACAAACACACAAAGAATGGACCTAGGATGAAGCCTATCCCTGTTGGATTTAGGCACAGCAAAATAACAAAGGAAGCCAAAGGCCTTGAGATGAGAGTAGAGAGGAGTTTTCCCAAACAACAATTCATAGGGACTTTTATGATGAAGAAGAGGAGAATGGAATCTATTAATGAGGTAGGTGGCAGTGAGAAGACGATCACTCAAGAACCTTATGGGGAGATGAGACTAAAACAAAAGAGCCCTAGCAGTTTCCAACAAGTGTTTATATTTTCTCTCCACCACACCATTAAGTTGTTGGGTATGAGAACATGAGGTCTGATGCACTATACCCTTCTTGGAAAACAAAAGAGAACCAAAAGAACTGGAACCCAACTCCCAGGCATTATCACTTCTGACAGTCTTTATCTTAGCTTGAACTGTGTTTCACAATGGAAATGAAAGCTTTTAACAGGTCAAAAGCATTGCTTTGCCCCTATTAAATGTGTCCAAGTTGCCCTCGTGTAATCATCAACTATGATTAAGAAATACTTGGACCCAGTATATGTGGGTGTAGGGTAAGGGCCCAAGTGTCTATATGGATGTGTTGAAAGGGATGAGTGGATTGAATAGAGCTATCAAGCAAGGGCAACCTAGTTTGTCTTGTCAAAGGACAGATTGGACATGTAAAAGGTTGCTTAGAAGATAAATTGCAAGTAAGTCCAGAAATAAGTTTAATTTTAGAAAAAAGAAATATGCCTAAGAATTTATTGTCAAACAATTTCATCTTTACACATCTTATTAGATTTATCAATGGTACTTACAAAGGAATTCTTAACATCAACACTAGCAGGAACTACAGGGACAGAACAAGAAATGGAAGAACAAGAATTAAAAGAAATAGAATCAACAACAGATTGACATGATGAAGTAGTGGCATGTTGAAACAACATGTATAGTCCATTATCCGGTCTACCAAGTACCACTGGCTTCTTCACTGAAGGGCACTGTAAAGTACTAGAAGTCTTGGTAAACTATACAATATTATTATAATGAGACAAGACCTTGTACACAGATATGAGATTGTGTTTAAAGTTAGGAATGTAAAGGACATTGTGAAGGACTAATTCAGGAAATAAAGCTAAAGAGCCAACATTGGTAACTTTTACTGTACAACCATTTGGAAGAGACACAAGGTAGGGAATAAGTAGAGTGATCTTATCAAAAGGCAACTTTTAATGGAAGTCATGTGATCAGTAGCTCCAGAGTATATTATCCAAAAAATACCATTCACACTAGAGAGCATGCAATCTCCACAAGATACACCCTCATAAGACAGCAACTTACCAGCAAAGTTAGCAGAACCCAAGAGATTTGGAGTATGCGGGGAAGCAGAGATCTAAGAATATTCTAGTAACATCATCAGCTGGGAGTATTGATCTTTGGTCAGGCCAGGAATAGCAGAAGACTGGTCATTGTCAGCAGAACCATCATACCTACCATACATAGAAGAAACACCAGAAGTGTCAACCTCAACATGTGCATCAGTACTGCGAGGGGGGAGGCCTTTTGCTAAATTTGAAATTAGGAGATACCCATGCAACTTATCACATTTATCTATAGTGTTCCCAGGCTTCTTGCAATAATTGCATGTGGTAGAAGACTAGGGAGCCTCAAAGGAAATTTTGGAGGTGAAATTAGGCATGGAAGTCCCAACATTAAATAATGCAAATTTTTTAGAGAATTGAGATGCAGAGTACACTAGCCTTTGCTTCCCATCAGATAGCAAAATACTATAGACAGTCCCAACAGATGAAAGAGGTTTCATCATTTAATTGTTACTTCAAGTTCGGATGTATGTGTCATTTAAACCCTTAAGAAACTGATAAACCTTCTGCTCATCATTTTTAGCAGCCTTACCCCCCCCCCCCCCACAAGTGCAGATTCTGACTTTATAAGAAGCCATCTCATCGTATAATTATTTAATTTTGTTGAAATAAGATGCTATGTCTAGTGATCCCTGAGATATATGTGCTAATTTATTTTTGAGCTCAAACACCCTAGCACCATCAGCCTTCTCATACCTCACCTCTAACTCACACAAGATATTCTTGGCAAATTCAGAATATTCTACACTACGAGAGATTTTTTTGGAGAGGGAATTAGTCAATCGGGAGACCACAAGGTCATTATAACGTTGCCATTGTCTAGCCAAAAGAGATACTTGGAGGTTTCACAGAGGTTCCATTAATGAATTTAAGTTTGTTCTGAAGGGAGAGAGCAATCAAAAACATTTCTCCTCCAACTACCATAAGAACTTCCATCAAACGGACTAGAAACCAAAGAGGTTCCTAGCACGTCTGATGGTTGGACATATAGGGGATGATAGGGATGTGTGTAGTCATCCTCGTGAAAAACGGCATGAGATGTCACAGAGGAAGTAGCAGAGGATGTAGTTACAGGAGTATCGTTTGTTATTTGGGAAAACACGTATTAATAGGAAGTAGAAGCAAACAAATTGATATAGGAGAAAGAAGGAGCAAATTTACCCCCCTCTTGTGCAACCGAAAAGAGAACAGTCTTGTGAGAAATATTCCGGTGACTAGCGATGAAACCCTAGCTTGGAAGAAAAATCCACAAAATTGATGCAACCACAGTCACCCAACTGGATAACAAATGAAGAAGAGTAGCAGGGATAAGACCCAAGGAAAATCCCCAAATCAAAGGAGAAAAATTACTGAAGATCCCAAACTGAGCAAACACTGCTGAAATCGAAAACATCGACGAAATTTGCCGAGAGTAACATTGATCGGAAGCGGAAGAGATGATTTACCAAGATATACGCTCTGATACCATGTTAATTATTGAGTTATATGCGAGATTTTACAAAGTAATGGTTAGGGTTCATGAGGTCTTTGAGAGAAGCTTCGAGATATTATTTCTGAGAGAGAAAAAATAATGAATTGAAGTATATGTCTACAATTGACTCTATTACAAAATATAAAGGGTTGGTTGAAGACTAACAGATAAATATTACAAAATGGGCCTACTACAAACGTGGGCAACTCTTGGTAGGGAGCGCTTCTCCCTTAAATGGATCACACGCAACGCGAATAATCTAGAGTAGTCGAGCCATATTTTTCAAATACCATATGGTTAAATAAAAGAATTAATGAACAAATTTAATTGGTTCTGATCTTTGCCGATTTGGTCAACTTTTTATTTTTGTTCTTTTACGGTTTTTCTATTGACGTAAACTGTAAACGTTATGTAAAGAATATGTTGGATGAGACACTGATGGTCCGAATAAAATTTCAAACAATGATTACTCTATCAAGGGCAACTTTCCTAGCTACCCTTGCCGTGAGTTCTTTGACTGTTTAAATTCAATTAGCTTTGGTTTGTATAGTTAATGATAATTTCCTTATGTTCTCAATCACTGGTGATAGTATTGAAAGGTTTCGTAAATATGGTCAGACATTGACTCGGTCAATACTATAGCAAGCTCGCTTGAGCTCAACTTGATTTGGAACGATAGTAAGTTTGGTTAGGCTTGGCTCGAACTCGACTTGCTTAGCTCAAGCCCCGATGCATAGGTATAATTGCCGCGAAGCTGAGCTTAATTTTTAGTAGTTGCAAAATAGGAGTCTAAAAATGTATGGACAAGTGAGTGAAGAAAAGTAGATTGGTGCCAAATGAAAGATGCCCTTGTATAGCCGCTCTTAAGATAAAAGCCAAAAATTATATTTTTAGTATATATATATATATATATATATATATACACACACACACACACACACACACACACACACACACATACATTCTGTATGTTTGTTTACCTTGAAAATGGTAATTATAATTATATTTGATTTTGTGGTTCTAAAAATATGTGATTTATTTTAATGCTAGTTGTTAGATGATAGATGCTAAGTATGAGCTAGGAAATGAGATAAGACCTTGAAGACACTATGTAATGCAAATCGAATGTCGTGGGGCCTCGAGCTAGCCTAAGTTGGGCCTCGGGGTCGAGCTAAAATGCCTGACTGGGGATGATTGATGAGAGACTAACAGTTCCAAGGGCCTTAACGATGGCTCTTTATGATCAATAATGAATAATAAATGAAGAAAAAATCAATGAAACACAATAAATGTAAGCAATAAATCAAAGGAAAGACAATGGAGAATGTTTAAGTTAGAGAGCAGAGAATGTTCTTGTTCTTGTATTCAATATCATGCGCGCAAGAAATGACAAGGGTCCCCTTTATATAGGAGGGGGAATCCCAACATAGTACAGGTGCATTTATTACAAAGATATGGGGCTAGTACAGCCATTTATTACAAAGATATGCGGCCGGTACAACCATTTAATGTCACGGTACGGACTTGTACTATTCTTGTAGATCTGGTCAGCTCTAACCACGTGCTTTGGGAATTTCCTACTTGTCCATCATATCCACCGATTTGCACTGCCCCGAGGTCGAACATAGGGAACCCTCGGGGTCGGTCCTCGAGCCTTCTAGAGACGGGCTATGGAGCGTCATAATGATCATAAAATTGTACTCTCCAATTTTAGCCGTATACAGATAGTCCCCGCATTTCTTAGAGTAAAAATGATAAGAAATGGCCTTGAAATCTTGCCTCAATGATATTTCCATCATGACGTCAGCCCGTCAGAGCATTAAATGACATGACTCAAAGGTTGCGCAGAGGTCGCTATCAGCACGATCATCGAGAAGCCCATGAAACATTATTGGTTCGACTCTTTTGCTTCTCAAACGTTGCCCAAACGGCTTCTATGAATACCTCAACTGTTTATCATTCACACTATTACAATATCTTCAAGTTTTCAGAGCTAAGTTCACCACCTTCTGCATTCATCTCTTCTCTATGCTTGCCTCTTCATCTTCTTTCTTAAAACCTTTGTTATAGTTATGGCTAAAACCTCCAAAAAGTACCTCAGAAAGAGGGTATCACTTCTTCATCACATCCGTCCAAGGGAAAACCAAAAATACCTCCAAGTATCGAGCAATGTACCCCTGGCCACTTCGATACGATGTTCGATTTTACCATTGAAAACCCCCCTTCTACACCAGGCCGATGCGAGCCCATGTCTTGGTACATCAGTGTGGTGACTGACACGAAGAGAGTAAAGATAGACTGCCTATGGGGGGAGGCAGTGCAAGTAGAGATGCCCAAAGTTGAGGAAAGCATAGCAGAACACAAAGCTGGCTTCCTCAGCGTATATACATGCCCCTTCACTCTAGGCCCTGTAGATTCTTCTTCCCCACCGATAGATCCGGTGATTCTTGACTTTTGTCACCAGTACCGGGTGATACTCGGTCAGATCTATCCTTATTTCTGGAGGATTGTTTACATGCTCAGATATTTCTCCAACCGGGTCGAGGGAATGACCTTCACCTTCGAGCATTTGATCAGATTATACAGCCCCCGTCTCTTCCGAGGAGGTTTGATCAAGCTTCACCCTCTATCCGCCAAGACATTCTTTGCGAGCATCGATGAGGACAAAGATCGGGGATGGATGAGTCGGTTTATTAGAGTTAGAACCTCGGACATCATCCCTGCTGATAGGATACCATTCTCGGAGGAGTGGAACATGAAGCGTAAGTGTCCCTACATCGAGTACATTTTATTACCCCTTCTTCTTCTTCTGAAATGATCTTTTTTTTGATAATGTAGCCACCGTTTGGTTCCCCGACGTGGTTCAGAACCTTCCGGAGTGGATCAAACAATTGGACTCTGCTTTTCCACACAACGAGCGTGTTTGGCGTGATTTGGCCAAAACACGGTGGTAGGCCAAGAACCACGGTATGCTTTTGTTGTTGTTATTACCAAATTTCTTATGAGTATCCTTTGTGGTAGTAAGTTTAGCACACCATGCCTGTGCAGGCCTCGGGGAAAACGTGTCGATTAGACCGCCTCTCCTGGTGAAGAAGAAGCCTCGAAACCCGACAAGGGTAAGAAGAGGAAGAAGGAGGCCTCGATCGAGTATCCAAAATTCAAGAAACCAAAGGTCTGCAGGCCTCAGACCGACGCCACGGTCTTGACTTCGACTGCTGCAGCAAGTCTTCGTACCGAAGACGAAGATAATGATGATGGCGATCGCCCTTTGGTACAAAGGGTAAGACGGAGCGCTGATGCTCCACAAGCTGTTAGGTGGAAGGACACTGAATCGAGGGTGGCCGATGTGGACCAAACTCGTGCTGAGGAGACCCTCGAGGAGGGTTTGGGCGCAGTCCCCGAGCCTCAAGTCGGACATGGTACAGTCCGTGACGGCAAATCCTCGGTTGGTGATTTTGGAGGGCCCGAAATCGAAATATTTCGAGGTCGAGAAGAAACCCTTATAGAAATTGATGCCATGGGTGGCTTTGAATCGGGCCCTTCATTTTCTCCGGGGAAATAAGGGATGCCCAGAATAGGGGCGCTGCCGATGTGGGGGCCTCTCAGGGAGAGGATGATACGCTCAAGGACTACTTCATCGGTGTCGACGAGGACACAGATCTCGACGCTCCCATCACTCTCAATGAGGCAGAGAGGCTTCAAAAGCAGGTGATATTCTTGACATACCATATGCGCTTCAAATTTTTACCCTGCCTTTCTAACTTCTCAGCTTTGTTGATGGTCAAGAAATTGTATGACCATGCCTTTTCTAAGCTTCAATATGAGCTTTCAAGCCGTGAGGAGGAGCTCGAGAAGCTCACCTCGGAGCTAAATGAGTCGAAGGTTTCCTCTACCCGAAAGAGAGAGGAGTTGAGTGAGCTTCGGGCGAGCCTGGAGGGAGTGCACCAGGAACGGACTAGCTTTGCCGAGCAGGTAACACGACATCAATGAGTTTATTCTTTTATTCTTATAACTTGATGCTCACTATCTTGATTCGCCTTTGCAGATTTGGCAAAAGAATGCCCTGGTGGAGCGACTTTAGGAAGAGGTTGCAACCAAGGATACGGAGATCCTCGAGCCGAGGAGGCAGAATGAGGCCGTGACCTCGGAGAAAGACCTTTTGCGGGGAGAGTTGGCCTCGACCCAGGATCTTCTTCGAAGTGCTCAGAAGCAGGCTGCTACATTATCTGAGGCCAAGTCTGAGGTTGATGAAAACGCATCTTCATACAAGAGCGACGTCGCTACCGCAAACGATCGAGCTAGAGAGATATTTGAGAAGGCCGAGCAAAAGATGGCTCGGGCCGTTGCTCGTGCTCATTTGCAAGCTAGCAGGCAGGCCTTCGAGGAAGCAAGTGCCGAAGGTGTCGATCTCTCTGCCAAAATTGAGAAAGCTAGAGCCTTGGAGGAAGAATCAGCACCTTCAACTACTTCGGACGAGGGTTTCGGAAGTGATTCAGACAGTAGTGAGGGTGAAGAGTAGACTCGCGTCGTCATCTCTGATTCTTCTTTTCTTTATTTTTGTATATGGACTCCTCGAGGGGGGGGGGGCTTTGTAAAGAGACCATTTGTAAATGTATTTTTGGAAATGCAAAAAGGTTCCTCTACTTCAAGTCTTCAAATTTTATTCTTCAGTGCTTATGCAAAGTTAATCTTTGAATTTTGATGTCGGCTCTTTGGAGCCCATACTTGGAGTACCGAGATCCTCGAGATCGGGCACCATCTCGAGGCTAGGATGATAGCTCTTTAGAATCCATACTTGTAATAACATAGATCCTCGAGATCGGGCACCATCTCGAGGCTTGATCGATGTGGGGATCTCGATAGCTCTCGAGCGCTGTAAGACAGTGTCATTCGTATGACATGACCGCGAAGTGACCGGGGTGGTCCCACCGGTACACTTCCCAAAAGTGGTAATGGCATGGTCAGAATTAATTGGCCTTCAGAATAGGCGATTAGTCTCTGTTTTCTCTATATATGTATTTGCTTTCTTCTTATTTGAGGATTCCGCTAGTTTGAGCGACTATCCTTTTTATAGAGCTCTCCTTCCTTGCATAAGTTCTTTCACCATTTTAATCCAAAGCTTTCGCCTAAGTTTTCATCTCCCTTCCCTTGTTTCACCATAGATATGGCTGCTACGCCCAAATCCGCTCACCAAGAAGAGGAGAGTTCCGCCTCTGTTTCCCGCCCGATTGGTGGTACACCGCCGGCGTCCGGTGAGCTGACCTCGAGGTGCTTTATCTCGAGGAGGGACTTTATGTTAGAGAGACCTCCCAATGTCTAGGGCCATCGGGAGCATGCATCGAGGTTCATCTCATCGATTGGAGAGGAACACCTTAAGGCCGTTAGGAAAAACTGGTAGATGGGGGGGGGGGGGAGGCGGTACTGCAGGTACCTTCCCCGAAAGAGAGCATCATGGCTCATGTAGAAGGGTTTTAAAACGTATATACGTATCCCTTTACATTGGGCCCTCTCGATAGGATCGTGCTCGAGTTTTGTAGAAGATATCGGGTTATCCTGGCATAGGTTCACCCGTCATTTTGGAGAATAGTGTTGATGATAAGGTTCTTTGCAGATAAAGTTGGGCTCGAGTTCACCCTCAGCCATCTTATTAGATTGTACCGGCCCTTGCATTAACGAGGCTTGATTATTCTACGACGTCGATCCACCTAGCCCTTTGCTACCAGTAATGAAGAAGATGGGGACCGAGGGTGGATGAGCCGATTTGTCCGAGTGCGGACTATTGACATTATTCCCGTAGAGTTCCTGTCGTTCCTTGAGAAATCGAATGTCACACGTAAGTGATACACTCGTGCCTTTGTCATTTTTGTTCATAGTGGAGGCAGACTCCGTAAAGGTATTTTCTTTCTCTTTTTGCAGCAATCCCGTGGTTGCCGTACGAGGTCCCTGATCTAGCGGATTGGACTCGAAAACTGGCAGCTTGCTCGATATACGATGAGCATAAGTTGCGAGACCTGTCGAAGGGTAGATGGGAGGCAAAACACCACGGTGAGTACCGTATGATTCTTTTCTTTAAGGAATATTTCCCTATGTGTTTCCTAACTTCTTTACTGCAGGCGTTAGAGAATTTTCCGAGGTGAGACCATGCCCTCTCGGAGAGGAGGGAGGATCATTGGCTTTAGGGCCGAAGAGCGATAACAAGTACAAGGAATCCTCGGTAGGCGAGGAGATTTATAGTGAGGCAGGGTCTGCCCGGAGGCGAAAAGGAGATGCAACCGTTGAGGTAGATCATGTACCTATCGGCCATCGTGTAAACATTGGTGCAACCGAAGGGAGCGGCCACACATCGATGGCTCGAGCCGAGAGGCCTCTTGGGGCAGCTGAGCCTGCAATACACAAGATTTCTGGCCTCGGAGGAGTGGCTCCTCTTTTGCCACCGTCTTCTTCCCTGGTCAAAGGTACTTCGAGGGGCAAGGGTCTTTTGCCGCTATCTCCTTCTCCCGTCGAAGGTACTTCGAGGGATACAGATTTTCTGCCACCGTCTTCTTCTCTGTCGAAGGTACTTCGAGGGATGCAGATTTTCTGTCGCCGTCTTCTTCTCCCGTCGAAGGTACTTCGAGGGATGTTCGAGGATAGGGGCTGCCTAAATCTAGCGGGGTCTCGAGCGATCATATCCCCGCCAAGAGCGGTTCAACTGGGGCCGATGAGATCAGGCCAGTAGATGTACGCTCAACATTTGAGGAGGCTCAGCAACTCTGTTCTGTGGTGAGTTCTGGTTGACTTTGTTGGTTTTTTGGTTTTGCGTTTTCATTTTCTCACTGAGCTTCTTTTTTATAGGCCTTTGACAAGCTCAAGTCCGAGTTGCTCCGCCGTGAAGCCCGGTTGCGGAAATCCTTGGACGAGGAGAATTCCCTCAGGCTTCTTTGTGATAAAAGGGCAAAGGAGTTGATATATCTTCGGTACGAGACGAGTCGAAGCCTGGACTACGAAGACCGACTTGTGAGACAGGTAACCTTTGTTTCTAGGGGATGCACGTTTCTCTTCTATCCTCGGAGATTAATATTTTGATGCTTCAGTTGCAGAGTAAGGCGGAGGACCTGGAACGCCTTTGGGGCGAAGTTGGTCAGGCCAAGTATGAGTGTAGTGAGCTAAGGTCTCAGATAGATGCCCAAGTTGCGGCCAAGAAAAATGCTTTGGCCAAGGTTTCTGCCCTCGAGGTGCAACTCCAGAATGCTCGTAAAAACAGCTCGGTCCAAACGAGCAGGATTGTTAGGCTCGAGTTTGACCTTTTGAAGATGAAGGCTGAGGTCGTGGACGCCCAGGCTAAAGCTGAAGAGATTCGAGCTATGGCTGATAAGAAAGTGGCTGTCTATTTAAAAGACACTGCCGACGCTCAAGCTGACTTGAGAGGGGCTTCCAACCGGGAGAGCAGAAGCAATGAATATGCCCGGTGCAGATCCCGAAGGGAAACCCTCGAGGAGATCCACGCTAGGAGTTGATAAGCTAGGATTTTACCATAATTATACCCCTTATGTGCTATTGCTTTTGTTACAAATTGCTACAAAATAGTCCCAAAAGGATTACAAGTTGCGCTTGATTGCAAGTTTGAGCGACAAGATGACAAATGTCAAAGATCGGCTCAAAACGGAGTGAAACCTGCCAAGTGTCAAGAACAAGTGAAGTGGTAGCAGGAAGACCTAGCGCGGACTGCACTGATATGCCACGTGGGCGCGCTAGGAGATTCAGAGGGGTTACTTGAGGTGCAAGCCACGCGGCCGCGCCCCATTCCCACGCGGTCTGCGCAAGGGAAGTTCAGAGAGGGCTTAAGTCTCACGCGGCCACTACATATCAGTGCGGTCCGCGTGAAGGAGATTCAGAGACATGGAATTTTGGCCAATTCAAGCTATGCGGCCGCGCCCCATTCCTGCACGGTCCGCGCCGACCCTCCCCCGTGGCCGCGCTACATTTGTGCGCGGTCCGCGGCCCCCAACTTCAGAAGATGAAATGTTAGAGTTCAAAGAGCCTACGCGGCCGCGCTACCTTTTTGCGCGGTCCGTGCTGACCCCGCAGGGGTATTTTTTGTCCAGATTTTCCAGCTGGATATAAATAGATCTTTTTACCATTTTTAGGTCAAGTTTTAGATTTTGAACAAGAGTTGCGCTCGTGAGAACTATTGTGTAGCCTATTTTGCAATTTTCCTCTTCAATATCATAGTTTTTAATAAGTAATCAATCATTATGTTATTTTCATCATCTACTTCTACTGTTTCTTCTTTAATTATGTCTAGCTAAACCCATTAGCTAGGGTTGTGGCTCAACCCTAGTGTGGGTAGTTAATGGGTGTTGCATTCTAGGGTGAGATTGAGATTGGGTATTTCTTATTTGGGTTGATTTTGTGTTTCAATCTAGAATATGTGGTTGCAAACATGAATTCAAGCTTAGTGGGTCTAACTCTTCTTGAGAAAGAGAGTCATATGACCCTAAAAGTTAACCCAACAAGGAATTGGGATGGACCATGAGAATGGTAGTCCTAATTAACGGGTTAAACCTCGAAAGAGTAACTACCTTACTTGAGCCCTAGTTGCCCGGTCTAATTGGCCTACCTAATTGGTCTCGAGAGAGTCAATTGGGCAAAATCGTTCTCTCTACCGAGAGGTGTGAGAATGGGTGCAATTGTGCAACGGCTATAGCAATAAACCCAGTTTTATCAATCTCCCCTTAGTAGCTTCTACCCGTTAGCTAGCCACCTAGGTAGTGTCACGACCCTAGTGCCTTTTTCCTACTTTAAGCACAACTTAGCAATATTTGCTTAGCATAATTTAGCTTTAATCCTTAGTTTACAATAGTAGTTTTAAATATAAAAAAAAAACCCCCAAAAAATGTTAGGAGTGCAATTAGCAGTACAAACGCAATTCTGGACTAAACAGGCAATTCAACTCCATTCCAAGCTCCCTGTGAAAATTCGACCCCGAGCCACTATTCGGGTATTAGTTATTACTACCCACTCTTCCTACCATTGCGTAGTGTTGAGACGGCCGCGATCAACTTTTTGGCGCCGTTGCCAGGGAGCTTACGGTGTTGACTATCCGTGTAGCTAGTTTTGTGTTTTGCTTCTCTTTCCTTCTTGTTTACTAATTTTGTTTGTGTCGATCAATCAGGTACTATGGCTCTCAATGCAAACGACCCTCTTGGCAACGTGAATGCGGGGGAGGAGGTAGATGATCTTGAACCCGAGGAGGTTATACCACCTCAAGTTCCACGAAGAGGCCGTCCGGCAAACGCAAATGACAAAAATCCTATTCCAGACCCTCCTCCGCCACCGCCAAGATCAGTCCCAAGAGTTCTTCCAAATCAAGGGTACACGAGTGCCATTGTTCCTCCCCGAATCCGGGCGGGGAACTTTCAAATCACTAATGTCATGTTGACCTTGCTCGAGCAAAGGGGATATTTTACGGGCGCCTCTGACCAAAATGCATACAAGCACTTGAAGGGGTTCATAGATACTTGCTGGGGCAGCAAACAAACAAACGTGTCAGAGGATGCGTTGAGATTGAGGCTTTTCCCGTTTTCTCTTCGGGGTAAAGCGTTGGACTGGTTAGAAAGGCTTCCGAATCATTCTATTCACACATGGGATGAATTGGCGGACAAATTTATTGCCAAGTTCTTTTCGCCAAGTCATATGGCGGCTCTTCTGGATGAAATTCTAGCTTTCAAGCAAATGCCAACGGAACCATTGCATGAGATCTGGGAACGTTATAGAACAATGGTGAAGGACTGCCCTAACAATGACATGACTGAGGAGATGATCCAGCAGATTTTCTATAGGGGCATCAACACCACGAATCAGTGCATTGTGAACCAATTGGCCGGTAGGAACTTTATGAAACTTTCTTACCAAGAGGCATGTGATGTACTTGATGAAATGGCCGACACTTCTTCGGCATGGCAAAGCCGAGCGAATGTGCCCCAAGGTGACCCCACGGTCATCCATTTGCACAAGGAATTGAATGACCATGGCCAAGCTATTGCCGAACTTACAACAACAATGAATCAATTGGCGAAGGCGCAATTGCAACAAGTTCAAAGCCTGCGCCAAGTCAATGCAATGGAGAATGTGTCTATGTTGAAAAGGAGGCAAAGGGGGCAACAACAACAACAAGGTAATTGTGAGCAGTTTGACAACAACAATGATGGTGGTGGTTATTCGAACGAGTGTTATGAGGATCAAAGTGAGGAATGCCAATATGTCAATAACTAATAAGGAAATAGAGGAAATCAGGGAAATCAACAATGGCGCCCCCAAGGCAATTGGGGCAATCAACAAGGTGGCGGAAATTGGAACAACAATAATCAACAACAAGGTGGTAACAATTGGAACAATAACAATCAGAACAACAATTGGGGTAATCAAGGTAACAACCAAGGCAATTGGAACGGGAACAACAACAATTAGAGCAACAACAATAGCAATCAAGGAGGGTGGAATAATGGTGGTAGGGGGCAAGGCTTTCAAAGACCCCCCATGTTCCAACAACCAAACAATCCACCCCCCTTTCAGTCGCAAGGGCCTAGTTCTTCCGGGAGTGATATGGGACGGATAGAGATGATGTTCGAGCAGATGATGAAAAAGAACCAAGATTCTGACGCACAATTGGCTTCACATAACACATCCATCCGGAACCTAGAGGTGCAAATAGGACAAATTTCTCAAGCTTTAAATACCCGACCTAATGGTGCGCTACCAAGTGACACGGTAGTGAACCCAAAGGGGGGTAACAATCATGTGATGGCAGTTACAACTAGGAGTGGAAGAGGCGGTGATATGCATGCCTCGGATGAAAATCGGGTTATGAATGATGAAGTTGAGTTGCATGATGATGATGTACCTTTGAATGTTGACAATGTGGTTGAACCAATAGTGACATATGATGTGCAGATTGATATTGATGATGAGGCCGGGGTAGAGACTAAAGATGCCGTGAACCCGTCTAGGGAACACATTATTGATATACCCGAGCCGGCGGTGCCCAAGGCCAAGGCACCCTTGCCTAGACCACCTCCACCATATCCTCAGCAGTTAGCAAAGCAAAAGAATGACAATCAGTTCAAGAAATTCATAGACATGATGAAGATCCTCACAATCAATGTTCCTTTAGTGGAGGCACTCGAACAAATGCCTGGGTACGCAAAATTTATGAAGGATTTAGTCACCAAGAAGCATTCTATGGAGTGTGAAACAATAAAGATGACGCACCAAGTTAGTGCGATTGTGCATTCTATGGCCCCGAAACTAGAAGACCCTGGAGCTTTCACTATTCCTTGCACTATCGGGAGTGCGGAGTTTGCTAAGGCCCTATGTGACTTGGGGGCTAGCATTAATTTTATGCCGTACTCAATCTTCAAGACTTTGGGAATTGGGCAACCTAGGCCAACCTTAATGAGACTTCAAATGGCGGACCGGTCGATGAAGAGGCCTTTAGGTATAATCGACGATGTGCTTATCCGGGTGGACAAATTCATATTGCCGGCCGACTTTGTCATATTGGATTGTGAAGTGGATTTCGAAGTGCCTATTATTCTTGGAAGACCTTTCGTAGCTACGTGGAAGGCATTGGTTGATGTGGAAGCAGGGGAGTTAACATTCCGTGTGGGCGATGAGAAGGTGGTATTTCATGTGTGCAAATCAATGAGACAACCCAATAGCACGGAGGTGTGTTCATTTGTGGACATTGTCACAACGGTGATAGTGGATGACACAAGTGCCTTGATTAATGTTGAAGATCCTCTTGAAGTTGTGCTTCTTAACATGGATGTCAATGATGATGCCGGTAGAGTGGAGTGCGTGAATGCATTGCATGGTATGGGTTCATATTCTTATGAGCCTAGGAAGCTATCCTTGGATCTTGAGAATCGCAAAACTCTGCCAACCAAGCCATCAATTGAGGAGCCACCGGTGTTGGAGTTGAAGTCACTTCCTCCACATCTCAGGTATGAGTTTTTGGGTTCAAATTCTACTTTACCTGTTATTCTTTCTTCGTGCCTAACTAACATGCAGGTTGACGCCACTTTGGCGGTTCTTCAAAAGCGCAAAAAGGCGATTGGATGGACATTGGCCGACATTCGGGGGATAAGCCCCGCATTTTGCATGCACAAGATCATTTTGGAGGAGGATGCAAAGCCCTCTCTTGAACATCAAAGAAGATTAAATGAAGCAACGCAAGAAGTGGTAAAGAAGGAGGTTATCAAGTGGTTAGACGCCAGTGTGGTTTACCCGACCTCGGATAGTTCATGGACCTCTCCGGTCCAATGTGTGCCAAAGAAGGGTGGAATGACGGTAGTGTCCAATGCCAACAATGAGTTGATTCCTACTCAGACAGTTACGAGTTGGAGAGTGTGTATGGACTATAGAAAGTTGAATAAGGCGACAAGAAAAGATCATTTCCCACTACCATTCTTGGACCAAATGCTCGATCGTCTTGCGGGCCGGGCCTTTTATTGTTTTCTAGATGGCTACTCGGGGTATAATCAAATTCTCATTGCCCCGGAGGATCAGGAGAAGACAACCTTTACATGTCCTTATGGCACATTCGCTTTCTCGAGAATGCCATTTGGACTATGTAATGCCCCGGCGACCTTCCAAAGATGTATGATGGCAATTTTCACCGATATGGTGGAGGATATCTTGGAGGTCTTCATGGACGATTTCAGCGTGGTGGGGGATTCATTTTAGGAATTTTTGGTGAACTTGGATAGGGTGTTGGAAAGATGTGAAGAGACCAACCTTGGTGCTCAACTGGGAGAAATGTTACTTTATGGTGCAAGAGGGTATTGTATTGGGTCACAAAATCTCAAGGCAAGGAATTGAAGTTGAAAAGGCAAAAATCGAGGTTATCTCAAGGCTCCCTCCCCCTACTTCTGTCAAAGGGGTGAGGAGTTTTCTTGGTCATGCCGGGTTCTACCGGCGATTCATTAAAGATTTTTCAAAAATTGTGAACCCGCTTTGCAAATTGTTAGACAAGGATGTCAAGTTTATCTTTGATAAGAAGTGCATGGAGTCTTTTGAGCTATTGAAACACAAGTTGACCACAACTCCTATTATCACCGCACCTAATTGGGATTTGCCTTTTGAACTTATGTGCGATGCGAGTGATGTGGCGGTAGGTGCGGCGCTAGGCCAAAAGATCAACAAAATGTTCCATCCTGTGTATTATGCTAGCAAGACGATGAATGAGGCCCAAAGAAACTACACAGTGACGAAAAAAGAGCTATTGGCTATTGTGTTCGCGATGGAGAAATTTCGACCTTATCTTATGGGGGCAAAGGTGATCATACACACGGACCATGCAGCCCTCTGGTATTTGATGACTAAGAAGGATTCGAAAGCAAGACTGATGAGGTGGGTGCTACTCCTTCAGGAATTTGATTTAGAGATTGTGGATAGAAAGGGAAGCGAGAATCAAGTTGCGGACCATTTGTCCCGGTTAGAGGAAGAGGGGAGACCATGTGATGGTATTGAGATTAATGATAGGTTCCCCGACGAGCAGCTTCTTTCCGTTTCTATTTGTGATATGCCATGGTTCGCGGACATCGCCAACTTCATTGTGACTGGTAATGTCCCGTGTGAGCTCTCTTCCAACCAAAGGAAGAAACTCAAGCGGGATAGCTTGGATTTCTATTGGGATGATCCGTATCTGTTTAAAATTTGCACGGATGGGGTGATAAGAAGATGTGTACCGGAAAGTGAACAAATGAACATATTGGAGGCTTGTCACTCTTCTCCCTATGGTGGCCATCATGGGGGGGTGAGGACGGCCTCAAAAGTTTTGAGTTGCGGATTCTATTGGCCGACATTGTTCAAGGATGCTAGTGACTTGGTGAAGAGATGTGATGCATGTCAAAGAGCCGGCGGTATTTCCAAGAAGGATAAGATGCCCCTCAATACAATTCTCGAGGTGGATATTTTTTATGTTTGGGGCATCGATTTCATGGGTCCGTTCGTGAGCTCTTGTGGTAACACTTACATTCTCGTGGCGGTGGATTATGTCTCAAAGTGGGTGGAAGCCGTGGCTCTACCCAACAATGAAGCCCGAAGTGTTGTAGCATTCTTGAAAAAGAGTATCTTCACGAGGTTTGGTACTCTTCGGGCCATTATTAGTGATGGGGGGTCCCATTTTTGCAACAAGGCTTTCGACTCATTGCTTGCTAAGTATGGAGTTAACCACAAAGTGACCACCCC
>NC_031995.1:62892624-62915931 GCF_001879085.1 Nicotiana attenuata | reverse complement strand
CCCAAAAGCCCTATAGGATCTTGAGTCGAAGGGAACCTACATTAGTGGATACTTACATAAGGGGCAAGCATATGGTACCTAAAGCCGGACTTGTGACCATCTTTGTGAGAGAAATGAGTGAAAGTCCTTCAACCTCGGTTTGTGTGTCAATACTCTAAAAGGTGAGGTTCACTTAGGGAGAGTTGAGGATGTTTGAGTTTAGGTTCCACAATGATCAAGGTATTTGAGAAAAGCCCTTTGATGAAATGTGTCAACCCCTGATGCTCTTGTGTCACACTTGATCCATAGTTTTCAAAAGCTTAAAAGGTGTTAATGATGCATTCGTATTAAGGGGAATTGTTAGTCCAATTGATGCTTGTTGAGGTTACTTTAGGACAGCTGGAAATTTTTGGATTGCTATTTTTGAGGTGGGTCTTATTTTGTTTGCTTGAGGACAAGCAAATGTTTAAGTTTGGGGGAGTTGATAAGCTAGGATTTTGACCATAATTATACCCCTTATGTGCTATTGCATTTGTTACAAATTGCTACAAAATAGTCCCAAAAGGCTTACAAGTTGCGCTTGATTGTAGGTTTGAGCGACAAGATGACAAATGTTAAAGATCGGCTCAAAACGGAGTGAAACCTGCCAAGTGTCAAGAACAAGTGAAGTGGGAGCAGGAAGACCTAGCGCGGACCGCACTGATATGCCACGCGGGCGCTCTAGGAGATTCAGAGGGGTTACTTGAGGTGCAAGCCACGCGGCCGCGCCCCATTTCCGCGCGGTTCGCGCAAGGGAAGTTCAGAGAGGGCTTAAGTCTCACGCGGCCGCACTACATATCAGTGCGGTCCGCATGAAGGAGATTCAGAGACATGGAATTTTGGCCAATTCAAGCTATGCGGCCGCGCCCCATTCCTGCGCGGTCCGCGCCAACCCTCTGCCGCGGCCGCGCTACATTTGTGCGCGGTCCGCGGCCCCCAACTTCAAAAAATGAAATGTTAGAGTTCAAAGAGCCTACGCGGCCGCGCTACCTTTTTGCGCGGTCCGCGCTGACCCCGCAGGGGTATTTTTGTCCAGATTATCCAGCTGGGTATAAATAGATCTTTTTACCATTTTTAGGTCAAGTTTTAGATTCTGAACAAGATTTGCACTCGTGAAAACTATTGTGTAGCCTATTTTTGCAACTTTCCTCTTCAATATCGTAGTTTTTAATTAGTAATCAATCATTATGTTATTTTCATCATCTACTTCTACTGTTTCTTCTTTAATTATGTCTAGCTAAACCTATTACCCTAGTGTGGGTAGTTAATGGGTGTTGCATTCTAGGGTGAGATTGAGATTCGGTATTTGTTATTTGGGTTGATTTTGTGTTTCAATCTAGAATTTGTGGTTGCAAACATGAATTCAAGCTTAGTGGGTCTAACTCTTCTTGAGAAAGAGATTCATATGACCCTAAAAGTTAACCCAACAAGGAATTGGGATGGACCCATGAGAATGGTAGTCCGAATTAACGGGTTAAACCTCGAAAGAGTAACTACCCTACTTGAGCCCTAGTTGCCTGGTCTAATTGGCCTACCTAATTGGTCTCGAGAGAGTCAATTGGGCAAAATCGTTCTCTCTACCGAGAGGTGTGAGAATGGGTGCAATTGTGCAACGGCTATTGCAATAAAACTAGTTTTATCAATCTCCCCTTAGTAGCTTCTACCCGTTAGCTAGCCACCTAGGTAGTGTCACGACCCTAGTGCCTTTTTCCTACTTTAAGCACAACTTAGCAATATTTCCTTAGCATAATTTAGCTTTAATCCTTAGTTTACAATAGTAGTTTTAAATATAAAAAAACCCCCCAAAAAATGTTAGGAGTGCAATTAGAAGTACAAACGTAATTCTAGGCTAAACAGGCAATTCAACTCCATTCCAAGCTCCCTATGGAAATTCGACCCCGAGCCACTATTCGGGTATTAGTTATTGCTACCCACTCTTCCTAACATTGTGTAGTGTTGAGTCGGCCGCGATCAGGCTTCGATCTCTCGGAAGAGATAGAGCAGGCCAAGGCGGATGAACATGACGCCAAGTTCCTTGTCTCTGATGCTGAAGATAATGAGGAAGAGGCCGATGGAGCCGTAGTCCCCTAGGGGAAAGTAGACTAGGCTTTTCCTTTCTGATTATGCGTACTATGCTCTTAGAGAACATTGTAAATGAAGCCTTGTATTATTTCACATATACATATAAAAAGAAGCCTTTCGGTTTTCCTCCTTCGTGAATTTCCCGTTGCTTGTGTATGCCTTTCTTTTGTTTTGGATTTTGACGCTTGTCAATGATTAGCCATATGAATTGGACTTCGAGGAAAAACCCTTAGGTTTACAAATCGGCCCTGGGGCTCGTTGGGCTGGCCCGTAGGCTCTTATGCATTTGCCCTTAGGCACTTTTTAGTTAACCGTTTCGGGCTCAGTCTTCGAGTCGGGTTTCGACTCGAGCTCATCGACCCTTAAGTTGTTGAATTTTAAGCTGGCTCTTAGTCTCTTACGCATTGGGTCGGTACGACCTCTAGTGTAGGCTGTCCCTTAGGCTCTTACGCGTTAGGTCGGTACGACCTCTAATGTAGGCTGACGCTTAGGCTCTTATGCGTTGGGTTGGCACGACCTCTAATATGGGCTGACACTTGGGATCCTATGCCTTGGGTCGGCACGACCTCTAATATGGGCTGGCGCTTGGGCTCTTACGCCTTGGTCGGTACACCCTCTAATATAGGCTAGCGCCTATGATTTTATGGCGACGGTCAGGCGTCCCCGAGTCGCGTTAGTTTGTTCGGAGCCTTATGACCATAGTCATTGTGTTTGGCCGTAGCCTTTTAGTCCCCGAGTGAGGTAGCCTCGGCGTCTATATCAAGGGTATGCCCTTTTAGGGGTCTTACAAGTTCGAATATATAGCCTTGACTTTAGGATCGGGATTATGCTTTTTGTAAGGTCTTACAAATTTGAACATGCCTTACTTGAGGTCTTACAAATTTTTTGGTTACTTGGCACAAGTATAATTCATGCCTTGCTTGAGGTCTTACAGATTTGGTATTGCCTTATGGAGGTCTTACACTATTGATAATGCCTCATGGAGGTCTTGCTTTTCTAACATTTCCACGTAGAGGGCTTTTGGGCTCGAGGTTGCCCATTTGGGGTCTTATGGCCTTGGGTTTTTGATAGCTCGATGGGGTGACGGTCGCCGACAGTCCCCGAGACATCGAAAGTTTTTGGCTCTGGAGCCGTTCTTTGTAAACTTGATGTCGCCTCATGGAGGGTTTATGAGCTCAAAGTTTCTGGCCCGGAGGTCTTACGGCTTCGAGTTTGATGTCAGTTCCAGAGTGTTCGGGAAATTTCTGTCCCTAGGGCCATTTCTTGTAAAACTAGCATACTTCTTTGAAGCGCGAAGCATTTTGATGTCCAAAGATACTCCTTTGATTACTTGGTACAAGTATACATGTTTTCGTCCTCGAGGGTTCGATTATTCTATGCGGACACGGTTTTTTGACCGTTTGGCCCGATACATCATTTTTCTGTCGAGACCCTCTTTGACTCATCTTGATTTCTCCGGGGAGGTGATCTCCCGGGGGAATGACCCCCAGTATTCGAGGTTGATTGAAGAGAAACCTTGAATACTTGTTAAGTTCTCCTTAGGTAGCATAAAGATGTTTCCTCGTTAAAAACGTTGTCGGCAAAACCCTTCTTGGGATAAAATCCGATCGAAAGAATAGAGTGCAACTCATGCTTTAAAACCTAAGGTCTTCGAGATAAAAGGTGCTTCAATTTTTCTAGCCGGACACCCGCACACAGGTTAGTATAAGACATAAATAAAAAGGGAGACGGTTATAACTTAATAGTGATGGCGTTTTGAGCCTCGATATGCTTCAACTACTCGCTCCGGGGACGCGGTATGGTCCTTTGCTCATTCACTTGGGTGTAGCCGAGAATGTAGCTTGTAATTTCTACTTTGTTGTTTGCTTATCCTTTGGCTCCTCCGATGTTGAAGGTGTCGATGCCGGTGCCACATCGTGCACCGCAAACATCTCTCTTGCTGCATGTTGCTCCTCGTACACTGTTTTTATCCCGTCCTTCGTTGGAAACTTCATCATTTGATGAAGGGTTGATGGTACTGCTCTCATGCAGTGTATCCATGGCCTTCCGAGCAAGGCATTGTACCTTATGTCTCCTTCGATGACGTGAAACTTGCTATTTTGGGTTGTGCCAACCACGTTGACCGAGAGGGTGATCTCCCCTTTTGTTGTCTCGCTCGCCATGTTGAATCCGTTGAGGACTCATGAGGCGGGCACGATCTGGTTGAGCAGTCCGAGGTGCTCTACCACCCTCGACCTAATAATGTTGGCCGAGCTACCTGGATCCACAAGCACACGTTTAATTTGAAATGTATTCACAAAAAAAGAAAATTACCAATGCGTTGTTATGAGGCTGAGACAGGGCCTCGATGTCCTCTTCGCTAAATGTGAGGGCGTCCTCGGGTATGTAACCTCGAGTCCATTTTTCCCTGGTGATGGATATTTTTGTTCGTTTGACAATGGGTTCCTGTGGGATGTCGATTCCTCCAACGATCATGTGGATGACATGTTGTGGCTCTTCTGTTTCATTTTTCCTGTTCGCCTCTCTTTCCCGAAATTGACTTTTGGCTTGGTCACTGAGGAACTCTCGGAGGTGGCCTTTGTTAATTAGTCGGGCTACTTCTTATCGGAGCTATCTACAATCTTCGATCCTATGACCGTGTGTGCCATGAAATTTGCATACCAGGTTAGGGTTCCTTTGTGACGGATCTGATAGTACGGGTTTTGGCCACCTGGTGTCTTTGATTTTGCCTATGGCCGATACGATGTCCGAAACATCAATGTTGAAGTTGTACTCAGATAATCGGGGTGCCTCCGTCGGTCCTGCGTGTATGTCAAATCCGGCTCTGCTCACGAGTCCCCGAGGATTCTAACCTCGATCTGCCCGTTGGTCGTTTCGGGGTATATTGCGCCTTGGGATGTTTCTTTGATCTTCAGTGTACGGTTGATACCTTTCCTTGTTTTGGCTTGGTTCCTTTGCTAGGAGCCTGCTAGGATATACTGAACCCAAGGGGGCTCCTAGTTGGTCATCCTCGACCCTAATCTTTGATTGATACCGGTTGTGGACATCCGCCCAAGTCAGGCGGGATATTCAACCAAGTTCTGATTTAGGTGCTTGGAAGCTATCGTGCTCCGTTCGTTCAAACCTTAGGTGAAGGCTTGCACTGCCCAGTCATCAGAGACCGGTGGTAATTCCATTCGCTCCATTTGAAAGAGAGATACAAACACCCATAGCATCTCGTTTTCTCTCTTTTTGATTTTGAAGACATCGGATTTCCTTGATGGCACCAGCATGTGCCTTTATAAAAGAATCTGCCAGCATGGAAAATGAGTCTATCGAATTCGGGGATAGGTTGTGATACCACATCATGGCCCCTTTTGAAAGTGTTTCTTTGAATTTTTTTAACAGGACTGATTCAATCTCGTCGTCCTTCAGGTCATTTCCCTTTACAGCACAAGTGTAGGCAGTGATGTGCTCGTTGGGGTCCGAGGTTCCGTTGTACTTCGGGAAATCAAGCATTCTAAATTTCTTCGGGATAGGCTTTGGAGCAGCACTCGATGGGAATGGCCTTTGTATGAATTTCCTTGAATCCACACCCTTCAGTATCGGGGGTGCACCCGGGATCTGATCGACCCTTGAATTGTAGGTCTCTACCTTTTTGTCATTAGCTTCTATCTTCTTTTTGCCCGATTCAATCTTCTTTGTGAGGTATGAGCATCTTTATGATAGCGGGGTCGGCTATTGACCCATTGTTGCTCGATCTTTCCGGTACCTGTTCGGCTCGAGGAGCCGTTTCCGGTGCTGCTGTGCTTGGAGTTTTTTGGTGGCTTTGCAGTTGAGAAATCGACAGCAGTTGTGCTTGCAACATCTCAAAAATGACGTGAAGGCTAACCTCTCGTTCCTCCCGAGCTGGGGTTCTCTGAGCTTCTTGTCGGTTTTCTTGGCGTATACTCCCGTTAGTGTGGGAGCTTATATCAACGTGTTGGGCATTGCGTGAGCCCACATCTACGGGAATTGGTTCTGGTGCGTCCTCAGGGTTTCGCAGTGGTACACCGGCGCCTGGAACAGCTACACCATTCTCTCCATGGTCCTCAGGACCGTTGTTTTCATGTGCATTCACTGAGTTAGACATTTTGACCTGAAATCAAAGATTCTTGGACAAGAAAAAGTGTGAAGAATAACTTATGTTTTCAATAAACCAGCACGAAAACAATCACTATTAATTTTAGCACCGCGGCGGGCGCCAAACTGTTTACCTTGAAAATGGTGATTACAATTATATTTGATTTTGTGGTTCTAAAAATATGTAATTTATTTTAATGCTAGTTGTTAGATGATAGATGCTAAGTGTGAGCTAGGAAAATTAGATAAGAGCTTGAAGACAGTATGTAATGCAAACCGAATGGCCGTGGATCGGGCCTCGAGCTAGCCTAAGCTGGGCCTCAGGGTTGAGCTAAAATGCCTGACTGGGGATGATTGATGAGAGACTAACAGTTCCAAGGGCCTTAATGATGGCTCTTTATGATCAGTGATGAATAATAAATGAAGAAACAATCAATGAAACACAATAAATGTAAGTAATAAATCAAAGGAAAGACAATGGAGAATGTTTAAGTTAGAGAGCACAGAATGTTCTAGTTCTTGTATTCAATATCATGTGCGCAAGAAATGACAAGGGTCCCCTTTATATAGGAGGGGAAATCCCAACATAGTACAGGTGCATTTATTACAAAGATATGCGGCTGGTACAACCATTTATTACAAAGATATGCGGCTGGTACAACCATTTATTGTCACGGTACGGACTTGTACTATTCTTGTAGACCTGGTAAGCTCAAACCACGTGCTTTGGGAATTTTTCGCTTGTCCATCATATCCACCGATTTGCACTTCCCCGAGATCGAACATAGGGAACCCTCAAGGTCGGACCTCGAGCAGTTCCTCGAGCCTTCTGGAGACGGGCTATGGAGCGTATCATAAAATTGGACTCTGTGATTTTAGCCGTATACAATGTTATATACAAAAATTATATATTTTTTTGGCTAGTGTACGTAAATATTTTTTGGCACGAGCTAGAAGTGATAATACCCAAATTAATATTAGTAGGTGTAAGTCGCGCGTCTTATACTTCATGCCGTTTAATGCAGCAAGCTTTGGCTTTACTATATCATGACAAGCTCGATTCTTCTGACCAATTATATATAGTAGTACTATTTTATTCAGGGGAAGGCACATCATACAATGTGCTGCACTTTAATACTGTAGGCTGTAGCTATATGTCATCCTTTCCATTGTGTTGTTAAGGGCCCGTTTGGCCTAAAAAAATTTACTTTTTATTTATTTTATTTTATTTTATTTTTTTTCTGAATTCAATGGCCATAAGATTTTTCATTTTCACTTGAAGATGAATCTCGAAATTTTTTGAAAATTTGAAAAATTCCAAAAAGCTGCTTGTCAAAATTTTCACTTAAGATCATTCACAAATATTGAAAAACAGCCCAAAATTGTATTAATGTCCAAACACAATTATAGGGCCCTTTTTGCCATAAAAAAATTCACTTTTTTTTTTGTATTTTTTAATTTTTTTATAGGGCCCGTTTTGCCATAAAAAATTCACTTTTTTTGTATTTTTTAATTTTTTCTTTTTCAAAATTAGTGTTTGACCAAAAAAATTTTAATTTTCACTTGAAGATAAATTTCGGAATTTTTCAAAAATTTGAAAAACTCCAAAAAAATGATTTTCAAAATTTCCAGTTAAGATGACTCATAAAAATTCAAAAACAGCCCAAAATTGTATTCATGTCCAAACACAACTCTAACATGAATTTGGCTTTTCCACTTTTTTTTGGAATGGTACAATTCTTATGTCCAAACGCCCATTAAAATTGGTAGTAAAATTCATGCATCATATATACTCTCAGCTCGAATTACTATTCCTTTTGGTCTCTGGCCATTCTTTAATGTCCTTAATTGCCTAATACTATAATGTCTACCTACAAGGGCGGAAGCATTAAGGATAGCGTATTCAGTATCTTCGATTCTGACAGATAAAATTTTTAATTTCAAGTCAACATTATAATCATGAAGGAATATTGAGTACAATATTAAATTTTAGAACCAATCATAAGGCTAAGCTTGTAATATTGACCTGAAAACAATTATAATAAGGAGATTTCAAGAGTCCCGTATTAGAAGTATAATGGTAAAACATGTTGGGTGTGCGAATGATAATAGGCTATATGACACTCCAAATGTACCATACTTTATTGTTGTTTTAAAGGCTAAATGATAACAAAATACTTTAATTGGTATTTTTTTGCTTTACAGGGACTAATCCAAGTTGGGAAGAGACTATGGAGTGATTTGGAGTCAATAATATGGATATAAGGCCAATCAAGAAGAACCCAAACGAAAATAAGCAAGAAAGAGGCAAAGGAGGACTGGGCAAGAAGCCACCGCGACCGCGGCTGGACCGCGGTAGGCCAAGCAAGTGAGGTAGAATAGTTGCGTTTCACCGCGGTCGCACCGCGTTTTGCCGCGGCCGCGGTCGACTGTGTAACTGCCCAGAAATTTTGGGGTCTAAAGTGTAAATCGGGGGAAATTTATCCTAAACCTTTATAAACTCAACAAACTCGCCCAAGCTAAAAAAAAAAAGCTTGTTTTTAGACTGAATTGGAGGCGAGAACAAGTGTGAGAAGAGCAATCAACCATTAGAGTTTTTTCCAATCTTCTCTTTGTTATTCAATTGCACATTATGAATACTTTTGTAGCTTCATCTTGCTTTGCTATGAGTAGCTAAATACTTTGTCTAGGGTTTTGATGGAACCTATTGAAGGATGAACTTTGTGTTATGTTAATATAGTTTGCTCGGTTTATTCTCTATTTGTTCAACTACGTTCTTGTTGTAGTAAATTGATAGGATCCTCAATTAGATGTGCCTATTTAGTATGTATTACTCGGGAGAGAGTGTATTTTTAGGTAATTGTTGAACAACACCACTCCCAAAGTATATGAGGGATCAATAACTGAGGGTTTAAAGGCGGGATTAGGGATAATGAAGCCTTGGGTGCGATCTAATGTGAGCTGTATTAAAAGCCAGCTAGCGTAACTCGGGAGAGTGTGTCTAGTAAATTGTCATGATTACTCAGGAGAGATTTACGGTAATAAGAGTGCTCATGATCGATAGAGACAATTAGGCAAATCTATATGAAACATAACAGGAAGGGATTCCATCAATAGCGAAAATCAGAACCTTATGTCATTCTCTTACTTTCATACAACCTAGTCATAGTTAGCTTTTATTTACATGCTTTCATTCAGTTATAGTTAGTAAAAACGTCTCCAATTGTTATTCAAAATATCTCGAAAGTTGATTACGAAGAATTTAGTGAATCTAACAAGAGTAATTGGTAGGTTAATTCCCTGTAGATTCGACTCTGGGCTAAATACTCGGATTATATTTGCAGCGACCGCTTTGTCCTTTTTATAAGGCATAGTTGTGTGTAATACTGAGGGTGAGTGAAAGATTGTATTCGAATTCCTCAATTTGTGGTTTGTAAACGATATAATTCTCTTTTGTAGTGAGTAGGCACATGATTCCTGAAGGGAAGGTAAGTCTGGACCTCTGACTGAGAGTAGGAGAGTTGTTTAGGGGTATTGCGTGGTTAGAAAGGAGTCCAATCTTGAGGCGAGGAGGTTGCACTGAAGTAGTCTATCCATGTGAACTATTCTTGGTATAAGGAGTAGGAAAGTGACCCAATGACCTTTAGGCCTATAGAGTGTGGTTTGTTGCTAGAGGACTAGCAATGGTTTAAGTGTGGGATGTTAATAATAGGCTATATAGACGCTATTTACACTCCAAATGTACCATACTTTATTGTTGTTTTAAAGGCTAAATGATAACAAAATACTCTAATTGATGTTCTTTTGCTTTGCAGGAGCTAATCCAAGTTAGGAAGAGACTATGGAGTGTTTTGGAGTCAATAATGTGGATATAAGGCCAATCAAGAAGAACCCAAACGAAACTAAGCAAGAAAGAGGCAAAGGAGGACTGGGAAAGAAGCCACCGCAACCGCGGTCGACCACGGCTGGACCGCGGTAGCCCAAGCTAAAAAAAAAGCTTGTTTTTAGACAGAATTGGAGCCAAGAACAAGTGTGAGAAGAGCAATCAACCATTAAAGTTTTTTTTCAATCTTCTCTTTGTTATTTCAATTGCACATTAGGAATACTTTTGTAGTTTCATCTTGCTTTGCTATGAGTAGCTAAATACTTTGTCTAGGGTTTTGATGGAATTTATTGAAGGATGAACTTCGTGTTATGTTAATATAGTTTCCCCGCTTTATTCTCTATTTATTCAACTACGTTCTTGTTGTAGTTAATTGATAGGATCCTCAATTAGCTGTTCCTATTTAGTATGTATTACTCGGGAGAGAGTGCATATTTAGGTAATTGTTGAACAACACCACTCCCAAAGTATATGAGGGATCAATAACCGAGGGTTTAAAGGCAGGATTAAGATAACGAAGCCTTGTGTGCGATCTAAAGTGAGTTTTATTAAAAGCCAGCTAGCGTAACTCGGGGGAGTGCGTCTAGTAAATTATCGTGATTACTCGGGAGAGATTTACGGTAATAAGAGTGCTCATGATCGATAGAGACAATTAGGCAAATCTATGTGAAACATAACAGGAAGGGATTCCATCAATAGGGGAAATCATAACCTTAGGTCCTTCTCTTACTTGCATACAACCTAGTCATAGTTAGCTTTTAGTTACTTGCTTTCATTCAGTTATAGTTAGTAAAAACATCTCCAATTGTTATTCAAAATATCTGGAAAGTTGATTACGAAAAATTTAGTGAATTTAACAAGAGTAATTGGTTGGTTAAGTCCCTGTGGATTCGACTCTGGGCTATATACTCGGATTATATTTGCAGTGACCGCTTTGTCCTTTTTATAAGGCATAGTTGGGCGTGATCAAATTGTATAACTTTGTATGGTGTTGTTTTTTTGTTTGGTATTGTTGGTTTATGTTAGTTAACTTCGTCTTGGCCCGAAGACGGACACCTCTCGACGGGTCTCTTGGGGATATAAGTCAAACAATAAAAAAAAAAGATTTTCGTTTGATTATGTTGTGTATTAACTCCCCCTTGGTTTTTCTTTAAATCACGGTTCTTTTCCAAGGGTTTTTAATTGAACCAGATGTAGTTAGTTTTTCTTCTTAGTTTAGAAAGTCTTGGGCGAGAAACAAAAAATGGAAATAGGGACCTTTAACTCTATGGTACCTTGAATAAGACTTGTTTAGTGTGACACTTAGGCTCTTTAGTTGACTCAAAGAAGGCCTTAAATTGTGTGTTCTGAATGGCTCAAGTACTTAGTACAGAGTGTATGATGATCCTAACTGGATCGAGTCATGTGCCGTGTGTGAGTAAGGCTTTCTGTATTATGTGTTAATATTCAATGCCTAGAACTTGCCCTGTGTGTGTGCAAAGCGAAATGGTAGCCTTGTTTGGTCTGGAAAGTGATATAGGCGTTTCTTTGCTTAACCCTTCTATGTATGCTTGTTCCCACCTAATTGTGTATAGCCTAGTCAACCTCGTTGATCCTGTAAGCCTGTATTCTTGGCAACTACATTACAAGCCTAACCTGAGTTTAAATACCCTATCTTGTTGAACCCCATCACCTCTTAGAAGCACTCAAAGTGTAATGGATATGGAAAAATATAAGTGTGGGGTGGTTGGTTGGGCTGTTAAGTGGAGGTAAGGGGACAAAAGAAAAATAAAAGAAAAAAAAGAAGCCTCAAAGTGGTGGCAGCTATTACAAGAAAAAGTGTGCTTAAAGAAAAAAATAAGAAGAAAAAGGGGTAACGCAATAATGTAATGGTGGAAGGAAGGTGTAACAAAGTTAAGAGCTTAAAAGTACACAATGTGGTAGAGTGCTTAAGAAGGTGTAGTCACTATACCCAGATGTATCCTACCCGTCCCGCAGCCAACATTACAACCAAGTCCTATTTGATTCTAGACCGAATGAGCTCGATTAGTCGAGTATTACATTACGGGTAAGCCTATGGTGTGTTGTTTGTGGCATAAGAATTTGTTCTGAGGGTGAGTGAAATATTGTATTCGAATTCCTCAGTGTGTGGTTTGTAAACGATATAATTCTCTTTTGTAGTGAGTAGGCACATGATTCATGAAGGGAAGGTAAGTCTGGACCTCTGACTGAGAGTAGGAGAGTTGTTTAGGGGTATTGCGTGGCTAGAAAGGAGTCCACTCTTGTGGCGAGGAGGTTGCACTGAAGTAGTCTATCCATGTGAACTATTCTTGGTATAGAGAGTAGGGAAGTGACCTAATGACGATTAGGCCTATAGAGTGTGGTTTGTTGCTAGAGGACTAGCAACGGTTTAAGTGTGAGGTGTTGATAATAGGCTATATAGATGCTATTTACACTCCAAATGTACCATACTTTATTGTTGTTTTAAAGGCTAAATGATACAAAATACTTTAATTGGTGTTCTTTTGTTTTGCAGGAACTAATCCAAGTTAGGAAGAGACAATGGAGTGTTTTGGAGTCAATAATGTGGATATAAGGCCAATCAAGAAGAACCCAAACAAAAATAAGCAAGAAAGAGGCAAAGGAGGACAGGGAAAGAAGCCACCGCGACCGCGGTCGACCGCGGCTGGACCGCGGTAGGCCAAGCAAGTGAGGCATAATAGTTGCGTTTCACCGCGGTCGCGCCGCGTTCTGCCGCGGCCGCAGTCGACTGTGTAACTGCCTAGAAATTTTGGGGACTAAAGTGTAAATCGGGGGAAACTTATCCTAACCCTTTATAAACTCAACAAACTCGCCCAAGCTAAAAAAAAAGCTTGTTTTTACACTGAATTGGAGGCAAGAACAAGTGTGATAAGAGCAATCAACCATTAGAGCTTTTTTCAATCTTCTCTTTGTTATTTCAATTGCATATTATGAATACTTTTTAGTTTCATTTTGCTTTGCTATGAGTAGCTAAATACTTTGTCTAGGGTTTTGATGGAACCTATTGAAGGACGAACTTCGTGTTATGTTAATATAGTTTCCCCGGTTTATTCTCTATTTGTTCAACTACGTACTTGTTGTAGTTAATTGATAGGATCCTCAATTAGTTATGCCTATTTAGTATGTATTACTAGGGAGAGAGTGCATATTTAGGTAATTGTTGAACAACACCACTCCCAAAGTATATGAGGGATCAATAACCGAGGGTTTAAAGGTAGGATTAGGGATAACGAAGCCTTGGGTGCGATCTAAAGTGAGCCGTATTAAAAGCCAACTAACGTAACTTGAGGGAGTGCGTCTAATAAATTATCGTGATTACTCAGGAGAGATTTACGGTAATAAGAGTGCTCATGATCGATAGAGGCAATTAGTCAAATCTATGTGAAACATAACAGGAAGGGATTCCATCAATAGGGGAAATCATAACCTTAGGTCCTTCTATTACTTGCATACAACCTAGTCATAGTTAGCTTTTAGTTACTTGCTTTCATTTAGTTATAGTTAGTAAAAACATCTCCAATTGTTATTCAAAATATGTAGAAAGTTGATTACGAAGAATTTAGCGAATCTAACAAGAGTAATTGGTAGGTTAATTCCATTGGATTCGACTCTAGGCTAAATACTCGGATTACATTTGCAGTGACCGCTTTGTCCTTTTTATAAGGCATAATTGGGCGTGATCAAATTGTATAACTTTGTATGGTGTTGTTTTGTTGTTTGGTATTGTTGGTTTATGTTAGTTAACTTTGACTTGGCCCGAAGACGGACACATCTCCATGGGTCTCTTGGGGATATAAGTCGAACAATAAAAAACAAATAGAAACAAAAACAAAAGATTTTCGTTTGATTAGGTAGTGTATCAACTCCCCCTTGGTTTTTCTTTAAACCACGGTTCTTTTCCAAGGGTTTTTAATTGAACCAGATGTAGTTAGTTTTTCTTCTTAGTTTAGAAAGTCTTGGGCGAGAAACAAAAAATGAAAATAGGGACCTTTAACTCTATGGTACCTTGAATAAGACTGGTTTAGTGTGACACTTAGGCTCTTTAGTTGACTCAAAGAAGGCCTTAAATTGTGTGTTCTGAATGGCTCAAGTACTTAGTACAGAGTGTCTGATGATCCTAACTGGATCGAGTCATGTACCGTGTGTGAGTAAGGCTTTCTGTATTATGTGTTAATATTCAATGCCTAGAACTTGCCCTGTGTGTGTGCAAAGCGTAATGGTAGCCTTGTTTGGTCTGGAAAGTGATATAGGTGTTTCTTTGCTTGACCCTTCTATGTATGCTTGTTCCCACCTAACTGTGTATACCCTAGTCAACCCCGTTGAGTCTGTAAGCCCGTTTTGTTGGAAACTACATTACAAGCCTAACCCGAGTTTAAATAGCCTATCTTGTTGAACCCTATCACCTCTTAGAAGCACTCAAAGTGTAACGGATATGGAAAAATATAAGTGTGGGTGGTTGGTTGGGCTGTTAAGTGGAATTAAGGGGACAAAAGAAAAAAAAAGAAAAAAGAAAAAAAAGAGAAGCCTCAAAGTGGTGGCACCTATTAAAAGAAAAAGTGTGCTTAAAGAAAAAAAAGAGAAGAAGAAGGGGTAACACAATAATGTAATGGTGGAAGGAAGGTGTGACAAAGTTAAGAGCTTAAAAGTACACAATGTAGTGAAGTGCTTAAGGAGGTGTAGTCACTATACCCAGATGTATCCTACCCGTCCTGCAGCCAATATTACAACCAAATAAAGTCCTATTCGATTCAAGACCGAATGAGCTCGATTAGTCGATTGTTACACTACGGGAAGCCTATGGTGTGTTGTTTGTGGCATAAGAATTTGTTTTGAGGGTGAGTGAAAGATTGTATTCGAATTCCTTAGTGTATGGTTTGTAAACGATATAATTCTCTTTTGTAGTGAGTAGGCACATGATTCATGAAGGGAAGGTAAGTCTGGACCGCTGACTGAGAGTAGGAGAGTTGTTTAGGGGTATTGCGTGGCTAGAAAGGAGCCCACGCTTGAGGCGAGGAGGTTGCACTGAAGTAGTCTATCCATGTGAACTATTCTTGGTATAGAGAGTAGGGAAGTGACCCAATGACGATTAGGCCTATAGAGTGTGGTTTGTTGCTAGAGGACTAGCAACGGTTTAAGTGTGGGGTGTTGATAATAGGCTATATAGACGCTGTTTACACTCCAAATGTACCATACTTTATTGTTGTTTTAAAGGCTAAGTGATAACAAAATACTCTAATTGGTGTTATTTTGCTTTGCAGGGACTAATCCAAGTTTGGAAGTGACTATGGAGTGTATTTTGTTATCACTTGAATACACTAAATATAAAATATCGAATACACTAAATACAAACATTGAATCTAATGAATGCAACAATAAAAAAAATATTGAAACGCACTATATACAAAAGTTAAATACAAGAGTTATATACAACTGAATAAATCATTTTAATTAATTGGGTTGATAATGATGCATGTTAGAATTGATTTTGTTGAGTTATTAGGAGTGTATTGATCGCTGCCGACTCGACGGTACACTAGGGTAGGAAGAGCAGGTCGCAATAGCTTTTACCCGAATAGTGGTTTGGGATCGAATTTCCACAGGGAGCTAATAGTGGAGTTGTAGTGTCTGTTTAGTCTAGAATTGCGGTTGTGCTTCTAATATCACTTCAAAAATCCTTGATTTTGATTTTTATATCTACTATTATAAGACTACTGTTTAGAACTAAATTATGCTACGAGAATATTGCTAAGGTGTAGTTAATATGGAGAAAGGCACTAGGGTCGTGGCATTGCCTAGGTGGCTAATTAACGGGTAGATGCTACTAAGGATAGATTGACATATTTGGGGCTTATGCTATATTCGTTGCACAATTGTACCCACTCTCGCACCTCTCGGTAGAGAGAGTGATTTTGCCCAATTGACTCTCTCGAGACCAATTGGGTAGGCCAATTAGACCAAGTAACTAGGGTTCAAGTAGGGTGATTACTCTCTCGAGATTTAACCCGTTAATTGGGGCTACCATTTCTCATAGGTCCATCCCAATTCCTTGTTGGATAAATTTTGGGGTCATAGACTCTCTTTCTCAAGTAGAGTTAAACCCACCAAGCTAGAATCAGTGTTTGCAACCACCAATCCTTAATTAAAACCTAAAATTAACCCAAATAACAAACACCCAATATCAATCTAACCTTAGATGGCAACACCCATCAATTACCCACACTAGGGTTGAGCCACAACCCTAGCTAGTGAGTTTAGCTACTCATGCTAGATGAAAAAATTAAAGAAATAGATGAAGAAATAAACATATTAATTAATTGCTAGGAAGAAAATACAATATTGAAGAGCAAAAGTGCCAAAAATGGCTAAACTATTCGGTCTCACGAGCTCAGCAGCTTCAGAAAATAAAACTTGACCTAAAAATGGAAAAAGGTCCTATTTATACTGGGCTGGAAAAACTGGACAAAAATGCCCCTGCGGGGTCAGCGCGGACCATGCACACATGACCGCGGCTGCACTGGCTCTTAAAGTCTTGGTTTCTGCTTCTCTGAAGTTGAGGACCGCGGACCGCGTGAAAATGTAGCGCGGCCACGGTAGAAGTTGGCGCAGCCGCACAGAAATGAACGTGGGCCGCTTTGCTTGGAAGGGGTCAAATTTTGGCTCTCTGAATCTCTGCTCCGCGGACCGCGTAAAAGAGTAGCGCGGCCGCGGAGACTGACCACGGACCGCATGGAAATAACCGCGGCCGCGTAGCCTTCCCCTTGAATCTGCCATTCTCTGAACCTCCTAGTGCGGCCGCGTTTACAGTTGCACGGTCCGCACTAGGTCCTCTTTTTCTTATCTTCCTTAGTCTTTGACACTTGAGCAGGTTTCACTCCTTTCTGAATCAATATTTGACTTTCGTTGCTTTGTCGATCAAACCTGCAATCAAGTACAACTTGTGAGGATTTTAGGACTATTTTGTAGCAATTTATAACCAAAGTGTAGGCAAGTAGGGGCATAAAATACGTTAAAATCCTAACTTATCAACTCCCCGAAACTTAAGCCTTTGCTTGTCCTCAAGCAAACAAAATAAGACCCACCCCTTAAAGGAAAATCCAAGTGATTCCAGCTATCCTAAAGCAACCTCAACAAGCATCAAGTGGGACTAACAATTGCCCTCAATACGAATGCATCATTAACACATTTAAACTTTTGAAAAACCATGGATCAAGTGTGACACAAGAGCATCAAGAGTTGACACATTTCATCAAAGAGCTTATCTCAATTACTTTGGTCATAGTGGAACCCAAACTCACACGTCCTCAACTCTCCCTAAGCGAACCTCACTTTTTAGAGTATTAACACACAAATCGAGGTTGATGGATTTTCACTCATCTCTCTCAAGAAGAAGGTCACAAGTCCGGCTCTAGGTACCATATGCTTGCCCCTTATGTAAGTATCCACTAATGTAGGTTTCCTTCAACTCAAGATCCTATAGGGCTTTTGTGGAGTCCTTATGAAGGCTTTTGGGTAAGGGTAGGACATATTTTTATTCAAGTGGGTTCAATCTTCCCTTAAGCACCTTTTTTGATTCATTATGGCACAACTCTCTTGACTCTTTTGAGTATTTCACTTCTTTACAAGGGGTTAGAGAGACACATTGTCACTCTTTCTTATGCAATTCAAAACGTTTCTACTTTTCTACTTTTTTCACACCTTTTTTACTTTTGTTTCCTTTGAATCCCTTTTTATTCTTGTTCACTTTGGACTTTCTTTTTGTCTTTTTCTTTTCTTGCTTTTTCATTGCGTTCCTTTTTCTTTTGCTTTTGTACCTTTCTACCACTTTGTTTCCTTTCTTGTCTCTCCCCCCAAACGTAGACATTTGCCATTACTCAAGGGAAGATTTGGGTGCCAAGAGAGGGTAATCATTTAGAACGGGTATAGGCTTGTAGCTTTGTTCTTGAAAGAAAAGGTTTTAAGGCTCAAAAGGGTTAAATAGGGATCATCTTTTTGGTAGGCTATGGAATTGTTCAACTTAACATTCGGATCAAGGAGAGCCTATAATCACTTGTCAAGTCAAATTTCACCTAGGATTTCGCCTCAACAAATATTCAGGGCAAGTTCTAGACCATTGGCTTTGAACTTGGACTCACAATTCGATTCCTCACCACACACGCTAAGGGATTTCTAAAGACATCGAGTCGAGGGCCCACAATGACCTTAGTTATGATTCAAGCACACAATGGTCCGAAAAGACCACATGATGATTGTTTGGTCAACGCAAGAGTCTCAAGGCCACGTCTTTCACCATCCTAAACACAATATTATGTCTTTGACCATGGGATCAAAGGCAAATGTGTTAGGCCCAAGTGAAGCTTTGCTTGAGGTACCCTTAACTACAACTATCAAAAACAAAAGAAAAATTAAAGAAACACACTCAAACCCTTAAGAAGGTAGTCACTCCATCCATCATCGGGGAGAGCCACCCGGTTCACACAAAACTCCACCCTTGGAAAGAACCGTGGCCTTAAGAAAATCAAGGGCTTATTGAAAGCGTCAAAAATAAAACAAGAGGCTACGAACCTAGCTATAAAGCTAAAAACGAATTTTTTTTGCGAAAATAGAAAATAGAATGAATATTTACAATAAGGGATTAGAATATACAAACGGGGATGAATATATACAAAATGTAACTTAACTTTATATACAGACCAAAATAGAAGATAAAAAGTACTGAATTTAAAGTTATATACATACCAAATAGAAAATCAACCAAAAGGAATAAAAACTGAGTCAAATATGTACGATCATCCAGATAGTCATCAAAAAAGTAGGGCGCACCCCCACGAATAAAAGCTGGCATTGTCCCCAATGCCAACTACCAAAATAAGCATCAAACAAAAAGTCATAGCAAAGGATATAGGGGCTCCCTAAGCCTGGTCCATCTGTATGGGGTCATCTATGGTCCCCAAGTCCTCCGTATGTGCGGGAGCCTCAGACTGGCTCCTGGCCTCCTGCTGCTCAACTGCTGGGACTGGAGCCTGCTCCTGGACCGGCTGTATGACTGATGCATCCTCATGCAAAGTGGAGGGGGCCTCCTGTGGGACTGCCACCTCAATAACCGCATCCGCTGTGCTGGGAAGCTTCTTTTTCTTCCTAAGCTGCCTGGGTACCTGCTCCTGTTCTGGCTGTGGCACTGGTGCTGCTGCTGGAGGGGCTGGATCCCCAAATAACAAGTCTAAAGGCATCTGATCTGCCAATTGCTTGTCCACATCTTTCCGCAGCTCTTTCACAGAGTCTTTGGAAGCCCGTGACCTCCGCATCTTTCTGTGCTCCTTGGCAAGCTCCTTCAGAGCCTTGCCATGTGACTCCACTGCTGCAGATAGGGTAGCCTGAGTCTTCAGAATCTTTTCCTGGTTCTCCAGGAGCTTCTTCATGGTATCCTCAATGGAATGAGGAATCCGAGCTGGCTGAGGTGCTGCCTGGGCCTGAATAGTGGAAGACAAGGTGGACAACTTGGATGTCGCAGCTGACATCCAGTTGTTCAGGTTAGCCAAAGTCTGACTCAGCTGATGGGCAGTGAATGGATGAGTCCTAGAAGATGGCACTCTAGGGCCTGCTGAAGTACTGGGACCAGCAGAAGAAGAAGGTCCTGGAAGCAAGTCCTCAACTGTCGTGGCAGCAGGTATGGCATAAGGTTCGGTAGAAGGCTCGGTAGAAGGCTCCACCGCAACTGGCTCCTCAGACTGGCCAGTTAGGGCAGAGGAAGGTGGCTTGTAGTTTTTGGATTTAGGGTTGTCCGGACCCTGCATACTGTACCAAGAGTAAGGAGCCACAGGCTTGGTCTTGACATCATATCTCCTCTTCTCCACCTCCAGATCCCTGAAATACATTGATATGGTGTTGGGAAAAGGATAATTCCTGTCATGCTCTTGCCCCACCGCTCAAATCACACGGGACATCACATTGCCCATGTTGATAGGGTACCCAACCATAATAGATGCAACCAGAACTACTCGGGTGAGTGGAATGGTATGGTCATGAGTAGAAGGGTCAAGCCGACTGCATACAAATGTCAACCATCCTCGAGCCTCAAAGCTGATTGTCTTCCTGAATATTTTCTTCCCTGCTTGCAACCACTCTGGCACAGTACCTGGGATTGCCAAGTACTGGGCCAACCACAGGCGGACTTCCTCACCCATTTCCAACTTTGCTAAATAAAGGGACTCATCTTCATCACTGAACCCCAAATACTCATTTAACGATCTCCCATCAAACAACACTGTTTTGTTTCTAACTTTGGTCACCTTGGTATCCTTGACTATGTGAGCGACATTGGAGTAGAACTCTCTGACCATGTGCTCGTTAGCATCAATGCACCTCTCCATGAAGAACTCCCAGCCCCATCTTGTTTTGAACTCTCTCTGCACGTTCGGGTTGTGGGGTAAAAGGTCAGTGTCAATAAAAGTCCTCTCCGGTATCAACTTCCTCAACGGCCACTATTCCCTAAACTTATGAAATGCCACTTGACTGACAAATCGATCCTCCCAAACTTCAGGCTTCCTAGTTCTCTCAATCCCCCCAATCTGAGGTTCACCTCCCTCACTTGGCCTGCACACTCCCCAGATAATGAAGCTGTGGGGGAGGTGGAGTATTGCTCACTACCAGCTGCGGACTCGTCAGAAGAATCCGAGACTACGGTCACTGGTCTTTTGGAGGTGGTTGATGGTGAAGGTGTATCAGCTAGGTGGAGGGGGTCAGTTATATGTGTTGGGACTGAATCGGAGGAGATATCTTTAGAGGGCACATACTCACTCCCCGATGAATGAGATGCAGCCTTATCAGCAGCTCGTATCAATTTGCGGGTCTTTTTGATGTTCTCCCGAAACTGGGGAGTGTGTTTTGCAATTCGCTTTCCTTTACCCCCTCGGGAGGAACCACGTCTCCCGGGTTGTTGTGATTGTTTGGCGCCCCTTTGTTTTACCATTATCTGCAAATATAAGCATCTAACATTGTTAGTTTAAGCACATGCAGTGAAACAAGTGAATCAAATAGATTGCAGAGATAATATCAGTACACAGCAGCAGAAAAGATTGCAGAACCTAGCACCACGGACCGCTCAAACTTGACCGCGGCCGCGTTAGAGGCATCGCAGACCGCACAAACTTGACCGCGGTCCGCGCTAGGCAAAGGCCCAAAATTCACACCCTCTGAATCTCCCATCGTGGTCCGCACAAAAATGCAACGCGGCCGTGGTGGGCCATCGCGGACCGCACAAACATGAATGCGGCCGCGCTGGAGACTATTACCTTTCAATCACAAAAGCACCGCGGTCCGCACAAAATTGCAATGCGGACCGCGTAAGGGCAGCGCGGTCGCGCAAAAGTGACCGTGGACCGCGCTGAGCTAGGATTTATGGGTACTAAGTTAGGGGTGCATGTTTTGCCATTCTTGTTCAAGTTTTTACATCATCTTTGTCCCTACTCAGTTCACCCATTGATTAAGCCTATTCAATGCATTACCCTGGTTTTAAACTAACCTAAACTAACAGTTAAATAAAAAGAAGAAGCTAAACTACTGAACAATCCATAAAAAATGAAAATAAGAAATCAAGTAATCACAAGTGCATGAAATGTTACCAAGTCTGTGAAGATGGAATGCAATTAGTCCAAGAAAAGTAGTCTCAGAAGATAATGAACAGTGTCCTATAGCTCTGAGTGTTCAAAGTGCGAAAAGGGTAAAATGAAGCCCTAGGGCTCTATTTATAGAAGAACTGGGGGCCCCACACTTACCTACCAGCGCGGCCGCGGACCGCGCTGGGTTTCAAAATCCGAAGTTTCAGAAGGCAACCTCGCGCGGCCGCACAGAAATGTATCGCGGACGCGAAGGTCCACCGCGGACCGCACAAATTTGACCGCGGCCGCGGTGGAAAACTTCAGAGAGCATGCATTTTAAACATGCCAGCGCACACCGCACAAAAGTGCACCACGGTCCGCACTGGCAACTTCAGAGACTACCGGTGTTTTTATTCCTGTGTTTTGCACTGCTTCAACACAATCCCTGCAACATATCACAAACAATTAGCTCAAAAATCCAAAACTACAAAGAAAATCAACGATAAAGAAAAAGACATGGGTTGCCTCCCAAGAAGCGCCTGATTTAACGTCGCGGCACGACGCATGTTACCATCACATCACTTCAAATGAATGAGTTCCATCACGTGGCTGTCATCAAACTTCCCCAAAAAATGCTTGACACGATGCCCATTGACCCGGAAAACTTCACCATTCTTGTTCATGAGATCAAGAGCACCAAACGGAGTCACACATACAACTTCAAATGGCCCACTCCACTTTGACTTGAGCTTTCCCGGAAATAACCTCAACCGGGAGTTGAAAAGAAGAACCATATCACCAACCTTGAACTCCTTTCCCCGAGCATATTTGTCATGAAGTTACTTCATCTTGTCCTTATACAAGGACGAGCTGGAGTAAGCATGAAATCTAAACTCATCAAGCTCATTAAGTTGCTCAACACGGAGATTCGCTGCAACATCCCATTCCAAGTTCAACTTTCTCAAGGCCCACATAGCTTTGTGCTCCAATTCTACCGGAAGATGGCAAGCTTTCCCAAACACCAATCGGTATGGGGACATACCAATTGGGGTCTTGTAAGACGTCCGGTAAGCCCATAAAGTGTCATCCAACTTTTTCGACCAATCTGTTCTATTAGCATTTACCGTCTTGGACAAGATACTCTTTATTTCTCGGTTGGAAACTTCCACTTGACCACTAGCTTGGGGATGATAGGGGGTGGTCACTTTGTGATTTACTCCATACTTGGCAAGCAATGAATCAAAAGCCTTGTTGCAAAAGTGAGACCCCCCATCACTAATGATAGCACGAGGGTACCAAACCTTGTGAAGATACTCTTTTTCAAGAATGCTACAACACTTCGGGCTTCATTGTTGGGTAAATCCACGGCTTCCACCCACTTTGAGACATAGTCCACCGCCACGAGAATATAAGTGTTCCCACAAGAGCTCACGAAAGGACCCATGAAATCGATGCCCCAAACATCAAAAATATCCACCTCGAGAATCGTATTGAGAGGCATATCATCCCTTTTTTGAAAATTCCGCCGGCCCTTTGGCATGCATCACATATCTTTACCAAGTCACTAGCATCTTTAAACAAAGTCGGCCGATAGAAACCGCAACTCAA
>NC_031995.1:62876233-62890909 GCF_001879085.1 Nicotiana attenuata | reverse complement strand
CAAGTATCTACGAACCCCTTCAAGTGCTTGTAGGCATTCTGGTCGGAGGCGCCCGTAAAATACCCTCTTTGCTCGAGCAAGGTCAACATAACATTTGTGATTTGAAAGTTCCCCGCCCGGATTCGGGGAGGAACAATGGCACTTGCATATCCTTGATTTGGCAGCACCCTTGGTACCGCTCTTGGAGGTGGCGGAGGAGGGTCTGGAACGTTGTCATTTATATTGGCCTGACGGCCTCTTCTTGGTCCGGGAGGTACAAGAGGCATCTCCTCATCTCCAATATCCTCTACCTCCTCCCCCGCGATCACGTTTCCAAGAGGGTCGTTTCCATTTAAAGCCATAGTACCTGAGTAATCGACACAAAAAAAAATTAGTAAACAAGAAGGAAAGAGAAGCAAAACACAAAAACTAACCAAACAGATAGTCAACACCGTAAGCTCCCCGGCAATGGCGCCAAAAAGTTGATCGCTGCCGACTCGACGCTACACTAGGGTAGGAAGAGCGGGTCGCAATAGCTTTTACCCGAATAGTGGTTCGGGATCGAATTTTCACAGGGAGCTAGTAGTGGAGTTGTAATGTCTGTTTAGTCTAGAATTGCGGTTGTGCTTCTAATATCACTTCAAACATCTTTGGTTTTGATTTTCATATCTACTATTATAAAACTACTGTTTAGAACTAAGTTATGCTACGGGAATATTGCTAAGGTGTAGTTAATATGGAGAAAGGCACTAGGGTCGTGGCATTGCCTAGGTGGCTAATTAACGGGTAGATGTTACTAAGGATAGATTGACATATTTGGGGCTTATGCTTTAATCGTTGCACAATTGTACCCACTCTCGCACCTCTCGGTAGAGAGAGTGATTTTGCCCAATTGACTCTCTCGAGACCAATTGGGTAGGCCAATTAGACCAAGCAACTAGGGTTCAAGTAGGGTGATTACTCTCTCGAGATTTAACCCGTTAATTGGGACTACCATTTCTCATGGGTCCATCCCAATTCCTTGTTGGTCAATTTTGGGGTCATAGACTCTCTTTCTCAAGAAGAGTTAAACCCACCAAGCTAGAATCAGTGTTTGCAACCACCAATTCTTAATTAAAACCTAAAATTAACCTAAATAACAAACACGCAATATCAATCTAACCTTAGATGGCAACACTCATCAATTACCCACACTAGGGTTGAGCCATAACCTTAGCTAGTGAATTTAGCTACTCATGCTAGATGCAAAAATTAAAGAAATAGATGAAGAAATAAACATATTAATTAATTGCAAGGAAGAAAATACAATATTGAAGAGCAAAAGTGCCAAAAATGGCTAAACTATTCGGTCTCACAAGCTCAGCAGCTTCAGAAAATAAAACTTGACCTAAAAATGGAAAAAGGTCCTATTTAAACTGGGCTGGAAAAACTGGACAAAAATGCCCCTGCGGGGTCAGCGCGGACCGCGCAAACATGAACGCGGCCGCACTGGCTCTTGAAGTCTTGGTTTCTGCTTCTCTGAAGTTGAGGACCGCGGACCGCGTGAAAATGTAGCGCGGCCACGGTGGAAGTTGGCGCGGCCGCATAGAAATGAACGCGGGCCGCTTTGCTTGGAAGGGGTCAAATTTTGGCTCTCTGAATCTCTGCTCCGCGGACCGCGTAAAAGAGTAGCGCGACCGCGGAGACTGACCGCGGACCGCGTGGAAATAACCGCGGCCGCGTAGCCATCCCCTTGAATCTGCCATCCTCTGAACCTCCTAGTGCGGCCGCGTTCACAGTTGCGCGGTCCGCACTAGGTCCTCTTTTCCTCAACTTCCTTAGTCTTTGACACTTGAGCAGGTTTCACTCCTTTCTGAGCCGATATTTGACTTTCGTCGCTTTGTCGATTAAACCTGCAATCAAGTACAACTTGTGAGCATTTTAGGACTATTTTGTAGCAATTTATAACCAAAGCGTAGGCAAGTAGGGGCATAAAACACGTTAAAATCCTAACTTATCATGTATCATGCTAATTGATATTATTTCTGTTATTAGAAAGCTGGACAAACCTATTTTTAAGGTGATTGTCGTTACTGTATTCATGAATACATGACGCGAATACATACGCGTACAACTGGACTGCCCTGATGTAACGACCCGGCCGATCGTTTTGAGAGTATTAGCGCTATCCCCTATCTATTGTTCCCTCTATTTTATTTTAAGCTTATGTGACTTGCCGGTAGGATTTGTTTCTAATTTCGGAGTGAAATAGGACACTTAGTCCCTAAGATGGAAGCTTAAGTTCTTGGAATTTGGTCGTAGTTGGAATTGTGAGAAGACAACTCTGGAATGGAGTTTTGTCGCTTCCGTTAGCTCCATTGGGTGATTTTGGACTTAGGAGCATGTCCGGATTGTGATTTGGAAGTCCGTAGTTAAATTAGGCTTTAAATGGCAAACGTCGGATTTTTTGGGAAGTTTGATCGGGAGTGGACTTTTTGATATCAGGGTCAGATTAGGATTCCGGAAGTTGGAGTAGGTCTGTAATATCAATTATGACTTGTGTGCAAAATATGGGGTCAATCGGACGTGATTTGATAGGTTTCGGCATCGGTTGTGGAAGTTTGAAGTTTTGAAGTTTATTAAGCTTGAATTGGGTATGATTCGTATTTTTAGCGTTGTTTGATGTGATTTGAAGGCTAGACTAAGTTCTTTGATATATTAGGACTTGTTGGTATATTTGGTTGAGGTCTCGGGGGCCTCAGGTGGACTTCCGGTGGTTAATAGACTAGAACTAGACTTGTGAGAATTTCTAAAGTTGGCATCAGCTAGTGTAATTGCACTTGCGGAGTCCCCATCGTAGGTGTGAGCTCGCAGAAGCAAGTGGGTGATCGCATATGCGGGGATGATGAGGAAGGCCAGTGGTCGCAGGTGCAACGTGCAAGCCACAAAAGCGGAGCTGCTTCTGTGGAAGTGTGATCGCAGAAGCGGAATAGGTGAGGAAGCTGAGGTGGCCAAGTTTCCCGCAGAAGCGGACGTTTGAGCGCAGAAGCACGTCCACAGATGCAGAGGGTTATGCGTTGGTGCGACACTTGGGAGTTTAAGTGAACTGCGTAGATGCGGAGTCTTCGCCGCAGAAGAGGAATATGGACAACAGGTGCGGCTTGACTTGGCAGAAAAGGGGAAATTTCGAGGGCTTGATCCCATTTCATTTTGGGACTTTGAGAGCTCGGAATAAAGCGAAAATTTGAGGTATTTTTAGAGGAAACATATGGGTAAGGATTCTTAACTTGTTTTTGATTAATATCCACTAATCCAACATTAATTTCATCATTTAATTAAGGTTTTGGGTTAGAAAATTTGGGGAAAAAGTTGGAAAGTTCTTGATCACGCCCAACTATGCCTTACAAAAAGGACAAGCGGTCGTTGCAAATATAATTCGGGTATTTAGCCCAGAGTCGAATCCCACAAGGAATTTACCTACAAATTACTTTTGTCAGACTCACTGAATTCTCCGTAATCAACTTCCCAGATATTTTGAATAACACTTGGTGATATTTCTCCTAACTATAACTAAATAAAATCAAGTAAACTAAAAGCTAACTATGACTGAGTTGTAAACAAATAAGAGAAGGATCTAAGGTTATGATTTCCCCTATTGATGGAATCCCTTCCTGTTATGTTTTGTATAGATTTGCCTAGTCATCTTTATCGATCATGAGCAATCTTACTACCGTAAATCTCTCCCGAGTAATTACGACAATTTACTTGACGCACTCTCCCGAGTTACGCTAGCTGGCTTATATTACATCTCACTTAGATTGCACCCAAGGTTTCGTTATCCCTAATCCCACCATTAAACCCTCGGTTATTGATTCCTCATATACTTTGGGAGTGGTGTTGTTCAACAATACCTAAATATGCACTCTCTCCCGAGTAATACATATTAAACAGGCACAACTAATTGAGGATCCTTTCAATTAACTACAACAAGAACGTAGTTGAAAAAATTATTAAAACAACAAGAAGTTCATCCCTCAACGGGTTCCATCAAAACCTTAGACTAAATAATTAGCTACTCATATTTGTGTTCATAATAACAACAGCAAATTCATCATGAATGATAAAAACAAAAGGAAGAAAGGTAGAACTCGATGTCGAATTATCCTCCTTGCCTCTTGCCTCTTTTTGCCTTGCACAAAACTATGAAAACCTTGATATCCTCTTTTTGGGTGAGCTGGACCTCTTATAGGTTAAGTGGAATTGCCTCCAAACTTCCAAGTTCACCCCTGAAATTTCTGCGTTTCGAATTGACTAGTGCGGCCGTGCATATAGTGTTCTACACTGTCCCGTTTCTTCTGCTCTAGCGTGGCCGCGCTAAGGCCGCGCTTGGCCCACGCTAGAGTGGATCAGCTCTTTATCTCCTCTTTTCTTTCTTCTTTCACACGTACTCAACTCCGAGGGGCTTTCCTTGCTTTAATTTAGCTCCAAACACTGTCCTAAGTCCTCACAAGCACGACTTGCTCCTGCAAAAACATAAAATTCACAATTAGAGCCATTTTATCGTCATTTAGCCTTCCTAGAACAGTGAAGCATAGTCAAGTTGGGGCATAAATAGTCGCCAAACTACATGAATCTAGCCTATTATCAGTTCTTATACAAAATTTTGGGGTTTTTGATTGAGATTTTGACACCGGATTTGAGTAAATTTGGTATGGGTGAACTCGTGGTTGAATGGGTATTCATACTTTGTGACTTTTACCCGATTTCGAGACGTGGGCCTGGTTCAACGTTTTGAGGCGAATTTCTAATTTCTTGCTAAAGTCCTGATTTCATTAATTATATTAGTTTCTTATAGTTATATTTATGGTATGTAATTGCTTTTGAAATCTGTGCAGCATGCTTAGTTGAATTCATGTCTTTCCTTGATTTTGTATTTAGTCTTTAAGTGTAGGATTTCTTGCTGTAAATTTGTTGCTCCTTAATTTATGAGTTTTGTATTTACTTTTGGGATTACGAGGCGGTACCTCGGGAGATCCCCTGTTGCCTATTTACTTTTGGGATTACGAGGCGGTACCTCGAGAGATCACATGTTCCCTATTTACTTTTAGGACTGCGTGGAGATACCTCGGGAGATCCCCTACTGCATATTTACTTTTGGGACTACGAGGCGGTACCTCGTGAGATCCCCTGTTGAGTATTTGCTTTTAGAGTACGAGGCGGTACCTCGAGAGCGCCCCTGTTATTATCTCTATATGCTCTGTTGTTACCCCTCTGTAACTTCTCATTATTAAATTCTCTGCCTTTACATTATATTGTTATATCTTCTGCCTTAATTAGTATATTCTAGAAGAGCCCTGACCTGACCTCGTCACTACTCTACCGAGGTTAGGCTTGACACTTACTGGGTACCGTTGTGGTGAACTCATGGTACTCTTATGCACATGTTTTGTGTGCATATCCAGGTACCTCCTACCAACCCTTCTATTTATAGAGAGTCGTGTTGCTGCTACGGAGACTTCAAGGTATATCTTCCAGCGTCCGTAGACCTCGGAGTCCCCCTCTATCCTTTTATATTGTTTCTCCTTTATTTTCCTAGATACTGATGTATAGAGACAGCTAGAACAATTCCTTAGAGCTTGTAACTTGTGACTACCGGGTCTTTGGGAGTTGTTTATACTCGGAGTTGTTTATTTTTACTTGTACATGCCGAGCGACAGTTTTCCAGTTTTATCTATATATACCTGTTGATGATGAGGTTTAGTCGTTAATTCTGTTGTTATTTCAGTTATTCCGCAACTATTAGGCTTACCTAGTCTTAGAGACTAGGGGCCGTCACGACATCTTACGGAGGGAGATTTGGGTCATGACACCTAATTTTTAGGCGCTTTTTACTGCTGTATTCATGAATACAGTAACGCAAAAATAACAAATACACTACCGTAACAAGTGAATAGTTGCTATATATAGGAAGTAATTATGTATATGGTAGCTCTAGGAAGTTAATAGCCACTAAACAATAGTGGTTTCTTAAAATTCCTCATCTTTTAATGGCGTGAGATTTTTTGGGGGAAAGTCGTGCGGGGTGGGCCCAAAGAGACAATATCGCACCATATAACTTTTACTCCCTTCACGATGTCGTTCTTCAAGTAGAACTTTGCATCAGCGAAGTATGCCTCGGCTTCAGCAAACGGCTTGTCGTCAGCAAATATCTTCTTTTCGACTCCATATTTATTATATTTCAAATATTGGTAGTAAGTTGATGGGACAACTTTGTTCTCGTGTATCCACGGCCTGCCAAGCAACAAACTGTATGAAGTCTTTGCATCAATCACATGCATCCATGTAGTTGATTGCATATCTCCCATGGTGATTTCCAGTTTGATAGCTCGTATGGCCCTTTGTCCCCATTTATTGAAACCTTGAATCGTCAATCGGCTTTCAGAAAGATCTTCAGTTGAGATGTCGAGTTCTTTCATTATGCGAATGGGAAGAATGTTAACTGTAGATCCGTCATCTATTAAGATTCTATTTATCCTCCACTCGAGCACATAACCCACCATAAGGGCGATTGTGCGGTGTCTCACCAAGTAGGAGATCGTCTTCATGGAATGTGTTTTTTGCATTACAGACATCTGCTTCATGGAAGGAGGACTCAACAAGACTATTAGACAGTGATAGAGACGGTGTTGATGTGACTTTGTTCTTTTCCTCTTCTTCTTTATCAGAATTACAATACAAGGCCTTGTCATCATCATCAGAATCCTCATGCGAAACATACTCAGCAAGAATTCTCCCAAAGTTACCGGGTGGCGTGGCTTTTGGTGATAGTGTGTCTCTATCTCCACCTTCTTTGGGTTCTTAACCATTTTTTGCTTCTTCGGTCTTCTCACCATCTTATTCCTCGTAGGTTGCTTCGTTGATCCTTTTTGCGGACTCAATTTACGGCGTCTTCGACGAGTCACCAGGGTCTAACCTTCTTCATCAGGTTGATCATCTTGGACTTTGTCATCTTCCAACAATTCTTCATCTTTATTCCCTTCATAGGTGCATATCTCAATCGGATCGAATGAGCCAAAGGAAATTGACACATGGTTTGTGCTCGCCTTTTCGTCTTCAAGCTCGATCTTCTTTTGACGAGACAAATCCATAACTTTTTCCTTGAAGACAAAGCACTTCTCAAGAGGGTGACCTACAAGACGATGGTATTTGCAGTAATTTGAATCATTGCTTTTTCTAGTTTTATCTGGCCGCTTCATCTCTGGCAGCTCAATAAGCTTTAGCTCGAGGAGTTCTTCAAATATCGCAGGCACACCGGAGTCTTGAAATGGTTACTCCTTTTCTTGCATCTCTTTGAGAGTCGACTTTCGATTTGCATTATCTTGAGAGGAAGTTGTTTTCATACTCTATTTCTTGCTCACCTTGGTAGTAAACATCAAAGGAGTGGCATTGACGTTCATGGATTCTTTGCTTTCATTCTTGGGTATGAACTCGCTCCATTTCTTGACTTCTTGCTTATCTCTTCCCTTCCAAGGTTCGTAGATGGGCAGCCCTTCATTTCCCGCAGAAGCCATGCTCAACTCCATATCATGAGCACGGGTGGCAAGTTCTTCAAATGTCCTAGGCTTAATTCCTTGCAAGATGTAACGAAGTCCCCAATGCATTCCTTGGATGCACATCTCTATACCAAAACTTCGCTTAGCCTATCTTTGCAGTTAAGGCTTGCATTCCTCCATCGCTTGATAAAGTCAATAACTGGTTCATCTTTTCTTTGGCGAGTGTTTGTAAGTTCCACCATGCTCACAGTACGCCTCGTGCTATAAAAGCGATTGAGAAACTCTTCCTCCAATCCCAACTATCAATAGATCTAGCTCGAGGTCCGTGTACCAATCAAAAGCATTCCCCTTTAGTGAGGGACGAACTGCTTAACAAGGTAATCTCCATAAGCCCCTACATTGTTGCATGTCTCAACAAAGTGCGCGACATGTTGCTTTGGATTTCCCTTGCCGTCGAACTGCTGAAATATGGGAGGTTGATAGACAGCAGGCATCTTCAAGATATTGATTCTTGTAGTATACGGCTTTGTGAACGTGAGAGAAGACTTTGAAGCGACCTCATACTTATCTTTGATAGTTCCCATAGTGAATTCCTTCAATTATTCGATGGGAATTGATCCTTCGAAGGAGACATGAAGTTCTTTGGCGGATGACACTTGTTTTGTTGGAGGATCAGCCTTCTCGTGGACTTAAGAGAGCTTTCAAGGTACATGACTTGATTCTCCATCCATCATGCTTTCAACTATACCTATTAGTTTTGGGATACAGACATCCTGATCTTGAGCATACTTTGTTAAGCCATCAATTGCCTTTATCAGGTTTGCGAGTTTCTCCTCCATTGTCTAAGTGTTAGTCATCATTGCCTCCATGATTATTGCAGATGATGAAGAATAATCTATACCTTCCACGAATTGAACTCAGTTTGGAACACGTCAAGTGGCGAGATTAGCGTAGAGCCAACACTTAAAACTTCATCATCAGGTTGGGTAAGCCGACTCTTCGTATTGTATAAAGTAAGTTGAGCAAGATCTTTCTCCACAACTTCTGCAATATTATCTCCTCTCTCTGATTTGCTAGCAGAGGACCTTTCTTCTTCGTATGATAAAGATCTCAAAGCATGCATTGGTGCAGACGACACTTGGAGTGCTTGCTGTCCCAAGACGCTCGCCTTGCTTCGGGTGATTGGCCCAAGACTCCCCATAGTAGCGTTTAGGATATATACTTTCAACGTTAGAAGAAAACTTGGAGCCTGCAACTTTTGAGTCGATCTTCTTTGAAGCCATCTTAGTGATCTTGAATGTTGAGAGTTGAGAAGAGATGAGAGGTAGAGATGATCCCACTGGGCGTGCCAAAATTTGTAACAACTAAATTTCGCTCATGAAAAATAATAATCAAGACAAGAAATATAGCGACAAATATATACTTGATTTCAAGTGATGGGGTGATAATCTCTAAAATATCTCCAAATCTAAAGAGATGTAGTCCTATGATGATAGGCTATAATTACGTATTTTAGTCGCTTATTACACTCTAATTTACTACACTTTAATTGAGTTTGCGCTTTAATCGCTAGTGTTTTGCACTAACGGTGTGTTTTATGCCTTGTAGGAGTGATTCCGAGATATATAGATGTTATGAAATGAATTCAAGTGATTTGGAGCTTTTAAGTCTGAGTAAAAGCCCAAGGAATTAAGCCGGGATCATATTCGGGGATCAACGGATCATAAAACAACAAAACGAAGACTCGAGTAGGCATATTGCACACTTTCTAGTAAAATACACATAATTGTATTCTCAGAATTCCATTTGGGCTCCACAATATATGGTTGGAAAGCTAATTCAAAGGGCTATAACTTTTATGTTTTACGTTTTTTCAAATTCCAGACGGAACAGGGTCAAAAATGCGATTGAAACTACAACTGCGGACCTGACGCGGCAGAACACTGCTGCAGATTCTGAAGGCCACTCCGGCCGCGGTCCTGGCGTAACCGCGGTAGGACCGCGGCAGGACGCGTAAATTTCAGGGACTAAAGTGCAAAAACGATATTTTAAGCCCTAAACCCTATATTAAACGAAGGAAGCCGGCCAAGAAAGGGGAGAATGATTTTTGGAAGTGAAAAACATCAGAAGGAAGGGCAAGAGGCAAGGAGGATCATTGGGCATTAATCTTTAATCTTCTTCTTTGTTCTTTTACCTTTGAATATGAATTCTTTTGTGATTTTTGTTATTTTCATGAGTAGCTAACTTTTCTAATCTAAGGTTTTGGTAAAACCCGTTGGGGATGAATTGGTTGTTATAAGTAATATAGATTTGAATTAGTTTAATCTCTATTTGTTCAACTATGTTTTGATTGTGGTTAATTGAAAGGATCCTCAATTAGCCGTTCCTATTATTATGTATCTGCTTGAGAGAGAGTGCATATTTAGGTAGTTGTTTGAACAACATCCCTCCCGGAGTATAGGCGAGAGTCATAACCGAGGGTTTAGAGGTTGGATTAGAGATAACGATACCTCGGGTGCGATCTAAGTGAACTGTAATGCGAATCTAGCTAGCGTAGCTTGAGAGAGTGCGTCTAGTAAATTATCATATTTGCTTGAGAGAGATTTATGATAGCTGGAGAGTTCATGATTGATAAAGGCAACTAAGTCAACGCTATAAGAAACATACAACCAAGGAAATCAACAACGGGGGAAACCATTACCTTAGACCTTTATTCTAATTGTTTACAATTCAAGCATAGTTAGTTTTCAGTTGTTTATTTATTTTCAATCTTGTCTTCTTGGTGATATTAAACAGATACAGCTAAGCCTCAGTTCTCTGTGGGATTCGACTGCGGACTTTTAGACCAGATTATATTTGCAGCGACCGCTTATCCTTTTTAGGACTAGAGTTGGGCGTGATCATCCTCTAATTCTTCTCATCACAGACGATGATTCAAGAGATTGAGAGCCTGATCTTGAACTTGAAGGATTTCAGATTTGTAGTCATGAACAATTTGAAGGTCGTCACGAACCAGGATTTGGTGTTGGGTTATCACGAACGGAAGATTTGAATCCGCCCGCCTATGATTTGAGTTCGCCTTTGGAATTTGACCACAGACGACGATTGCAGATATGGATGGAGACCTTGATGCTATTCTCGAGAGCTTCTTTAGCCTTTCCTTCTTGCTTACTTGCTTGTCTTAGCCTTCTCCTTTGATCCCTTTATATAGGTGTGGGGTGGAGTAATCTCCAAGAATACCCTAGTGGATCATTGGGCTTAGTTTATGGGCCGACCTATTTGATAGAAGACCAATTGACGGGCTAGCCCAATAATACATTGGACTTTTATTTAAATCAATTCATTTTAGATTTAAATAAGGAAAATTTTTATAAAGCACTATCTTTTAGTAGTAATTAGCCATTTATAGATACCATTTGCTATATTACGGATTATAGATACCTTTTATGTGGTTATAAGATGTATTTAAGCTATTGTATTTATGAATACAGTAGCAAAAATAGGCGTGAATCAGGGAAGTCCAGCTAATCAGTTGTTGTATTCGAGTGTATTCGACTGTATTCATGGAGTGAAACATGGGATTACATCTGGACAAATTATTGTATTCACCTGTATTCGACTGTATTCACGGCGTGAAATAGGGGACGACACTGTTTTTAAAAGGGAAAGTGAATCAATTAACATAATAGACTCCTAATATAACTCAACAAACTCAATTATAACACACAAATTTTGTATTTTCAGTTATAAAAAAGATTCTCAACCGAAAAATACCCCAAAAACATAGCAATCTTCAGGAAAATTATATAATACATCTGAATACATAAATTATATTAATTAAAAAAACTTATGAATACATTCATGGCATATAGCGAGACAGTGAATACAATGAAATACATAGAATCCAACGGGATACATTGAAATACAATGAGAAAAAAAGACAGTGAATATAATGAAATACATGGAATACAACGAGATACATTGAATTACAATGAAAAAAAAGACAATGAATACAATGAAATACATGAAAATACATTGACATATATTAACAGAAAATCATCCTACAACATCCATATCTTAATTTTTCCAATTGGCAAGGACGGTATTCACGATATCATAGATCCGCCGTCTTTCCACCCCTAATCTCCGTGCAACATCATCAAGCCCTATGATTTCAATACCTTCCCGATTGTATAAGCTCAAAAAATTGGAACATAGGAGACCGAGAGACTTCTGTTTACGATAATAAGTAGATCTAGAATCTTTTGAAGGATCTGAAGCTAACGACATAATTGTTTTCTTTGAGGAAATTGATTCAACTGTGTGTGTGCGTGTATGGCCAAACTTTGTAAGGATTCTAAAATGGAATCGATATAAAAGAGAGAGAAAACTCCTCTCATAGTAGACAGAGAAGAGCAAGAGTATCGGAAATTTTAATGGGATGGGGAAGAAAATGGGATATATCAAAGTAGAGAGAGAAAGAAAATATTGTAACTGATTAGCGTATTTAGTGGCTTAGGGCTAGGAGGTAACCAAAATTAAATATTTTGTTATAAACCTTAAAAGGTATCTATAGAATATAATTTTTTTAAATGGTATTTATTTAAAATAAATAAGGTGTTAACCTTTGCTATAGGAGGTAAAAATTCCTTTAAATAATCGACCCGATTATACTAGCCCGTAGTATCATTTGGACTAATATGTATTTAATACATTACTTCTGGATTTAAATTTAATAAAATTTTATTAGTCTACCCTATCGTTGGACCGTTTTAGCCTAATAAAATAAATCTTGCCATCATATATAAGATGACATATATGATCGTCTTCTTTGGAGTTTCACGCTGGAAATGAAATCGGAAAATTTAAACTTTGTTCTAAAAGATTACAATTTTAATCTAAACTAATTGTTAATGTTCTTTATATAAGTATGTTATTTCAGCTCAAATCAGAAACTACAAGATTAATTGGTAACAAACTTCTGTATCTCATGAAAGCAGAGTCTGTATTCTCGAAAAGTTAAACAATCACACTTTAAATTTGTGACATTAATATCACGTCTAAAACCTTCTTCTGTTTTTTTTCTTCCTTCCTTCTAATATCAAATTTCTGAAACAACGACCTTTGCGAAAACGGAATATATACTACAAATTGTTTTCACCCTCTCTTCTGTTGCCTTCTGAGATCTTGCGGATGTACTTTATTAATTTTTTCTTTCTAAAATCAACCTTTTTTTTAGGAAATTTAAAACATCATATTTGTATGCACAATTAAGTAAATTATTCCTTCATCTTTTTACCGTGCATGTGTATGATTGCTGATTGGCAACGGAATAGTTTGGTACTTAATAAAGACGATAACAAAAGAACCTGGCCGTGATATACATGCGATTGCATTGATAGACTTCTAATGAAATATATGATGAATTAAATCAATAATATAATAACAATTCACGATTTTCTTGTAGTGTATATCTAAATGTTTAGATTAATTCAAATTTCCAAGCAAATGGAATTTTATATAATTAAGGGTGTGTTTGGTACGAATGAAAATATTTTTCTTGGATTTGAAAAATGAGTAGTCTTATCACTTATTTTTCCATGTCTGGCTGGTGAGTTAAAAAACAATAATTTTTTTTAATGTTTGGTTTGTGAGTAAAAAAAAACTTTAAGAGAATATATAATTTAGGCAAACACTATGAGATGGACGTAGGGGGTTGGAGGGTAGGGGCGGTGGGTGGGGGTGTAGGGGCGGGGTAAGGGGATGGGGATTGGGATTGGGAGTTAGGTGGAGGTTTGGGGTGGGCAGGTGTTGATAGGGGTGGGGGTTGGAGAATGGGAGTTAGGTGTACTGCACTTTAATTGAGTTTGAGCTTTAATCGCTAGTGTTTTGCACTAATTGTATGTTTTATGCCTTGTAGGAGTGATTCCGAGCTATATAGATGTTATGGAATGAATTCAAGTGATTTGGAGCTTTAAAGTTTGAGTAAAAGTTCAAGGAATTAAGCTGGGATCGTGTTTGGGGGTCAACGGATGATAGTTAGAGCGAACGAAGACTCCAGTAGGCAGATTGCCACTATCTAGTAAAATAGACATAACTTTTCACTCAGAACTCCAGTTTGGCTCCACAATATACGGTTGGAAAGCTAGCTCAAAGGGCTACAACTTTCACGTTTTATATTTTTTCAAATTCGAAACGGAACAGGGTGAAAAGTGCGCGCCCAGATGCGCGGCCGCGCTAGTTTTAGCGCGCCCAGAAACAGAACACTTGTCAACTAGCGCGCCCAGATGCGCGTCCAGGTGCGAGACCGCGCTAGTTGAGCCCGGGAAAAGTGTCCTTTTTCACATTGGAGAAGGTATAATTGTTTGGGCCCAACCCTACTTGGTATATATACATGGGAGGACGTTTTTGAGAGGAAAACACAAGCACAGAGCCGCCGTGGAGGCCGGGTTTCATCTTTTCTTCCACCAACTTAGTCTTTTTATGTTTCTTTGTATGATTTGTTGTTTTGCTACCATGTCTATGTGGAGCTAACTTCACGTTCTAGGGTTGTGGTTCTTTCATGACTATTGTTATTCGGATATTGATTTTGATTGCTTAGTTTATCATATTGGTTTATTTATTTAATCCTGCACTTAATTATTTAATTGATTGATCACCAATTGAATACTATCTACGAATCTTGAATTGAACTCGAAAGTGAGAATTCTAGATTGCATATAGGATTGAGTAGAGCAAGTTCTTGAACCTGGGCATCGGGGAACGGATTCGCGGTTAGGATAGACATATACCTAATTGTCTTGCTTGGTTGAAATACAGGAATTATAAATGCGTTCTTGCTGATTCTAACTCCATAAACATATAGGCGTTAGGTTATCTTGAATAGATGAGTAAGAACTCGACAGCTTCTTATGAGCAATATTAACCCTGTCAACCAATAAACTAGATAAATTAGTTAGTCAATTCAATTGAAGAATACAATAGGAATGTTAGATAGCCCGTAACCCTAGATCGTTTTCATTACATTGATATCATAAAAATCTGGTCTTTCTCTATTTAAAGTTCATTATTTATATTTCTTTATTTAATTAGTTTAGAATCAAATATTTCTAGGTTTAATTCTTGTTTAGATAATTAGGATAGTCTAATTTAGTTAATAGTTAAT
>NC_031995.1:62860791-62861277 GCF_001879085.1 Nicotiana attenuata | reverse complement strand
TGTTGCGTTTGCGTAGCACTTCCAGTCCAGGCCTTCGCGTTCGCGTACCATTCCACGCGTTCGCGAAGGGCAATTTTATAACCTTCACTTTTTCTTCTTCGCGAACGCGAGCCTACTTCCACGTTCGCGATGCATTAAATGACTGGACAGTTATAAACAATTCAAAACCGAGGGTTAGCCATTTTTATCAAAACACAAGCTTGGGAGCTCGAATTTGGGAGAAATTTCGAGGGATTTTCGAGGGCAACGACTGGGTAACAATTCTCTACTCTCTTATGCTTAAAACCCACTAATCTAATCATGAATTCCTCCTTAATTTCGGATTTTTGAATGAAAGATGGGTAAAACTTCATAGACCAAATTATTGAGTTTTGAGCGGGTGTTTGACCTCCGATTTGAGAGATTTTTATATGGTTAGACTCGTGAGAGTACGAGGGTTCTGAAAATGTTAATTTCATCCGATTCTGAGACGTTGGCCTGAGGGGC
>NC_031995.1:62813365-62859740 GCF_001879085.1 Nicotiana attenuata | reverse complement strand
TGACAAGTTGGTATCAGAGCTCTAGGTTCATAGGAGTCACGGAACACAGGCCGGTTTATTAGAGTCTCGCTGATCGGTACGACGTCTGTACTTATCTACGAGAGGCTATGTAACTGTTAGGAAAATTTTCATTTCATTTGATTTCCTTGTCGTGCGATATTTTGACATCACAAATTCTGAACTTCTGTCTTCTATTCTCTCACAGATGGTGAGGACACGCGCTACTCGGGATGATCAGGCACCCGCGCCCCCTAGTGCAGCCGTCAGAGGCCGGGGCCGGGGTAAAGTCGACGCGCACGTAGTGCACCCAGAGCATGCCGAGGCACCACCAGCTGATCCAGTCGGAGCCTAGGCACCTGGCACGCCTACTACTGCCACTACTACTCCGGCTCTTTAGGAAACTTTGGCTCAGTTCATGAGTATGTACACCACCTTGGCTCAGGCAGGGTTGCTTCCCCTTGCTGCAGCCACATCCCAGGCCGCGGGAGGAGCACAGACTCCCGCTGCCCGCACTCCTGAGCAGCGAGTGCATGTTGAGCAAGTTCCCGAGATTATTCCCGCACCGCCTGCAGTGCCAGTTCAGCCCGAGGACAGGTCAGCTGCTTCAGAGGACGAGCAACGGAGACTTGAGAGGTTCAAGAAGTATGATCCCCCGGTATTCAGTGGATTAGCATCAGACGATGCCTTGGGATTTCTAGAGGAGTGCCACCGTATTCTTTGCACTATGGGCATCGTAAAGTCTAGCGGGGTTTCCTTCACTGCCTTCCAACTTCGGGGAGCCGCCTATGATTGGTGGCGCACTTATGAGATAGACAGCCCAGCCGAGGCTATCTCACTGACCTGACCCAGTTCTTAGATATGTTCACGAGAGAGTTTGTCCCGTCACGAGTCTCAGGGGCGCATGGCGCGCCGAGTTTGAGCATTTGCGCCACGGTGCTATGACCATCTCGGAGTATGCTATCCACTATAGCAGGTTGGCCAGGCATGCACCGGCCGTTCGGTTGCTACAGTCCGTGAGAGAGTCGCAGGTTCAGTTGAGGGTCGTTATCCCACCCATCAGATCTAGCATGGCTCGAGAGTTGGAGATGGACATTCCTTATCAGCAGGTAGTGAGCATTGCTAGGAGGATCGAGAGTATGCTCGCCGGGGAGCGAGAGGAGAGAGAGGCCAAGAGGTCTCGAGAGTCAGGCCACTACTCTAGTGCTTGTACCCCAGCAGCAGGTCGTCATGGCAGGGGCTATGTGGGTCGCCCCGTCCATTCAGCTCTTCCAGCAGCCAGCAGCCAGCAGCCAGCAGTGCTCCAGCTCCGCTATACCTCAGGAGCCTTACTATGCACCTCCAGTTTCTAGTGCACCTCCTGCGCGGGGTGCTTTCAAAGGTCAGTCCAGCAGACCTAGACCTAGTCAGTCACAACCACCGCATCCTCCCAGAGCTTGTTTCGAGTGTGGTGATACACCCCACATGGTTAGGGACTGCCCCAGACTTGGTAGGGGCGCATCTTCCCAGACTGCTCAGCCACAGCGTGCTTCTCATAGTTCTCAGGCCATGGTCACAGCTCCAGCTGCTACCCTATCTGCCCAGCCGGCTAGGGGCGGAGGTCAGGGAGGTAGAGGTCGCCCTCGAGAGAGAGGCCAGACCAGATATTATGCTATTCCTGCTCGTACCGAGGCTATTGCCTCCGACTCTGTCATTACAGGTATTATACTGGTTTGTCACAGAGAGGCATCGGTTCTATTCGATCCAGGCTCTACTTACTCTTATGTGTCTTCTTACTTTGCTCCATATTTGGGTGTACCTCGAGATTCTTTGAGTGCCCTTGTTTATGTTTCTACTCCTGTGGGGGATTCTCTTGTTGTGGACCGCATTTATCGGTCATGTCTGGTTACTATTCGTGGTTTTGAGACCAGAGCGGATTTATTGTTAATCGGTATGGTCGATTTTGATATTATCTTGGGCATGGACTGGTTGTCGCCCCATTTTGCTATTCTTGATTGTCACGCCACGACCGTGACGCTGGCTATGCCAGGTATTCCGCTGTTGAGGGGAGTGGTACTTTAGATCACACTCCCAGTAGAGTTATCTCTTTCCTTAAAGCTCAGTGTATGGTTGAGAAGGGGTGTGCCGCGTACTTAGCTTATGTGAGAGATGTCAGTGCTGATACCCCTTCTGTTGATTCAGTCCCAGCGGTACGGGATTATCCTGATGTGTTTCCAGTTGATCTTCCGGGCATGCCGCTCGATAGAGACAATGATTTTGGCATTGATCTGTTGCCGGGCACTCAGCCCATTTCCATCCCTCCGTATCGTATGGCTGCTCCTGAGTTGAAGGAGTTGAAGGATCAGTTGCAGGGATTGCTGGATAAGGGTTTTATTCGACCCAGTGTTTCACTGTGGGGTGCTCCTGTCTTGTTTGTGAACAAAAAGGATGGTTCTATGCGTATGTGTATTGATTATCGCCAGTTGAACAAGGTTATAGTGAAGAACCATTATCCTTTGCCTCGTATTGATGATCTGTTGACCAGCTTCAGGGCGCACAGGTGTTTTCTAAGATTGACTTGCGCTCAGGTTACCATCAGTTGAAGATTCGGGAGCCAGATATCCCGAAGACTGCCTTCAGGACTCGGTATGGTCATTACAAGTTCCTTGTTATGTCATTTGGGCTGACCAATGCCCCAGCAACTTTTATGCATTTGATGCACAGTGTGTTCAGGCCATATCTCGACTCGTTTGTTATTGTTTTTATTGATGATATTCTGGTGTATTCCCGGAGTCGGGAAGATCATGAGCAGCACCTGAGGACCGTGCTTCAGACCCTGAGAGAGAAGAAGTTATATGCAAAGTTCTCAAAATGTGAGTTTTGGTTGAGTTCTGTGGCATTCTTAGGCCACGTGGTATCGAGTGAGGGCATTCGGGTGTATCCGAAGAAGATAAAGGTCGTGCAGAGTTGGCCCAGGCCGTCCTCAGCTACAGAGATTCGCAGTTCCCTTGGTCTGGCGGGCTACTACCGTCGTTTTGTGGAGGGATTTTCATCGATTGCGGCCCCTATGACTACATTGACCCAGAAGGGTGCCCCATTTTAGTGGACAGAGGAGTGTGAGGCGAGCTTTTAGAAGCTCAAGACAGCTTTGACTACAGCCCCAATTTTGATATTTCCTACCGGTTCTAGGTCTTATACAGTTTATTGTGATGCCTCGCGGGTTGGCCTCGGAGCGGTACTGATGCAGGACGGTAGGGTGATTGCCTACGCATCCAGACAGTTGAAGATACATGAGAAGAATTACCCTGTCCACGACCTTGAGTTAGCTGCTATTGTTCATGCCTTGAAGATCTGGCGTCATTATTTGTACGGTGTGCCTTGTGAGATCTATACTGACCGCCGGAGTTTGCAGCACTTGTTCAAGCAAAAGGATCTAAATTTGCGCCAGAGGAGATGGTTAGAGTTGCTGAAGGACTATGATATTACTATTATGTATCATCCGGGCAAGGCCAATGTAGTGGCGGATGCCTTGAGTCGTCGGGCGGAGAGTTTGGGGAGTTTGGCATATTTACCAGCTTCAGAGAGGCCTATGGCGATGGATGTTCAGGCCTTAGCCAGCCAGTTTGTGAGATTGGATCTTTCGGAGTCCAGTCGGGTTCAAGCTTGTGTGGTTTCCCGGTCTTCCTTATTTGATCGTATCAGGGAGCGGCAGTATGATGACCCTCATTTGCTTGTCCTCAAAGACAAGGTTCAGCATGGTGATGCCAGAGATGTGACCATTGGCGAGGACGAAGTATTGCGGATGTAGGGTCGGATTTGTGTGCCCAGTGTTGATGAGCTTCGAGAGTTGATTTTAGCAGAGGCCCATAGTTCGCGGTATTCCATCCATCCGGGTGCCGCAAAGATGTATCAGGATTTGAGGCAACACTATTAGTGGGGGCGGATGAAGAAAGATATAGTTGGGTATGTATCTAGATGCCTCAACTGCCAGCAGTTGAAGTATGAGCACCAGAGACCGGGTGGATTACTTCAGCAGATAGAGATTCCGGAGTGGAAATGGGAGCGCATCACCATGGACTTTGTATCTGGACTCCCACGGACCTTAAAGAAGTTTGATGCCATTTGGGTTATTGTGGATCGGCTGACCAAGCCCGCTCATTTCATTCCTGTGTGTACCACTTATTCATCGGAGTGATTGGCGGAGATTTATATCCGGGAGATCGTTCATCTGCATGGTATTCCAGTTTCTATTATTTCGGACAGAGGTACTTAGTTTACATCGCGGTTCTGGAGAGCCGTGCAGCAAGAGTTAGGTACTCGGGTGGAGTTGAGCACAGCATTTCACCCCTAGACGGACGGACAGTCCGAGCGCACTATTCAGATTCTTGAGGATATGCTCCACGCATGTGTCATTGAGTTTGGATTGTCTTGGGATCAGTTGTTGCCATTGGTGGAGTTTGCTTACAACAACAATTATCAGTCCAGCATTCAGATGGCGTCGTATGAGGCTTTATATGGTAGGAGGTGTAGATCTCCGGTGGGTTGGTTTGAGCAGGGTAAGGCCAGGCTATTAGGCATAGAGTTAGTTCAGGACGCATTGGAGAAGGTTAAGATGATTCAGGATAGACTCCGTACAGCCCAGTCCAGACAGAAGAGCTACGCGGACAAGAAGGTTCGTGATGTTTCGTATACGGTTGGAGAGCGGGTTCTGCTTCGGGTTTCGCCTATGAAAGGCGTTATGAGGTTCGGGAAGAAAGGGAAGTTGAGTCTGAGGTTTATTGGCCCTTTTGAGATTTCGAGGCGAGTTTGGGAGGTTGCTTATGAGCTTGCCTTACCTCCCAGTTTGGCCAGGGTTCATCCGGTATTTCATGTTTCGATGCTCCGGAGATATCACGGTGACCCGTCGCACGTGTTGGATTTTAGTTCAATCCAGTTGGACAAGGATCTATCCTATGTTGAGGAGCCAGTGGCTATATTGGACAGGCAGATCAGAAAGTTGAGGTCAAAGGACATTGCTTTAGTAAAGGTTCAATGGCGGGGTCAGCCGGCCGAGGAGGCGACCTGGGAGACCGACCAGGATATGCGCAACAGTTACCCTCATCTTTTCACTACTTCAGGTTTGTCTTTATGCTCGTTCGAGGATGAACGAATGTTTAAGTGTAGAAGGATGTGATGATCCAGCCGGTCGTCTTAAGAATTAACGCCCCGATCCCCTATTAACTTCTTTCCCCAAGTCTATTTATGCTAATTTGAATTGCCGGGATGTTCGGTTTTGAGTTTCGGAGAGTTTTGGGACACTTAGTCCCTAAATGAGAGCTTAAGTGTTGGAAAGTTGCCCGTAGTCAGAACAGTGTGAAGACGGCCTCGGAATGGAAATCTGATGGTTCCGTTAGCTCCGTTAGTTGATTTCGGGGTTGGGACGTGTTCGGAATGTGTTTTAGAGGTCCGTAGCTGATTTAGGCTTGAAATGCCGAAGTTTGAATTTTTGAAGTTTCCGGTCCAATAGTGAGATTTTGGTCCGAGGGTCAGAATGGAATTCCGGAAGTTGCAGTAGCTCCGTCATGTCATTTGGGATGTGTGTGTAAAATTTCAGGTCATTCGGACGAGGTATGGTTAGGTTTTTGATCGAAAGCGTGTTTTGATAGAATTTGAAGTTCTTAGGCTTAAATCATTGGTTAATTCGAGTTTCCGATGTTGTTTTAGGTGGTTTAAGGGTTGGTACAAGTTTGAACGATGTTATGGGATATGTCCGTAGGTTTGGTTGAGGTCCCGGGGGCCTCGGGTGTGTGTCGGGTGCTCAACAGAGCATTTTGGAGTTGTGAAAAGTTGCAGAAAATCCTTCAGCAGTTGCAGGTCCAATTCCTTCTTTGCGTTCGCGACGCTCCTATCGCGTTCGCGTAGCTCTGACCTTCTTCTTCTTCGCGTTCGTGTCCTCCTCCATGCGTTCGCGTAGTGTAATTTGGGAGGAGGACAAATTTCTTCATCGCATTCGCGTTCAGTGACCCGTGTTCGCGAAGCCCTGTAGTTTCCTCCTTCGCGTTCGCAGCCTAGCCATCGCGTTCGCATAGTTCAATTTGGCCCTAGGGGGCTGAGCCCATTTTATTCATCGCGTTCGCGTCTCTTGTCACGTTCGCATAGCACTGCCAGTCCAGGCCTTCGCGTTCGCGTACCATTCCACGTGTTCGCGAAGGGTAGTTTTACAGCCTTCACTTTTTCTTATTCGCGAATGCGAGCCTACTTCCGCGTTCGCGATGCATTAAATGACTGGACAGTTATAAACAATTCAAAACCGAGGGTTAGCCATCAAAACACAAGCTTGGGAGCTCGGATTTGGGAGAAATTTCGAGGGATTTTCGAGGGCAATGACTGGGTAACGGTTCTCTACTCTCTTATGCTTAAAACCCACTAATCTAATCAGGAATTCCTCCTTAATTTCGGATTTTTGAATAAAAGATGGGTAAAACTTCATAGACCAAATTATTGAGTTTTGAGTGGGTGTTTGACCTCCGATTTGAGAGATTTTTATGTGGTTAGACTCGTGAGAGTACGAGGGTTCTGAAAATGTAAAATTTATCCGGGTCCGAGATGTTGGCCTGAGGGGCATTTTGGTCATTTTACCTAATTTCGCGTCTTAGCTTTAAATTAAATCGTAGAATCAGTTGCTTGAGATGTTATTTATGATATGTAATTGAATTGAATAGATTTGGGCCATTTGAAGTTGGATAATCATGGAAAACGTGTGGTTTCGAGTTGATTTTGGAGCCGGTTTGAGGTAAGTGGCTTGTCTAACATTGTGTGGGGGACCTTTCCCCTTAGGATATGATATTTGATAATTGAATGCCTTGTACGTGAGGTGACGAGCGCGTACTTGAGCTAATTGTTGAAATTCCAATTTTACTTTAAATATTTAGACTGAGTTTCTTTCTTATCTTCTTATTCCATTTGCAATTATAGCCTGTGTTAGTTAGAAAAGCATGCTTAGTTGGTCTAAATTGCCTATTTGCTCAAGTTGCTTTGTTTGTACTACGTGAAGCATGTTAGGCTAGAACTACCTGTTGCCTTGTATCGTTGAACTTCATTTCTGGATATCTTCTTGCTGTGACTGCGTATTTACATATGGACTACGGATGTGGGATTCCGGTAGCTCCCCCCTTGTTTGTTTACTTTGGGACTATGGGTTAGATTTCCGATAGATCCCCCTGCACCTTTACTTTGGGACTACGGGTTAGATTCCCGGTAGATCCCCCCCTGCACTTTGACAGCTGAACTACAACACGTTATCCAGGAAGCTCCTTGGACAGTTGATGAAAGGGACTACAGGACGGTATCCTGGGAGATCCTCGTTGTTGGTATTGAGATTGAGTTGTTTTACTCTGTGTTATCTTATTCTCTGAGTGTTAATTATTGCCTTGTATAACTTGTCTTACTTCATAGTTGTACTCATTATTTCTGCTTATTTCATGCTGTTGCAAGACCTATTATTATGTTTATTCACGGTAGGGCCCTGGCCTTCCTCGTCACTACCCAACCGAGGTTAGGCTTTGCACTTACTGAGTACCGTTGTGGTGTACTCATGCCCCTTCTGTGCATGTTTTTCATGTGCAGATCTAGGTAGCTCTACCCAGGCGTATCATCCTTGAGGCGGAGAGACCTAGCAGAGACTTCGAGGTACATCTGCCGCGTCCGCAAACCAGGACTCTCTATCTTATTCTAGCTTTAGCAGTTAGCTTTTCCTTTCGTACTGTTGTTTTAGACATTCTAGAGTTAGAGCAGTGTATAACCTTCCGTTAGCTTGTGTTCCCGTAAGTTTCCGGGTTTTGGGATGATATTGTAGACTTCCGCGTTATTGAGTTGTATGTGCCGAGCGGCATTTATATACAGTTTTCTTTCTAGTTTGTTTAGTTTTAATTAATGGTTCCCGCAAATTATGTTATTTCCGCATTGTTAGGCTTACCTAGTCGCAGGGACTAGGTGGCATCACGACATATTCACAGAGGGCGAATTGGGGTCGTGACACTCGGATGGTCCAAGCTATTAGGCTCAGGGGCATAAGACCTATTAGGCAACCCCCGAGTTTTAAAGGCCACGACCTCCTCCACTTTGGGACTGTTATCTTAGGCAAGCCCGGATAACTCGAGAAAGCAAGCCCACTGGGCGACACCTGAACTAAAAGGCTACGACCATATTAACACAGCTCGAAGACGTCCGAGACCCATAATAAAAACAAGGCCTTCAAAAAGAAAATTTTCATAACCGGTTCTAAAGGCTACCCTCGGCAAACTATAATCTCAACTACTCACTTTAGGAGAAAGTTCCCGGAAACAAAGAACCCCCAAAATGCCTTTAAACAGAATAATGTAAACGCAAGGTTTGTTTGAACCTTCGAACATAACCGAATTATTTTGTGCTAAGAAATTTCGATCTTTGTGAATACAAATAATAAAGCAAAGGGAAAATTCGAAAGTTATGAAAGTGAAAGAAAGCCTTATATATTTATCCAAAATTCTTTTTACAAGGGCCAAAAGGCCCCAATACAAAATTCTACAACTGCCAAAACGGCCTTAAAAAACAAAAGACAAAAACGTTTAAGAGGATCCTAAAAGACCTAGTCTTCACCGGGGGCCACGTCATCACCTTCAGGGTCTCCGCCACTTTCAAGCTCATCCGAATCTTCAGACCCCTCGTAATCCTCCTCCTCGGGGTAAGCCAGCTTCCTGGCCTTGGCTTCGGATACCTTGGCATTATTGATTTCCTCCAACAGGTCAAAACCCCGAGCTTGAACTTCCTCGAGGGCCTCCCTCCAGGATTTCCATTTCACATGCTCCACCATATTTCTCACTTGGTCCTGAGTCGCCTCAGCATCGACCTTATGCTGGGCCACCCTCTCATCAGCCTCGGTCTTGACCACAGCAATCTCCGACTTGGCCGCCTCAAGTTCCTTGGCCAGATTTTCTTGGCCGGAAACTGCCGAGCTCAATTGAGACTGGACCTCCTCAATCTTTTTGCCCTGTACTAAGATTTCTTCATTTGCAGCCAGGATCTGGACCTCAGCCGAAGCCAGTTGTGCCCGGGCAGTCTCATTCTCCGAGACCAGGAGATCTATGTTTCTCTTCCATTCTTCGGCCTCAACTTTCACCGTATCCACCGCCACCTAGAGCTTCTCGATCTGGTTAAGTTTCTTTTAAACCTACGGGTTCGGGTCGTTAGCCACGGTGTATGAATCATCATCACTAACTTCAAATACTCACCTTACTTGCTTGACCAGGTCAGCATGCTCCTTCCGAGCCGCTTCTAGCGCAACCTAGAGTTTCTCACTGAGAAGCTTGAAAGCATCTCTCTTCTTAGTAAGCTCTCGAGTCTGGTCCTCGTGTTGGTCTAACTCTTCCCGATATCAGAGAAAAGTTTCATGATGAAGCACCGAGGCCTGCAAACACAAAGAGAGATATTATGATTGTTTGCGACTTGAATCTAAGTACATAATAAAGAGGCATTCAAAGTTACCTGATTTAACGCCCGTTGAGCTTCATTGAATAGGCATGGCACTTCCACCTCGTCCTTCTCGGCCCGGTCCTCTTCAGTCACCAAGCACCGAAGATAGCTAGCAATCCCCACGGGGGCGGAGACAACCTGGGCATCCTCCAAGATAGATATACTGATTGACCGCTTCCTGTCAGGATCTGCACTTGGAGATGGGAACAGGTCCACTAATCTCGGACTTGAAGAAGACCCGCTAGCTCCCGAAGACGGTACCTTTTTTGGTACTGTAAGTCACCCAGACCGGTGACATCCTCCAAGGCGGTAGAATCTTAGCCGTCGAAGAAGTTATTGAAAGAATCTGTCGCCCCTTGAGGCCCCTCGTTTGAGCGTTCTTTCAGCGTTTGGGCCTTGTTGATCATGGAGTCGGTAAATAAAGGCGACCCGGAGAGATTTATCACCCTAAGTGCATCCTTCGGGGCACTTTCCTCTGCTCGAGGAGTACCGGTCGTGGTCTCCTTGTCGACTTCCCCAGCTCGGGGAAAAATGTCTTCTTCCCTCCCTGGTCAGGAGGCTTCAACCACTGCCTCCTCATCAGCCACCCTAGTTTGAGGCATTTTGATACCGCTTCTCACGCGGGTCATCAGCTCGGAAGCTTCTTATTCTTCGTCTTTGGACTGGTCCCTCAGTCGATTCAGTGAGTCTGATGGGACCTCCCGGCCGCTGGTACTTTTCTTGGATTTGCATACCAGCCTCCTTTTCGGTTTTTTCTTCTCCGACTTCGAGGAACTCATAGCCCTATTTCTTTTCTTCTCTTTATCCTGCCTCGGAGCATATGGTTTAGGGAAGATGTCTTCATCACCAGACAGAGGCCTCATTTCAACATCTTTGGGAAGACCTGCAAAGGAAGAAAAAGTGAGAAGGAACGTGGCAAGAAAACTAAGTGTTATGTATTCAACAGAGCAATCTCACCATGAGAACGGGCCTCTAACCGGACCTTTGAAAGTTCTCACCACGCGTGCTTGGAATAGGGATTCTATGACACGATGCCCTCAACCCACTCCTTGAGTCGAGGAACTGCATCTGGCATCCGAGCATTAGCTGCACCACAAAACATTGATAAGAAGGGAGGAAAAAGAAAAGCAATAAACAAAATCTTAAAGGCAAGGTTATACTTACATTTCATGTTCCATTTCTCAGGAAATGGCATGTCCTCGGCTGGGAATAAATCCGAGGTCTTTACTCAAACGAATCGACCCAACCAGCCTCGGTCTCAATCCTCATCTATGCTCGAGAATGGGGCCTTACTAGCCCGATGGACAAGTTTTATTAATCCCCCTCCATAGAGTCGGGGAGTGTACAGTTGCATGAGGTGATCGATGGTGAAGGGACACCCCTCGATTTTGTTTACAAAGAAGCGAAGGAGAATTACTATCCTCCAAAAAGAAGGATGAATTGGACCGAGGGTCACCTCGTATCTCTTACAGAAGGCGATGATGACTGGGTCCAAGGGGCCTAACGTGAAGGGATAAGTATAAACACTTAAAAAACCCTCCACATGAGTAGTAATTGCTTCTTCAGGCGTAGGCACGACCATATGCTTATCAACCTAGTTGCAATCCTTTTTGACCTTGGAAAGGAGAGTATCGGTGATCGAGCATATATATATATATCGAGACCAGCTCACACCGACCCGGTACCGAGGAGGTTTTCTCGACCTTGAAGTCAGTACCGGTCGAGCACCCCACAAGAATAAACATCTTCAAGGGGGCTTCCGACGTCGTTCCCTCAGTAGCGGCAGACGAAACATTTTCCTTTAGCCAATCGCGAGGCAGAGGGATTTTTTTGGGGAACAGAATTTGAGGTCTTCGCCATTTTTTTGGAAAGTTAAGGGAAAAGAGGAAGTTGAAAGGATATGCTTGATAATTTAGGGTAAAGAACAGAGTTCTTATAAAGCGATTTCAGAGTAATCAGAAAATTGATGTTTGGGAATATTGAAAGTTCTAAGGTACGAGGGAAGAAGTTTTGAAAGTAAAGTTTGAATGAGATAATGAGGGGGTATTTATAGTTTCTCGGTGATTGTTCATATCTGAGAGTGGACAACCGGCAATTGAGAGGCATTTAATGCCATTAAGACTTGATGATGAGACGTTTTGATTGTTTTGTCATTTCTATCACAAAATATCGAGATCAGGATTAATAGTTCATGTCATTTCTCATCGTCTACTCTCCAAAAAAGAAGGGGACTATCTGTATACGGTCAAAGTCGATCTTGATACAACTTGGTAGATTTGGTTTAGAACATGGCGACCACGGACTGGAGATTGACCTCGAGTCTCACCGAGCTAGAACCTGAGGTTGGAAGACCTACCTTCGAGGAACGATGAGTCCGATATCAACCTTAGCCTTGAGCGAGCTCGGAAATAACAAATGGGATACCGAAATATCTACGACCGGGCAGATATTGCAGCAGGAATCTCGGCGCATATCGACAAGGAACCGGCAATTAGCAAATCTAGAGATTTTTACCTTTTATAGAAATATACCTAGAATAGGACTCCTCTACTATATAAAGGGGGGATCTGATAATTCATTGGACATTTGTAACATGCATCCCAAAGCAATATAATGTTATTACTAGTTCTCATTATCACATCATTCTTTTTCGACATCGATTAAGGCATTTTTGACTCGAGAGTGACCAACCTTCAAGGCCAAGATTGTTCAACTTGTGTGGTATTCATTTACTTTTCTATCATTAATTTCAATATTAATCTGATTTCTCAATTTGTATCAAGTTAGATCACGTATACTTAAAATTGCGTGTAAATTCAATTGTTATCCGATTTTGAGGGTAAGCAAAGAGGTAATTTAAGATATGAGAATGGGCTAACGAGTAGTTAGTAGTTGATTCAGGAAGAGTCTAGTTATGGCTAGACAAGAAGATACAGACAAATCAATAGATCGTGCAAGATAAACGTAGTGAAACCTAACATAGGGAATTCAGTCTCGCATATATGATGACATCATGAGCCTAGAGAAATATTCAGATAGGAGTTGGGTTAGTTAAAGGTATCGTATAAGTGTTATGGAAATAAAATAAAGTGCTACTAAGGAGAGAATCAAAATTTCAGTTCAGAAGCAACCCTACAAGCACAAGGGCGTGGAGGTAAGTAATTAAGGATAATTATAGGCGAGTAAGAATATCAAAAATTTCTTCGGGTATATGATGTAATAAGCTCACAGCTTTACATGAGTTAGAGGGTCTTCCCTAAGTACTACCACGAAAGACTAGCTGAGAATAAGGAAGAAGGCTTCAACCTAAGCATAGTGACCTAAAGAAGAAATGGTCTTGTAACAACAGTCTCACTACAACATTGAATGCACTCCATAAGAATGTGGCACCTATCGTGGTTAATGAAAAAGAAATAAAATCAAAAGTAATATTCGATATCATATGGGTTGCATGGAATTCCAATATGTATGGGCACTAAGATAAGCAAGTATGCATACAACAAGTGGCAGAACAAACAGGAAAAATAATTGCTTATGTTTAAAGACAACTGAGAAGGCACAAAAGGAAATCTATGGTGCTAGCAAGTTAATGGAAGGTTGCGAGTAGTATAACTAGATATGTGCAGGTCCCAAGATAAAGTATGGTGGAGCGACAAGGTTTTAGGTAGATAGGAGTATGGATCAGAAAATGTGGTTGAGAAGGTGACAAGAATAGGTAAGGCCGCGGAATTAAGCCCATCAAAACAAGAGAGCTGATGGTTTTCGTAAGTTATAAAAAGCTCAGTATAGCCTGAATGAACTCAAAGGAGTCTAAGACTAGGATCATTTAGAAAAGATAGAATGCTTCCCTGGTAGTAGAATAAGGGGATGATGTTTAGGCCTTTGATTGAGTAATGATTTAAAGAAAAGGGATTTCACGAATTGCACGGGATTAGAATACCCCCATAAGATGAATCACGTTGGGATGTTATGAAATACGGTTATTGAAGTATATAGTATCGTCCCTAGGTGGATCAGGCAAATCACTTCAAAAGTTCCCCGATGCGACGCGAGCCCTGGTGACAATATATTATGTAAGAGGTTTCAAGTTATCAGTGGTAGATTATGGATCAACATTAAGGTGAATCAATAATGGATGGATAAAAGTTACAAAGTATGAGATGAGATTAGGCCGTCATTCTTAAGATGAACAGTAATGAGGAAGCATTAAAGGACTTAGATTTATATATATAGGATAAGCAGCGAGAGATTAACCTGGAGTTGGGTAGAAGAGCTCAATAATAATAAACCAAAGTAAGTGTTACAGTATAGTATAACCTACCTAGATATAGTAAATCCATAAGAATAGATAACCAATGCTATGAAACAAGATATAGAAATAGTTGTACGTTCGACAAAGTACCAAGCGAAGGACTTCAGTACACCTATAGATGCCTAGAGGGACAACTTGTCATAGTTTTGTATATGTTCACAAGTGAGGCGTAAAGATTGGCTAAAAGTTAGAGGAAAAAGGAGAGAAGAGTCGCATAGGCACACATACAAGGACTAAGTCGTATAGGTTGCATGACAAAAGGTAGCAATAGTTACGAGTGTGGAAGAATTCCGCCCACAAGTCGTGGTGTAAGAAAGAGGCCTAAAGGGGGAAATGCTCTAGCCTTTGGATTTATTCACAAAATAGATTCCTAGATGGCAAGGACAATATGAAAGTATTTGTAAGAGCTATAGGTTACGGGACTGATAAGCGCATCAGGTAACATTCAAGACGAATGTTTCAAAGGGGGGAATAATGTTACACTCCATGTTTTCGTACGTGAGAGTACGTCGTAAGTTAATTGATGCAAGCTCGGAAATGAGATTATATTTGAAAGTACATAAAGTAAGTTAATCATGTTACCTTTGAGGTTACAAATATTTAAGATCATGTATAACAAGTACCATGAGGGTTGGAAAGCTTAGAATCTAAACGAATTGAGAAAATAAGTTTCATCGAAAGTCGACAAGTTCGGAATGTTATGACATGTACTTTTGGGGTGAGACTAGGGTACTTAACATAATAAGAAATGTTATGATTTATTTTAGTATGATAGTCGTGTGTTACGTTTTGATGTCAAGCGAGTTGTGGAACAAAAGTTGGCAAAGGTCATCACAAGTTACATTCATAATGTGCTGAAAATTAGGTCAAATATAGATGAGCATTTCTACCAATATACTTGGAATTAAGGGACGATCCACATACCAAATTGAAGGTCTACGAGTCTAGCTTCCAACTCATTAAAACGTTTGTCGATACAATGTCGGAGTAGAGAGATATTCACGTTTTCACGAGACTACGCAAGCAGCTCCCATGGGACCCACTTAGGCGGTGGGTGATTCTCCCACCTTTAAAGATCGGGGAAAAGCTCATTTGGGGTCATTTTTCGACCCAAATAGACCCTATGCTCTCCCAAAACACTCTCAAAGTAGTCTTCATTATTCTAGATTGAAAACCAAAGATAAAAACATGAATCCAACGCTAGAAATCCCGTGGTGCTTCCTAGATCGTAGTTCTTCATCTTGTGGCTATTTTAGAGGATCTTTCAAAGTGATGTAACCTCAAATTTAGTGTTGTTCTTGTTGATTAAGGTAACAATCAGTCCCTGCGTCATATAAATTAGAGTTTCAAGGAGAAATACAAGTGTTTACCCACCAACTTGGACACAAAAGTTGATTCAAGAAGAGAATACAACTCCTATAATGTTGTGGTGTGATCGAGGGTTGTTATGAGCTACACCAGATGGACATTTCAATTTGTATCTACTACCTAAGGTAAGTAAATCATGTTCTTGGTTTTTCTTAAGGCTAATCATGTATTGGTTGAGTTGTTTGAGTGAATCTACAAGATAGTAATTGACATGGCATAAGGAATCATTATCATTTTTTGTGGGTTGTGTTGAGGCTATATAAATAGTTTGTTGTGGCTGAAAATTGTTATAAATAGTTAGATTATGTTGTGGATGTTGTTGTTAGCGTATCCATGTGCTAATTCAATTGATTGAAGAAGATAACATGAAAAACAAGAGGTTGGCGATAAAAGTTAAGCTTAATCGCCATACTTATCAAGGCATGTGGACTATTTTTGAAGATTATTCTTATGATGTTTTGGGCTAAAAATGATATGGTAAACATAAGTATGATTTTATAGATTTTTTAGGCATATTCATGGAAAAGGAATTTTGATTAAATTATATTTTATTAATTGTAAATCGAGCTTGCCGCTCAAAATAGTTGTTGAAGTAATCGGAGAGCTTATTGTGAATTATATTATTGTTGTTTGGCTTGTTTGGTGACTTTTAGTAACTTATGGGATGTAATAAAAATAGGGCAGGTGTTGTCCATTTTCTTGTAGAATATTTGTTTTGAAATATGAGAGTTACAACACTTATATGATGACGATGAAGTCGGTTTACTCATTGTAGACGTAAGAAGATCATATTAAGCTTGGTTGATGATTGGAGAGAAGATTGCAAAGGTAAGTTAAGGCACTTCCTTCTTTCTTTTGGCATGATATAAAGTGAAATGAACGTAAATGGTACACTATTTCATAATGGATCTATTCCTATCAACTAAGGTCGTCCATGTTGTTCTTTCCTTATAAAGTTATTCTAAGCAAGTATGTATGATCCTTGAATCCCATTGAGGTTCATATTGATAGTATGGTTTCTATAATGTTAATCGAAAGTGCAACGACCCAACATTACTATGAAAGGTTTTGAACATGATTCCATAAGTCCAGTATGCATTATATATATGTATCTATTTTACTCTACCGAGCACGCTATAGTCGGCCAAGTATGACACCTATTGTGCAACCACTGATCAGTTGGGTTTTACCGAGCTCTACTTGGTCGGGGTACGATTTTACCGAGCCTTGTGATGGTCGGGTACGTTTTTACTGACTCCTTTTCGAGGCCGGGTATGATGTGATGATGATGATGCCCATAGAGGCGTATGTTTTTAAGAGTATATGTATATATATGTACCATGCATTTCATGTCAGTAGCCCCCAGAGGCACTCAGATGTTACATGTTGTATCTTCTTTATCTCTCTTTACACTACTCTTTTTATTTATCCTTCCCTGCCTTACATACTCGGTACTTATTTGTACTGACATCCCTTTTGCCTGGGAACACTGCGTTTCATACCCGCAGGTCCCGATAGACAGGTTGATAGTCCTCCTAGTAGGCTAACGTAAGGTGTTGGTGCACTTTACTTGCTCCGGAGTTGCTTATTTGGTCAGTATATTTTGAGCATGTATTGATTGGTATGGCGGGGCCTTGCCCCGACCTATATGACATTTATGTTGTTTTAGAGGCTTGCAGATAGATATCATTTACATGAATACTTATATGGCCTTTTCGGCCTATGTTTTGAGTGTACAAATTATCATGTCGGCCTTATAGGCCCGTATGTCACATGTATAAGTTTGTATATCATGTTAGGTCTCCTATGTAGAGTATTCCCTTATGTTTTATTCTGGTTATCTGATGACGGCATTTCCGGCTTATTTACCCATGATATTATAATAGGAAAGATAGATTACGTTGGTACTCGGTTGAGTAAGGCACCGGGTGCCCGTTGCGGCCATTCGATTTGGGTCGTGACAGGAAAACTCGAGTTTACTATCACCAAATCAAACGTTCTAGCAAAATCTAGCAATGAAGTTCCTCCTCCATTCCTATCTCCAAAATAGGAGCCACCATGCACATCATCATAACCCCAAGACGTTGCTCCAATGTGGCCGTTGAAATCTCCTCCAATGAAAAGCTTCTCAGAGTACGGTATATCATGCACCATCTCATCCAAATTCTCCTAGAAACACATTTTGACTTCTTCATCCAAGCATGCTTGGGGTACATACGTACTGATTATGTTCAAAGTAAATCCACCACCAACTAGCTTAATAGACTTCAGCCTGTCGTTCACTCTCCTAACCTCCACCACTAGTTCCCGGAGGTCCTTATCAACCAAAATACCTACCCTGCTCCTGCCCCTCGCGTTCCTGGAGTACCATAGTTTACACCCGTCCACATCCCTCGCCTTAGCTCCTACCTATCTAGTCTCCTGAACACAAGCTATATTATTCTTCCTCTTCTGGATAATCTTCGCTAACTCTATAGACTTCCCGTTCAAAGTTCCAATTTTCCTATTACCCCATTCCCCCTCCCATGTAAGGAACCCTCAAGGACAAGACCTTATCCTATCATCGTTCATTGAAACCACAATAATCTAAGAGAGACTACGCAAACACTACCCTACAACAAGCGACGAATTAAAATACAAGAAATCACAGAAATATACTCTACAACAAAGTCACTAAAGCAGGAGACAAATTAAAATACAAGAAATAAAAAAAATATAAAATCTACAACTAACAGTCGCAAAAAGAGAGGCAAAACTACTAAAGAGTAAACTAGAATTGTGATATAAGCGAAAGCACAAACAAACAAGATTCAGGATAAATTTATAAACAGGTAAGGAAAGCTCTTGCTAATACAATTAGTTCGACAGTGCTAGGGCAAACAACAATGAATACAGACAGGTGCATGATCAAAATAGATAGGCAAGAAGGTACTATTAAGCTAATTCCAGGCAGGCTAATTGGTACTTAGGCCCAATAAGCCTAGATCAAGCAATACCAAACACAAGCTGGAAATTGAAATACGATTAAAGTTAAACAAACAACCACTCTAAACTTTGGGCTTGAGATGAAACCCAATAGCCCATACCCAAAGCTTTGTTGATTTCTCAATGGCTTGGGCTAAGCCAAGGCAGCCCAATTCGAGAACCTGAAGCAAACGTGCTACTGGGACTCATGATCGAGTCCCTGCAGGGGTAACAAGACAATATATACAAGTTTGTAATTAACAGTGATCTCGTGGATAGTTGCACAAAAAATTCAAATAACTACTTGATTTAAAAGAAAACAATTCTGGAAATCTAAATCTAGCATCCAAGGCAGTAGCCAATTTCAACTTTTAAACCTTCAAGTGGCTAGCAATAAGGTGCTAATACAGCCTATCTTACACAGGAAAAACCAATAACCAGCAATTTTCAGCATAGTCATTTGTCACTTAATCACAACATGAAAAGTAAGATCTAAGTACTCACACTCTTAACATAGGATTTAATACGTTCAGAGTTCAGTTATTTAAACAAAATCAAATCAAATTCTTCATCTAAAATACATGTCATTTAAGAAGAGTAAAATACAGGAAATATGAATGGAAATGACTATTAACTAAAGTCTAGCATCTAAGCATCAGAATCCAAGTTTCATTTCTCAATTTCCAATTGAATGTTACATTGTGAGTTTCAGGGATGAGTACTTGGAAATTGCAAAGGAAAAAGGAGTAAGGAAGTAGCAACAGCAATAAAACAGTAGCTTCAGCTAGAAATCAACTCCAACCAGCAGAGATTTAGAAGCCAAAACCAAACTCATGTAACACTCTTCAACAAATAGATTTAGCCCAGCTTTTAAGACCAAAGAGAGTGAAACAACAAATTCTTTTCAAATCCTAGAGAATCGATCTCAACTTCTGATTCAAACCATTTTTAACTCTCACAAAAATCAGCAGTTATTTCAGGGATTGAAAATTTCAGGAATCAAAGAGGGGAAAATTCAGTAGAACAGTACTTTTAGCTCTCAAATTTTCAGCAGTCTGTATTTCTGTATTTTAGCTCTTAAAATTCTCTAAAATCTGATCTCTGAGTTCATGTATTTTCAGCTCTTGAAGTTCTCTCCAAATCTCTTCCCTTGCAAGGCAAGAATGCAATGCCTTTATAGGCAAGCAATTAGGGCAGCCCTGCAGATTTTATTTTTACCCCTTAGGTCCTTTTTTAATTCTTGTTTTAGCTTAGGAATCCTTAAAATTCTTACTTGTTACTCAAGTTAACCTATCACACTTCTGAAATTTGACCAAAGACCCCTACCCAAACTTCCTAGAAGCTTCCTATTTCAGTTACACTAAAAATTCCCTAAGTGTATTGCCCCAATTACCCTTAGCAAACCTGTTATTTACCTTGAAAACCAACCTGGGTCAAATTGACTCAAGGCAAATCAGACCTGGGTCTTTAACCAATCGGGCTAACCCCTCTTTTCCTAAATGGGTCATAAAAGTCCCAAGACCCAAACAACCCACTAGCCCAAATAAGAGTCTGAGAATACTAACCAAACGCAAACACTTTTTTTTTAACAATTGTTCCCAGACTGGACAATCCATTAACCAGACTAAACCATTGAATTAAATTAATGGATTAACGTTACTGATTAAAGAAATAATTACAAAGATAATCCTGCATGAACAGGTAACACACAAACAATTGAACACAACACTTTTGAATTCGTAATGAGCCATCTGAAAATTAAGCTAACTAAAACAAAACTAAAAGAAGCCTGACCTAGATGAACATATGCAGAATATTTATAAGAAAACAAACAAAAAGAAAAGAAGAAGAAAAGAGGCAGAAGCAAAACAAAGAAAAATGGAAAAAGGAAGACCAGTCATACCTTCCCCAAAACTAACAGGCACCCTTCTTGAAACAGAACTTTTGACGAATCCCTGAATTTATGGCCGGAATAAACCTCAATCATGTGTTCTCGACTAAGAACATGCAACTGAGATTGATTCCAACCTCAAATCTCCAAAACCTCACTAATTCGGACTTTTAGGGGTTTAGGGTAGTCTCTTCAAATCAGGATTCGAGAAATTCTGGCCCTAGTTGAGAGGAACGGATCAGGGATTTGGGAAAAGGGGAGTGAGGTGGTCCTGTGGTGTAATTTTAGTGGTGATTGGTGGTGGCGCCGCCACCGGAGGACGGTAGAGAATTATGGCAGCGCTCTAGGGTTTGGATATTTGGGGGTTTTCAGTAAGATTCGAGGGAAACAAATGGTGGCATGGGTATGAGGGAGGGGAGAGGAAGCTCTGGTGAATTTTTGGGGTGGTTTGGGGACTCGTCGCCGCCGTAGGCGATTTCCGGCGGAGGCAGATGGCAGAGACGGTGGGGATCAGTCTCTAGGATTTGAGAGAGGTGAGAGACGGGGTTCTGAGAGGGGGGATAGGTCACGTTTAGACATTTAAATGTAATGAGACACTAGCATTAGGACCGTCCGATCAAGAAACCTCGACGGTCCTGATCTAATGACCACGAAACGGGGTCGTTTTAGGTGGTAAGGGGCTAGACCGGGTGGGGAAATTTTGGGTTGGATCAGATGGTTTTTGGACAGGTTTGGGGGTTTAATTAATTTGGGCTGGGGATTGATTCATGGACTGGCCCAACTTTTAAACTTCAATTGCCTCCCCCTTTGTTTTAATTTCTTTTATTTTTCAAATTAAAAACAAAACTGAAATTAACTCTAAAAAAAAAATAACCTACCAAATTATATCAAGCTCTAATTAATAATCAACACTATTAATTAAACACCAAATCAAAAGAAAACTAACCAAATTCAAAGCTAAAAGTTAAACAAGCAAAATAAATCAATTTTTGTGATTTTTTGTATTTTTGTAAAACCCTTATTACTAATTAATTCCTAGAATGCGAGATTAACTCCTAAATGCAAATGCACATATTTTTGTATTTTTTATTAATTAAACAAGAAATAAAAATGCACAGACAAATGCAAACAATTAACACAAAATGCCACGAAAATCCACAAAATTGCAAGTAATGAAAAGAAATCATTTTGTTTTGAATTTATGGGAGTAATTCATATAGGGCAAAAATCACGTGCTCACAGCTGCCCCTCTTTGCTCGGAAACACGAAGAGTTCTCGTGCAAAGATAAAGTGAGCGGATACGAGCGATTTTTTCCCGTTTGAATACTCCGCGGGAATCATTTTTGAAAGATTTGACCGCACCCTGCTTCTGAGGTTGCCTACATATCCTTGTCTATAAAGGAATCAGGTCAGTGTAGTTCGAAAAAGTCTGGTAGCAGGGACTACCATGAAGCTGTGATTTCACTGTTGCTGCTGCTGCTACTGCTTACTGAACCCCCTTATTACACCATGTCAAAAATAAAAAGAAGCTAGACTAAACTATGGTCTATGCATTACAAAACCTATCTATCTCTTCAAACTTGATCTTGCAGCTCTTGTTGCCATGCTGACTTGTATTCTTCCGGTGAAATTCCTCTATTGTAGACTTGAATTGTAATCTGATTTGTTTTCCTTTTCTCCGGTGGACGCCTGACTGCTGAATTGTATTTTGAGATGTTGCCTCCTTCTCCAGGTGGGCACCTGACTGCTGAACTTGAATTGTATTCCCTTTCTCTCCAGGCGGGCTGCTGATTACTGACTTGAAATGTATTCCCTGCTCTCCAGGTGGGCTCCTGACTGCTGGCTCGAAATATATTCCTTGCTCTCCAGGCGGCCTCCTGACTGCTAAACTTGAAATGTATTGCATGCTCTCCAGGCGGGCTCTTGATTGCTGACTTGAAATGTGCTCCCTTGTTCTCCAGGCGGGCTCCTGACTGCTGACTTGAATGTATTCCCTGTTCTCCAGGTGGGCTCCTGACTTCGACAAAACAGACAAAACAAAGAAAATTTTCTGCCCCAGTTTGGTGGCTGGGCACATATGTGATTGCACACTACATCATGTTACCAAATATTGGTAAGAATTTGAAAGCTAAAACTTGAATTGTACTCTCTTGTTCTCCAGGCGGACTCCTGATTGCTGAACTCGAAATGTGTTCCCTTGTTCTCCAGGCGGGCTCCTGATTGCTAAACTTGAATGTATTTCCTGCTCTCTAGGCGGGCTCCTGACTGCTAGCTTGAAATGTATTCCCTTGTTCTCCAGGTGGACTCTTGACTGCTGAACTTGAATTATATTCCCATGCTCTCCCGGCGGGCTCCTGACTGCTAACTTGAAATGTATTCCCTGCTCTCCAAGCGGGCTCCTGACTGCTGGCTTGAAATGTATTCCCTTGTCTCCAGGCGGGCTCCTGACTGCTAAACTTGAATTGCTTCTCCCTGTTCTCCAAGTGGGTTCCTGATTTCAAAAGAATAGACAAAAACAAAGAAAATTTCTGCCCCGGTTTGGTAGTTGGGCTCATATATGAGTGTTAACCGAATCATATTACCAAATATCAATAAGAACTTAAAAGCTAAAACTTAAATTGTACTCCCTTGTTCTCCGGGCGGGCTCCTGACTGCTAAATTTGAATGTATTCCCTTGTTCTCCAGGCGGGCTCCTGATTGCCGACTTGAAATGTGCTCCCTTGTTCTCCAGGCGGGCTCCTGACTGCTGACTTGAATGTATTCCCTGTTCTCCAGGTGGGCTCCTGACTTCAACAAAACAGAAACAAAGAAAATTCTCTGCCCCAGTTTGGTGGCTGGGCACATATGTGATTGTAAACTGCATCATGCTACCAAATATCGGTAAAAATTTGAAAGCTAAAACTTGAATTGTACTCCCTTGTTCTCCAGGTGGGCTCCTGATTGCCGAAACTTGAATATGTTCCCTTGTTCTCCAGGCGGGCTCCTGACTGCTGACTTGAAATGTATTCCCTTGTTCTCTAGGCGGGCTCTTGACTGCTGACTTGAAATGTATTCCCCTGTTCTCCAGGCGGGCTCCTGACTGCTGACTGTGAAATGTATTCCCTGTTCTCCAGGTGGTCTCCTGACTTCAACAAAACAAACAAAACAAAGAAAATTTTCTGCCCCAGTTTGGTAGCTGGGCAAATATGTGAGTGTTAACCTGAATCATATTACCAACTATTATTAAGAATTTGAAAGCTAAGTCCTATTATCCAGGGAGGTCCTGAAAACTCTTAATTAAATGACAATTATAGACCTAAGCTGTATCTTCTAAAGGTATTACTTCCGCTAAGTCCTGTTATCTCAGAGGGTCTTAAACTACATCCTATTATCCAGGAAGGTCCTGACAATTCCTAATTAAACAACAATTTTAAATCTAAGTTATATCTTGTTATCTAACAACAATCTTAAAGCTAGGTCCCATTATTCAGGAGGGGGGTCCTGACAACTCCTAATTGAATCCTGTCTTACACATGCAAACTTTGAAACCAACTTACATTCCTTTATGCTAAACTATGCTATTCGTGATTGTTTGAAATTTAACTAAGACACATTTTCCAGGAGGGTCCTGAAAGTTTACGATCAAACCTGTTTGGTGCTTGCTCTTTCCCTACGGAGAGTTCCTACGAAACAAACGAAATTTCCTGCCCCTGTTTCAATCAAAGAAAGATCTTGTCAGTTTAAAATGTGGTGGTTAGTTGATGGCATTCTTGCTGAAGGTCCTCCCGCTGTTGTGCTTTGCTTTGACCTGCTTCCCCGCACTTGCCCTGAACCACTTGACTTTCTGACTGACTTTCAAACCCCATGACCTTTAACGACCCGGGTGTTCTATACCCATACTGTTGTTTTACACCTCTGACCCCTTTCTCTGAACCTTTGCGTCCCCATGAAGTTACCAAGACATTCTATCGATGAAACTTCCGGTGACTCCTTATATCCCACTTTACATCATGCCATCTTTGGTATGTTCTAGTCGCACTGGCTTTGCAATTTTAGAAGTTGGTAGTGAGCTTTGAAATCCTTTCTTATTTGCTTTGAGCGAGACTGACATTGGAACATCTTAGAGAAACAAAACCCCAAAAGAGTGAAATGCAATGACCCTGAGAGTTAAGGATAAAGAAAATCCAAAACTGGACGACTTACTAAATGGAAAAAGGGAAAGAGACTTATCTGAGTGGAACAGCTGGTACCATTGATCATGACATGCATTTCGGACTAATTGGCCCAATCCATCCAACCAATCAACTTTCAATTGCCATACTCTGTTGCCCCGGAATTCCATAACCTGATTTCTTCACCCAAACCTTAACTGTGTTCGTCCTGCGGTGTCCTGAACGGTTTTCACCCACAGACCTCTCTCATTTGTTCGCTTCTCAAATCACTTTCGCCTTAAGGTTCCCGTGAGGGTTTTCACCAATAAGACTCTCTCATTTTTCATTTCTCTCAACTCCCGTCGCCTTACGGTGCCCGTGAGGGTTTTCACCAATAAGACTTTCTCATTTTTGATTTCTCTTAGCTCCCATTGCCTTACGGTGCCTGTGAGGGTTTTCACCAATAAGACTCTCTCATTTTATTATTTTTCTTGTTTGGACCGGGGTGTTGCCCCTGATATGATTCACCTCTATCTGCTCGACTTGGCATTTCCTGAAGACTGATCAGAAGGTCTTTCCTTGGACCGTAACGTGGGCTTTTGGATAGGGTTAGAAAGAAAGGGTATTAAAGGCTCAAAAACAATTCAAATGGGTTTTAAAATATTACAACTTTCGGAATCAAATTTCTTACAACAACCACAACTTCTGCCCCAGTTTCTTGCTTGGGGGCTTTTGAACTTTGTTTTGATGGGACCGAACCGTGAGGCTGCCTACATATCCTTAAAAGGAATCAGGTCGAACGTAGTTCATGTCATAGGAATTGCTCTGTTGTTGTGACTTTTCTTTTCTCTCTTTTTTCTCTTTTTTTTCTTCTTTTCTTTTCTTTCTTCCTTTTCTCTTTTTGTTGTTTCTTCTTTCCTTTTCTTTTCTTGTTCTTCTCTTTTTTTTCTTTTCTTCTTCCTTTTCCTTCTCTCTCTTTTCATTCTTTTCTTTTCTCTTTCCTTTTACTTATCTTTCACGCTTGTGTTTTTGATCTTTACTACTGATTCCGAAAGAGGGGTATGAAAGAAAATAAATAAGGCTCAAAGGGGGTAACGAGGATAAAGTGTTTAGATAGCAGAACAAAATGCCTTCGTCATTCCAATCTTCAAAACATGCCAAGTACAAACAAGTACAATTTAACCAGAGGAAATCATACATAATATCTCTTGACCGCATCGGAATTGATGGACATTTCTACGCACTTTCCTTCTATGTTTGATAAATACAAAGCACCATTTGACAACACTCTAGTTACGATGAACGACCCTTGCCAGTTTGGGGCGAACTTGCCTTTGGCATCAGCCTGATGTGAAAGAATACGTCTCAGCACTTTCTGGCCCACTTCGAACTTTCGTGGACGCACCTTCTTATTATATGCTCTTGCCATTCTCTGTTGATACAATTGACCATGACACAGTGCTGCCAATCTTTTCTCATAGATCAAACTCAATTGCTCCAAGCGGGTTTTGACCCATTCGTCATCATCAATTTCAGCTTCTGCGACAATCCGAAGGGATGGGATTTCCACTTCTGCGGGTATCACTGCCTCGGTGCCATACACCAACAAATAAGGAGTCGCCCCTACTGAAGTACGAACAGTAGTACGATAACCCAACAATGCAAAATGCAACTTTTCATGCCACTATCTAGAACTTTCCACTATTTTCTGCAGTATCTTCTTTATATTCTTGTTGGCAGCCTCAACTGCTCTGTTTTCCTTGGGGCGGTAAGGGGTGGAATTGTGATGCGTAATCTTGAATTGCTGACATACCTCTTTCATCAGATGACTATTAAGATTAGCCCCATTGTCTGTAATGATCACCTTTGGTATCCCAAACCGACAAATGATATTTGAGTGCACAAAATCAACCACCGCTTTCTTGGTCACAGACTTGAACATTTTAGCCTCAACCCACTTGGTGAAATAATCAATGGCCACCAGAGTGAACCTGTGCCCATTTGATGCTGCTGGCTCAATTGGACCAATGACATCCATGCCCCACGCAACAAAAGGCCATGGTGCAGACATTGTGTGTAATTCCGATGGTGGAGAATGAATCAAATCTCCATGCACTTGACACTGATGACACCTTCGCACAAAATTAATACAATCCCGCTCCATAGTAAGCCAATAATATCCTGCTCGGAGAATCTTCTTTGCTAACACGTACCCACTCATATGTGGTCCACAAACCCCCGAATGCACCTCGGTCATAATAGTTGTGGCCTGTCTAGCATCTATGCATCTCAACAAACCAAGATCTGGAGTTCTTTTGTACAACACCCCTCCACTAAAGAAAAATCCACTTGCCAAACGTCGGATTGCTCTCTTTTGATCCCCTGTGGCCTGTACCGGATACACTCTCATTCTGATGTATTCTTTGATGTCATGGAACCACGGCTCACCATCAAGTTCTTCTTCCACCATATTACAATAAGCATGCTGATTGGGGACCTGAATCTGCAAAGGGTCCACATAAGCCTTATCTGGATGATGCAACATTGATGCCAAAGTAGCCAAAGCATCGACAACTTCATTATGAATCCTTGGAATATGCCTGAACTCTATTGATTGAAACCATTGACAAAGATCATGCAAATATTGTCGGTATGGTATAAGCTTCAAATCTCGTGTTTCCCATTCTCCCTGAATTTGGTGTACTAGAAGGTCCAAGTTTCCCATGACCAAGACTTCCTGGACACCCATGTCTATAGCTAGCCTCAAACCCAAAATACATGCCTCATACTCGGCCATGTTATTAGTACAATAGAAACGAAGCTGAGCCGTAACAGGGTAGTGTTTCCCTGTTTCCGAAATAAGTACCGCTCCTATCCCCACGCCTTTCATATTAGCCGCCCCATCAAAGAAGAGTTTCCATCCTGGCTTCTCAGCTTGTTCCAACTCATCAACATGCATTACCTCTTCATCAGGGAAGTATGTCTTCAAAGGTTCATATTCCTCATCCACCGGATTCTCGGCCAAGTGGTCAGCCAACGCCTGAGCTTTCATTGCAGTCCGTGTCACATAGACAATGTCAAATTTCGTGAGCAGGATTTTCTTCTCTCAGTTTCTTATTTTCCCTCTTTTTTTCTTTTCATTTTCTCTCTTGTTTTTTCCTCTTTTCTGCTTTTGTTTTTCCTCCCTTATTTCCCTCTCTTTTCTTTTCTTTTTTTTTTCTTTTTCCTTTTATCTTCAATTGGTTACGGTCGAATCCTATGGAGATTGCCTACGTATCATGACCCCGCATGAATCAGACCAAGCGTAGTTCTTGGAGATATAAATGAAAAATAAATAACAAAAATATTTTGGGATTTTCAATTTTTCATAAAAGCAGATACTTTGATTACAATGTCTCCAAAACTAACAGACTCAAAAAGAAACTAATAGGAGAAAAATCAAGACTCATTTTGACTCAAAAAGTTATCACTATTTTTCAAAATTTTCATAAAAATATCCGGCTTTGCCAATACGGCCTTTCAACACCTCGAGGAAGAAGATTTTAAGGTTGTGTTTGCTAACCGACCAAAAAAAAAATTAAAAATGACCAAAGGCGGCTGTTCTTGCAAAAACAGCCTTCCGGCGCCCTTTTAGGGACATTCGGCTATTTTTGACAAGAATGGCATCACCTTACTTATTTACAATAAAAATTTTATTCTTTTTGGGCTATTTTTAAAAAAGGAAGTAGGACCCGGTGGGGGTTGCCTACGTATCTCACACCCTGTGAGAATCAAACTGGCGTAGTTCGGGCAAATTAAACAAAATCAATTATTTTTGAAAACAAAACCTTTTCTTCTTTGTTTTTTGTTCATTTTTCTCAAAAATTCGGCAGAGTTTCAGTACCATTTGGACATTGGTTTTTCTCTTTCAAAATAGGTGACTAACTCACTTAACCCTTACACTTCTATTTTCTTTTTCCCAATTTTCTCCCATAACTCAAAAGCCGGTCAGCATGCAAACCTGAAGCAAATAAATGCAACAAATAGCACGTAAAATATGCATCAGGATGGTGTATTATTTTGGGTACACCTGTCCTAGACGGATCCAACCCCTATGTTGAGTCCCCTAAGTCAAATGCACGTGATACAACAAATCGCTCCTACTAGGGATCCGACATGAGGCTGAGTTATTCTAGGTTTAAAACTTGGGTTTATTGTACTAGAATTTGAAATATGACTCTAACAGAAAAGAAGTCGCACGAAGTGCACACTCCTTCATCATTTAGAAGACTCAGAGAGAGGAGGGCTTCGTAATAATTTATATACAGTTCACCAATATTAAAGTAGTAAAAGGCAACATTTAGCACATTAGACCCAAACATGTAACAAAATCAGATAAAGCCAAATATAACAATTTAATCTAAGCTCGAATTCTTGAACCCTGAACCAAAAGTTCTGGGTTCTTATCCCCAGCAGAGTCGCCAGAACTGTCACACCTCCTTTTTCACTACACCCCCCGTAAAGGAGTATAATAAAGGGAGTTATTTCTAACTTGAAGTGACAATCGAAACAGGATTTTTATCAAAAGAATTCAGAGTCGCCACTTGGGAGAGTTATGGTGTCCCAAGTCACATGTTTAAAATCCCGAATTGAGGAAAAGAATGACTCTGTTTAACAGTCCGCGAACCAGAAATCCGGGTAAGGAATTATGTTAACCCGGGAGAAGGTGTTAGGCATTCCCGAGTTCCGTGGTTCTAGCACGGTCGCTCAACTGTTATATTCGGCTTAATTATCTGATTTTAATACATGTTTCAACCTATAGTGCAATTTTGAATTATTTACCGCTTTTAATTAATTTTAAGGAAAATTGAACGTCGTCTAAAACGTTTTTTGCGTCACATGAAATGCACCCGCAATCCGGAACACATTTTATTCAACGTTTTAGGATTTGGATTTGGGTCACATGAAATGCACACCCGAGTTTAGGAAGATAATATTATTAAATAACGCGCCTAAAGCAACTAACATGTTGTTAACTTTGCGGGGGCCATGAAAATTCGGTAAATGGCACGTCTCGAGTTCTAAGTATTTTAAAGGATATAATTAAAGAGGGTCACGCATTTGTGATTTTGTTTGGCACGGCGCGCCTCAATTCCACTTTTAAAGGACGTCCTAACTAAGCTCGGAGAGTCATGAGCTATTATTGTCTATTATGGTTCAACTCCTATTCTAATTAAAGGATTTAAATAATTAACAATATATATGATTAAAGGCTAGTTTAAATATTAAAGGCTCTCATGGAGAAGTTATTTATTTTAGGCAAAGGGGTGACTAGGCCCACTACAAATAAACCAACAGCCCAATAAGCAAGGAAAAATATTTGAAAAAAAGAAACGACAAGTTTGGGCCTCCAAGATCAAGTCCAGATTCAAACAAGGACGATTTCAATTATTGAAGAGGTCCCTAGCTCGATCTGCCACTTAGCTTGGAGGGCCCAAAGCTCGTATTTTAATTTTGTTAAAACAATTAACCAAGAGAAACAATGATCCAGGATTTTCAAGGCCTTGGGCCCCAAATCAGGCCCAGTCCTGGACAAAGGGGAAGTAGCGAAGTACTGGCCCAGGGATTAAATCCCTGAATGCCCAAAACGCCTTAGCCTAATTCCAGGCAGGCTAATTGGTACTTAGGCCCAATAAGCCTGGATCAAGCAATACCAAACACAAGCTGGACATTGAAATACGATTAAAGTTAAACAAACAACCACTCTAAACTTTGGGCTTGAGATGAAACCCAATAGCCCATACCCAAAGCTTTGTTGATTTCTCAATGGCTTGGGCTAAGCCAAGGCAGCCCAATTCGAGAACCTGAAGCAAACGTGCTACTGGGACTCATGATCGAGTCCCTGCAGGGGTAACAAGACAATATATACAAGTTTGTAATTAACATTGATCTCGTGGATAGTTGCACAAAAAATTCAAATAACTACTTGATTTAAAAGAAAACAATTCTGGAAATCTAAATCTAGCATCCAAGGCAGTAGCCAATTTCAACTTTTAAACCTTCAAGTGGCTAGCAATAAGGTGCTAATACAGCCTATCTTACACAGAAAAAACCAATAACCAGCAATTTTCAGCATAGTCCTTTGTTACTTAATCACAACATGAAAAGTAAGATCTAAGTACTCACACTCTTAACATAGGATTTAACAGGTTTAGAGTACAGTTATTTCAACAAAATCAAATCAAATTCTTCATCTAAAATACATGTCATTTAAGAAGAGTAAAATACAGGAAATATGAATGGAAATGACTATTAACTAAAGTCTAACATCTACGCATCAGAATCCAAGTTTCATTTCTCAATTTCCAATTGAATGTTACATTGTGAGTTTCAGGGATGAGTACCTGGAAATTGCAAAGGAAAAAGGAGTAAGGAAGTAGCAACAGCAATAAAACAGTAGCTTCAGCTAGAAATCAACTCCAACCAGAAGAGATTTAGAAGCCAAAACCAAACTCATGTAACACTCTTCAACAAATAGATTTAGCCCAGCTTTTAAGACCAAAGAGAGTGAAACAACAAATTCTTTTTAAATCCTAGAGAATCTATCTCAACTTCTGATTCAAACCATTTTTAACTCTCACAAAAATCAGCAGTTATTTCAGGGATTGAAAATTTCAGGAATCAAAGAGGGAAAAATTCAGTAGAACAGTACTTTTAGCTCTCAAATTTTCAGCAGTCTGTATTTCTGTATTTTAGCTCTTAAAATTCTCTAAAATCTGATCTCTGAGTTCATGTATTTTCAGCTCTTGAAGTTCTCTCCAAATCTCTTCCCTTGCAAGGCAAGAATGCAATGCCTTTATAGGCAAGCAATTAGGGCAGCCCTGCAGATTTTATTTTTACCCCTTCGGTCCTTTTTTAATTCTTGTTTTAGCTTAGGAATCCTTAAAATTCTTACTTGTTACTCAAGTTAACCTATCACACTTCTAAAATTTGACCAAAGACCCCTACCCAAACTTCCTAGAAGCTTCCTATTTCAGTTACACTAAAAATTCCCTAAGTGTATTGCCCCAATTACCCTTAGCAAACCTGTTATTTACCTTGAAAACCAACCTGGGTCAAATTGACTCAAGGCAAATCAGACCTGGGTCTTTAACCAATCGGGCTAACCCCTCTTTTCCTAAATGGGTCATAAAAGTCCCAAGACCCAAACAACCCACTAGCCCAAATAAGAGTCTGAGAATACTAACCAAACGCAAACACTTTTTTTTTAACAATTGTTCCCAGACTGGACAATCCATTAACCAGACTAAACCATTGAATTAAATTAATGGATTAACGTTACTGATTAAAGAAATAATTACAAAGATAATCCTGCATGAACAGGTAACACACAAACAATTGAACACAACACTTTTGAATTCGTAATGAGCCCTCTGAAAATTAAGCTAACTAAAACAAAACTAAAAGAAGCCTGACCTAGATGAACATATGGAGAATGTTTTTAAGAAAACAAACAAAAAGAAAAGAAGAAGAAAAGAGGCAAAAGCAAAACAAAGAAAAATGGAAAAAGGAAGACCAGTCATACCTTTCCCAAAACTAACAGGCACCCTTCTTGAAACGGAACTTTTGACGAATCCCTGAATTTGTGGCCGGAATAAACCTCAATCATGTATTCTCGACTAAGAACATGCAACTGAGATCGATTCCAACCTCAAACCTCCAAAACCTCACTAATTCGGACTTTTAGGGGTTTAGGGTAGTCTCTTCAAATCAGGATTCGAGAAATTCTGGCCCTAGTTGAGAGGAACGGATCAGGGATTTGGGAAAAGGGGAGTGAGGTGGTCCTGTGGTATGATTTTGGTGGTGATTGGTGGTGGCGCCGCCACCGGAGGACGGTAGAGAATTATGGCAGCGCTCTAGGGTTTGGATATTTGGGGGTTTTCAGTGAGATTCGAGGGAAATAAATGGTGGCATGGGTATGAGGGAGAGGAGAGGAAGCTCTGGTGAATTTTTGGGGTGCTTTGGGGACTCGCCGCCGCCGTAGGCGATTTCCGGCGGCGGCAGACGGCGGAGACGGTGGGGATCAGTCTCTAGGATTTGAGAGAGGTGAGAGACGGGGTTCTGAGAGGGGGGATAGGTCACGTTTAGACATTTAAATGTAATGAGACACTAGCATTAGGACCGTCCGATCAAGAAACCTCGACGGTCCTGATCTAATGACCACGAAACGGGGTCGTTTTAGGTGGTAAGGGGCTAGACCGGGTGGGGAAATTTTGGGTTGGATCAGATGGTTTTTGGACAGGTTTGGGGGTTTAATTAATTTGGGCTGGGGATTGATTCATGGACTGGCCCAACTTTTAAACTTCAATTGCCTCCCCCTTTGTTTTAATTTCTTTTATTTTTCAAATTAAAAACAAAACTGAAATTAACTCTAAAAAAAAAATAACCTACCAAATTATATCAAGCTCTAATTAATAATCAACACTATTAATTAAACACCAAATCAAAAGAAAACTAACCAAATTCAAAGCTAAAAGTTAAACAAGCAAAATAAATCAATTTTTGTGATTTTTTGTATTTTTGTAAAACCCTAATTACTAATTAATTCCTAGAATGCGAGATTAACTCCTAAATGCAAATGCACATATTTTTGTATTTTTCATTAATTAAACAAGAAATAAAAATGCACAGACAAATGCAAACAATTAACACAAAATGCCACGAAAATCCACAAAATTGCAAGTAATGAAAAGAAATTATTTTGTTTTGAATTTATGGGAGTAATTCATATAGGGCAAAAATCACGTACTCACATTTTTTAGAATTCATCTATTTAACTAGAAAGAACAAAAATAAATAAATATAAAAAAGTGAGAAAAGTATGGACAATGAAAATTTACTTAAAACATAAAATAAAAATAATAATAAAAAAAGTAAAAAAGAGTGAGAAGTATTTCAAATGAAGAGATTTTACTGAAAAGAACAAAAGTAAGAAAAAAGAAAAAATTTAGATAAGGAAAAAATATAGTAAAAAGAGTAAGGAATTATTACTACAAAGAATAAAATAAGAAAAAAAAAATACAAAAATAACTAAAAAAAAAAAGAGCGCAAAATTTTATTAGAAAGATAAACATAGTAAAAACCAACAATAAAATTAGAAAAAATAAAAGGAGTGACAAATAATTTTGATGAAGAGATTTTACCAAAAAAAAATTAAATTTACAAAATAATTGGAACAGCAAAAAATAATAAAAAGATTAAGATAAAAATAAAGCAAAAAAGAATAAGAGATTATTATTAGAAAGAAAAAAAAAGAATATTTAAAAATAAAAGATATAAAAATGCAGAAGAGCATGAAATTAGAAAGAAAAGACAGTGAGAAAATAACAATAAAAAAGTGAAAAAAAAGCATAGAAAAGAAAGAAAGAAGGGAAGGGCCTTAGGTGAAACTTTGGCATAGAAGGGAGAAGGTATCCGAGTAATAAATTTTTTAAAAGGAGCATATTATGTTATATTTTAAAAAAATGAGCATTGTGGTGATATAAGTATTATAAGGGGCTCTTAGTGTCTTTTCTGAATTATAATCTTACAAGTTCCAAAGCAAGAGGCATTTTCCATTTTGATTAAGATAAAAAAATTACTAGAGAGCAAATATCTAATTATATTATTTTTTAATGTTAAGTTATAGGCATTTGGATAATATTTTGTTGAATATTGAAAAAGATGAGTTTTTTCGTCCCATTATTTTTAGGTAAAAGTTCAAATAACGGATTGGATTGTAAAGCAAGTAACTATAATTTTTAAATATTTCAAATATTATCTTTGGATCAGGGGCGAATCTACGTACAAGGGACGAGGTGGTACGCCACCCGCAAGCTTTGGCCGAGACTATACAATAGTATGTATATATAGAAGGAATATATACAAATATTTTAAGTGACACTCTCTTTAACAAAAAGGCTCAAGGTAATGGGGGTTCAAATCTACCCCACCTCACTTTCTAAAAAGCTTTGTTTGGTGCATTTAAGACAATTATAGGATGATCCCTTGTTTGTTCTTTCTCTTCACTTAATTGTTTTTTTTTTCTTTGATCTTATTTGTTTATTTTGAATTTTTTTCTCCTTTTTCTTTCTTTAAACATTTAACAAAAAATATATAAGAAAAATCTTTCACAAATCTGTTCAAAGAAATCCCCATAATAACTTATTGTTTTATCATGATGAAAGTTTATTTTGTTGTTAGATTGCTCTGAAGTAGGACAATTGTATATAATATTGAGTGAGTCAATTTTTATAAAAAATATAAATTAAAAAATATCCGTAAACTTACTTAATATTTAGGTGCTTATTAGTATTACTTAATATCTATATTAACTCCAAAGACGAATAACCCGAACCGAAATTCAAATAGACCAAATTGATTGAATTTATCCTTATTTAGACAATGTAAATTGTAATATGACTACGTTCAAAATTTTTGGCACCCGAAACCTCTAAATCCTGGATCCGCCTCTGCTTTACAGCTTGTTTGGATGGTTGTTACCTATTGTATCGTATTGTATTGTTTTCACCGAACAATGTTTGTTTTGATTGTTTAGTTAAAATTGGTTGTATTGTATTGTTAAATCCATTGTTCCGGAACAATGAAAAGTCCTATTTTTTGAAACAACCGATTTAGTGTGGTGGGAACGTTTCCTATTTTTCTTTCTAATTATGCCCTAACTTATTGCTTTATAATTCTATTTTACCCTTTATCTTTTTATTTTAAATAATAGCAAAAACTCCTTCTCACATAATTTTGTAATAGAATTCTACATGAAGTCTAATAACCGATATAAATTCTCAAGACGACATCCCAAATATAACCTAGTATATAATAACCTACATACGTGAAAAACTCATTTTGTTCTTCTGCCGCTTCTCCATACTCTTCAGGTAAATGTTTTGTTTTACTTTTGTCTGAATGGAGTCTACTTAATATTTTTTTTTTAAATTTTTATTATTATGATCTAATTATAAATATAGTGTACTTATTATTATTTTTAATATTATTAACTTGTTCAACTAATTTCGATAGAATTTGCATGAATTTAATTGCTTAATTTATATATAAGACATAATTAGTGATTAGTTAGTAGAAAGTGGTTTTCTTAAATAATTTTTATGTGTAATTTTTGATAAATTAAATATTTAAAATAATTGAGGGTATTGTAGTAAACTTACCAGTTAAAGTATAGTACGATACAGTCAAACCAAACACCAAAATGTTATTTAACAATAACGAACAATACAATCTATCCAAACATTGTATTCATAAAATGATACGATACAATACAATACAATACAGTATAATACGATACATTATAAAACGATGGGAACAGTGATCCAAACAGAGTGTTAATAGATTGGAATTTGTTTTGGAAAAAATTATACTTATCTATTGGGACTTGAAAAAAGAAAATCTTATTGGAGGGTTTAGGTTCGTGATGTGCAAATGAGAAACTTGGAGCTGGAATAGACCCTAGAAAGCAGGTCAGCGGAAAGATTGCTTAAACACCAACCAACGCGACCCTAGACAATACCTGCAACAGACGTCAAACAACACTTTCTGTGCTGAGAGAGTAGAAAGCATAGTGCCTAATACACTAGTATCTCTTTTCTCTCTCAGAGAAAATCTTATTGAAAACAATGGCGGTAGGCGGCGGCCGGACTTTGACAGCTGATGACTTAGTAGAAAAGTCGCCGCACGATAAGCGTCTCTACAGATACATGCAACTCCCTAATGGCCTCTGTGCTCTTCTAGTTCACGATCCTGATATTTACCCCGATGGACTTCCAGAACATTCCGAAAACGAAAACAACGAATCCGAAGAAGACGAAGGAAGTGAAGACGAAGATGAAGAAGATAGCGATTTTGATGAAGAAGAAAGTGACGGCGCTGATGAAGAAGATAGTGAAGTTAAGGACAAAGGGAGTAAAGGTGCTTCGCAGAAAAAGGTCTGTTTCTTTTAATTCTAATCGACTATTGATTAGGTATATGTTGCTATTCAATTTTTATTTGTATTTTTTTAATCTCTCAGTTTATTTGGTGGCATTTTGCAGGCAGCAGCTGCAATGTGTGTGAGAATGGGCAGTTTTGTTGATCCTTATGATGCTCAGGGTCTTGCACATTTTCTTGGTTAGTTTTGCATATTATTATTATATTATTAAATTACTTTGTGTTCATAGTTCGTGTGGTGGTAATGCAAATCATCATTGATTGAAAACCCCTAGAGAAGCTGATTGATTATATTGTTCATCAAGAGTACAAGTTGTTGACTCTTGCTTGAAGCCTTGAACATTACCTAAAAAATACTAGGCAATTTCTTTCCATCTACCTAAGCCGCAAGATTACCGGGTACCCGTGCTGGGAGGTAGCAGGTATCTGTTGCATAGTCAAAGTGCACGCAAGTTGACTCACACATCATTGTCATAAATTAAAAAAGAAGCTTGGACATCTACTTAGTTGATCATAAATTAGGATGGTTTTTCAATAGTACTTGACTAAGCTAAGGGTTTCTCTAATCATTTATTGGAGAGGAGTGGAGTGTTGAATGGATTAGCAAGCACGACAAGTGTTTTAACTGTCAAAGGAAGTGAAAAGGGAAAACTGAATGCTATTTACCATCATGGTCTCGTGGGTAAAGATGATTGAGGCATAGTGAACAAACCAGGTGTAATAGTTCTCTCATATTAGTTTGTTTTATTTGTTGTTATGACTTGTGGAAATAGTGGAAATGGCTGGCCTACTTCTTGTTGGACAAGCATGTGGAGACCTTACAGAGTGGGTAAGTGAAAAGGGGTTAAGTAGCATATATTGGTTTATCGAATATTCAAAAGGTGGAGAGAGTCTAATTTTTATGTACTGAGAATGGCAAAGTAAAGGAGAGATTTCAACAACCTAAATAATGAACCAAGAGCTGTTTGGCTAGCTATTATGCAGTGAGAATAGTAATGGGAGATTGGAGGAGAAGTAAAGAAAGAGAAATAGCAGATTGAGAGTTCTTTGATGTCATTTGTGATTTGCACACTAACGCAGATTGACGAGATTTTATTCAATTGATTGTTTTTGAAAATTGAGATGTTATTCCACGAGAAGATGAGCTTTAACTGACATGCGTAACTTTTATGATGATTTGCAATATGGTTCCAAATCGAGATTTATGAACAATTGCAACTTCTGTAGGGATGTTTAGCCCTTGTTAGAATTGCAAAGGCTAAAGCAAGGTTAATTCATAATTGGTCAAGAATCAACTCAAGGGTCCAGTCTACGATCGAGTTCTTTATGCTCTAATCACACTAGACTCGTGCATATTACTGTGATCTCGGCTCATATGCACCCAATAAGCCAATTCTTAGTGTTCCCTTTTTAGTGTTCTTTTTGCCGAGGGTCTTCCGAAACAACCTCTCTACCTCCACAAGGTAGGTGTAAGGTCTGCGTACACACTACCATCTCCCTACCCCACTTGTGGGATTATACTGGGTATGTTGTATTTTTTAGTGTTTCTGTTTTTACATTTCATATGTATGCAATTTCCAGTCCGATACTTTCATTGATTGCACCAAGAAGGTGCCAATCTGTACAGTAGAAAAGTAATATCTCTTCCCTTAAACATGTAGGGAGTTCAAAAAGTTTATAAAATATTTCACGTTTTGGTTGTACTGCGTGTTACACCCAAGGGCCAGTAATATAGCAATTGCAAGACCCTATATTTCATTACTATTGTTCTATGCCTGTTTTAGAAAAACTCTGTTGCTTCTTCCCTGCCACAATGACCAAAAAATGCTGAAATGGACAGTGTTCCATATGTATTACAGTAGTTGTTTCCTTATATCCTGCGACCTCCTGCTCTGTACTGCTGATTTCAGTTATGCTGGAGCCACCCATTACACCCCAAATGCATTTAGGAACAAGGTCCATACTTCCCATGAATATGAACAATGCAAAAGTAGGTGTTCAGGGGATTCACTGTCAGATTCGCGCAAAAAACCTCTGCTGCACAGTTTGATGCCCCTCCTAACTTTGAAACTCGGCTTATGCTCCTTTACCATTGCCTTTTGAATTATATAGGTCAGCTTGATATTACTGAACCTTGTCTGGAAATCAAACACAGCTTGCATATTACTGAACCTTGTCTGGAAATCAAAGTTTGAACTCCTCATTTTCTTGGCTTGACGTTTTTACACTTGTAACTTCTTTAACGCCAGACATCTACTACTGGCTTTGGAGCATAATCATATTGAAGCTACATTGTTAGAATTATATATCACATGCCACTTGATTTAGGACCTAAAAGAGGTTTAGTTCACATTGATTTGAATAAATGAGTCCATATAAAAAATCAAATAAATTATTGATAATTTAAAGTATTGATTGCCCTTAATTTGTTCGTTTTCGAGTGAATGACTTGTACCAAGTCCCGAAGGAACTCCTTACTTAGGCAGATTGATCTCCTTTTTTCTTTTTTGGGAGAATCGTGCATCTCGAATGATGCTTTTTAATCATATCAATCAGATAGTTTTCAATGGCTAATGTGATAAAACACTAGGCACCATAATTGCAAAGATCGTGAAAAGCTGCTGGGGTTGAAGCCGTGAATACTACTTCTTGGCTTATTTCTTAAAGGATACCTCTTTCCATTTCCAAAAAAAATTGTTGCAAGATGTCCAATTCATGGATGAACTTTTAACATATTGTTTAATCATCAAATGGAAGCTTGATTTATGATCGTGATGATTGAGCTCATGAGGCACTTGAGCAAAAATATGATTGTGTTGATGAAAATTAGAGTAGCATTTTCTGTTTGAGGGATAGGAGAGAAGGAAAAGGATGGAATGTCAAAAGATTTCCTTTTCACGTGTTTCATTTGGAAGAAAAATAAATAAAATAGAACACTTCTATTTTTTGTAATCGAGAAATCTCCGAGGGCCAGCCACCCACAGTTCGAAATTCAGCCAACAATTGGCCTGTCCTCTATACTCCACCCTTTTTTCCCTAGCAATTACTAATTGAATGTGAGGCGATACAGGTTTTCCTTTCTTCCCTACCTTCTTTTTTTGTTTTTCTTCTTCTTAAACCACATTAGTAAACAAATATTCTTATTTCTATCTGCAATTTCCTTCTTTTTATCTTCTTTTCCTCCTATCCAAACCAATTAATATTAAAATTCAATTTTCTCATTCACCAGTGTCAATAATGCTGGAGACCATATCGCACAACTGACTTTGGCAATTTATATTTTGATATAATGCATCTTGACCCTCAAGTAATTCTTCATATTTCTTATGCATTCAGAACACATGCTATTCATGGGCAGCACTGAATTTCCAGATGAAAATGAGGTATGTTGTTCTATTCTTGCTTCTGGATATGTTTGTGGTATCCTTTTCTGGGTTATTGCTCAATCTCACTGAAATTGTCATCCTTTCTTCCCATTTGCGTTTTCTTTGCAATTTCTCACATCTCATGCTAATTTTAAAGCATTAAGAAATATGACTCCATGGTGCAGAGGAATGAAGTGCCAATTCTCAAGTCAGTTTGAAAATGTGGATCTCTGTTTGACTCTTTTTTTTGCTAGTATGACAGTTACTTGTCCAAGCGTGGAGGGTGTTCAAATGCATACACAGAAACAGAACACACCTGCTACCATTTTGAAGTTAAGCGGGATTGCCTTAAGGGTGCCCTGAGAAGGTAAAATGCGTGTTTTATATCTCATTTTAAGTTTATGAGCCTCTAACATTAGTTAATTATGTACGTTATCTGATGAAACTAGTCTCGTCCGGAGCATCTTTTTTCTTTTTGTGTCTTTGCAACTTCTTATATGTTGATGTAAAAATTACCGCTAAACCCAAAACTTAGAGAAGTTGCTTTTTTTTTCCATGTCCTTTTGAACAATAGGCCCTATTATGTCCTGACATAATGGCATATGACAGTCATGTGCGGTGCATCATTCTTACCACACCCTAGAAAGTTGATGCTATTTGCATATGGCTGTGTGTCTGGCGCAGTACAAGGAAAGATGCTACAGGGTGCACAAAAAAAGCAGCAGATGCCTGATGCGAGTCAAAATATGATTTTTCATTGAAGCTTAAGCTGGAATTATAATGTCTGTAAAGATTATACATTTGTAGCACACGATCTTTCTTAATCCCCTGATAATAGTTCAAACACAGACAAGTGAAGTTATTCTATCATGGTATGGTTTTCTTCTACATGGTTGTTTTTTGCTGTTAACTTCTTTGGATCGTACTGGTGCAATGTGGACATTTGGAACTTGACCAATACTCTGTCCCAAAACTTCGATTTTTTCCGATTCATCCCTTGTGGAAATACTTGGGAGTTATTCTTAATAGGAAAACTTTGACCTTGATTTGCCAATTAATAACTACTCTACTTTTTCATGGAAGAAGTAGTTGTTTCAGTACTTTCCACATAACCCTGATATAGTCTTTTGTTTCTGATTGGTCAAGTATGTTTAATTTAAACTTAAATCTCGAATGGAGGGAGTACATTAAGTAGCTTTTTCTTCTTCCTCTCTTAACTTCATCTTTGAAGGTGCTTATCACCCCCACCCCCCTCAAACAAAACGAAGCAACGTGAAAGGTGGTTATTCTTACTCTCACTATGTTTCCTTTTCAGGTTTTCCCAGTTTTTCGTTTCACCTTTGGTTAAAGCTGAAGCCATGGAGCGGGAGGTACAAGCTGTGGACTCAGGTGTGCAATACTATAATTTTGTTAATCTCATCAACCGACACGTCTTACCAACTTAAATGCTGTTATTTGACACTTGGAATACAGAATTTAATCAGGTCTTACAAAATGATTCCTGCCGCCTGCAACAACTACAGTGCCATACATCTACGCCTGGCCATCCCTTTAACCGGTTCTTTTGGGGTAAGTTTACGACATCAAAACCATCACTATTTTTCTTTTCCCTTTGGATGTAATATTTATTGTCTTTTCATGATCTTCGGATGATTTTGTGAAGGGAATAAAAAGAGCCTTGCTGATGCGGTGGAGAGAGGAGTCAATTTGAGGGAACAAATTCTAAAACTATACCATGACAACTATCGCGGTGGATCCATGAAACTGGTTATTATAGGGGGAGGTAATTTTTTGCGATTCAGAATAGTAAATTCAATAAGTTATGATTATATGTTTTAAGGCTAAAACCCGCTTCCACAAGGATTTTGTTGTTAGATGACAAGTTTGAGTCAGAGAGTATTAATCCCTGTACAAAGCTGGTCTCAATACACATACTGGCCACATTAGTGTGGATAATCTCCACTCTGGATGCTGTTAAATTCTATTTTAAAATCTTCCATTAATATGTTTCTGATATGCTTTGTTTTAGCTTGTCCCACATATAGTTATGGAGTAGCTACATAACTTTTTCAGTGCAAGTTGTTGCGTGCTAATTTTAATATTTCTGAATATTGCAGAGTCCTTAGATATCCTTGAAAGTTGGGTTCTTGAATTGTTTAGCAGTGTCAAGAAAGGTCCTCTGGTAAATCCAGACGGAAGAACTGAACTTTCGATTTGGAGAGTTGGCAAACTTTATTGGTTAGAGGCAGTTAAAGATGTTCATATCCTTGATTTATCATGGACGTTGCCTTCTCTCCGGAAAGGGTACTTGAAGAAAGCTGAAGATTATCTGGCTCATCTCCTTGGCCATGGTAAGTTTTATCAGAGGTGTTATCAGTCGTTCTTTTGGCTTCATAATAAGGATATACTGCACTGCACCTTGTTATGCATAATTATTGCATATTGGCTTGCTTCTCTCTTCTCTTTATTTTATTGTTTTCAGGCTGCAAATTCTGTTAGCTTTTTGCTTGCAGTTGGTTGACTGACTGTCATGTGCTCAAGTGCGGTCAACCAGCATCATAATTTGATAAATGATACATTAGTAAGACATCATCCTGGGCTAAGAGAACACTATCATATAAATATAATGCTGCATGAAGCTGATTTAGATCTGAAGATCAGCTTTACTGTCTCTACCTCTCTATTTTCTGTTTGGTATGTTATTTATGTCATGTTCATTATATTTGTAATTGTAAATATTGATACCAGCACCACCATGGTGTTGATGATATACTGTTACCTTTCTCAATAAAATTTATGTCATATTCATCATTTGAGTTCTTTTTGGCCGTGACCTTAAAGTCACTAAGATATTTGTACTGTATTATTGTTATCACACTTGGATTCACTGGCACATATTTCGTTTGATGATTTTGAGGCTGGGAAATTCAAATTATGTACTTGTACAAGTGTGCTTTTACTTAGTCAAAGTGGTATCCACATTTTATTGAGATCTGACCATTGAGAAAATTATAATATTTCAGAAGGAAAAGGTTCCTTGCTCTTCTCCCTAAAAGCTAGAGGCTGGGTAACATCAATTTCTGCTGGTGTTGGTGATGAAGGAATGCATCGCTCCTCATTCGCATACATATTTGGCATGTCAATACATCTAACTGATTCTGGCTTGGAAAAGGTTGTTTACTTTGCTTCACCTATTTTTCTAATCATTACTCTATATTGAACAGTGTAGTCAATTGGCATACTTCTCATAATCACTGATGCTTATAGAGATTTTAGGATAAATTATGTGGAATGACACAATTTTCTAATGATGAATGTTAATGTTGTTGATAGACAGGAGAAGTATCTTCAGTTCATAACATTAGATCCTTAGTAGTTGTTAGATAGCTATGTAAATAACCCTAGTATCACATGGAATAAGAGTAGCATATGTATTGTGTATAGTTATAAATAGGGCTATTGTAAAACACTTAATAGAATATCAGCAATATATTTTTCTCCCGTGTTTTCCCACATGGTATCAGAGCATCGGTGAGAAAAGATCATTGTGTGTCATTCCAGCGACATCCGGGAAGAAAGAACTCGGTCACCTCGCAATTTTCCATTGGCATAAGTGACTGTTTGCGTGAAAATTACTATTCATTAGTGTTGTGCACAAACTAACACCACCACAAGGTCTGCCGTAGTCCTGCGACCAAACCCCATAAAACCCCATTGCAAAAATCCTACCCATGCGCTCTCACGCGCCGGACAAACATGAAATTTTTCAGTGAGATCTGTGCACGCGCCGGGTGCATAAGACCTCTTCTAACTAGTTTCCGACAAAATTCCTTCAGGACAGTTTACTCGCATAGTATTCCGAGTCCACCAGTACTATTTCCTACATATTCCGGCAACTTTGAAATTTTCCGGCGAGCTACAGTGTTTTCCGGCGAGAACAATATTTTCCCATATATTTCTTTAGTTTTCCTGCAGGAGTTACTAATTTCCACTATTTCAAGTTAACAACTCGGTTTCCAGAGGTCAGTCTTTCCCTTTCCAAAGAGTAAAAAAGTCCCCTATTCATCTTCCTTTTAACTCCAGCTCCACCACCGATAGTTCTAGTTTCATCACCTAGTCCAGTTCAACCTTCTATAACTCCAACACTCCTGACTCGTCGTCCACGCCCGACATCAGGCCCAGCTGATTCACATCCTCTACCTAACCCTGCTCCTATTGCAGACTTGTCTCCTCCTAGTCCACCGATTGCACTTCGGAAAGGTATATGGTCCATATTTAATCCTAATCCCCATTCTGTTGGTTTAAGTTATTATCGTCTGTCATCACCCCATTATGCGTTTGTATCATCTTTGTCCTCTTTCCCGTCCCTAAGTCTACAGGTAAAACACTGTCTCATCTAGGATGACGACATGCTATGATTGACAAGATGTCTGCTTTACATGTGGGTGGTACTTGGGAGCTTGTTTTTCTTTCTTCAGGTAAATCTACTTTTTATTGTCGTTGATTGTATGCAGTCAAAGTTGGTCCAGATGGCCAGATTGATTGATTTAAGGCTCGTCTTGTTGCCAAAGGGTATACTCATATATTTGGGCTTGATTACAGTGATACTTTCTTTGCTGTGGCTAAAATAGCATCGGTCCGCCTTTTTCTATCCATGGTTGCTGTTCGCCATTGGCCTCTCTATCAGTTGGACATTAAGAATGCTTTCTTCACGATGACCTTGAGGATGAGGTTTCTAAGGAGCAGCCACATGGTTTTTTTGCTAGGGGGGAGTCTAGTGGCTTTGTATGTCGGTTGTGCTGGTCCCTCTATGGTCTAAAGCAGTCTCCTCGATCCTGGTGTGGTAAGTTCAACATAGTTATTAAGGAGTCGGGCATGACTCGTAGTGAATCTGATCACTTTGTGTTTTATAGGCATTCTGCTTCAAATCTCTGTATTTATCTGTTGGTTTATGTTGACGATAAAGTAAGTTGAAACATTATCTCTTTCAGCACTTTCAGACTAAGGATCTGGGTAGATTAAAGTATTTTTTAGGTATTGAGATCGCTTAGTCTAGCTCAGGCATTAGGATCTCACAACGAAAGTATGCTTGAGACATTACTGAAGAGACAAGAATGCTAGGCTGTAGACCCGTTGACACTTCTATGGATCCGTATTCTAAACATCTGTCAGGACAGGGGGAGCCGCTTAGCGATCCTACAAAATATAGGCGTCTGGTTGGTAAATTAAATTACCTCACAGTACTAGACCTGACATTTTCTTTCTTGTGAGTGTTGTGAGTCAGTTTATGGATTCTCCTTGTGATAGTCATTGGGGTGCAATTGTCCACATTCTTTGGTTTAGAAAATTAGCTCCAGGCAAAGGATTATTGTTTGAAGATCGAGGCGATAAGCAATTTTTGGATACTGAGATGTTGATTGGGCAGAATCACATTCTGATAGACATTCTACGTCTGGATATTGTGTTTTAGTAATTTGGTGTCTTGGAAGAGTAAGAAATAGAATGTGGTTGCTCGGTCTAGTGCAGAAGCAGAATATCGAGCAATGAAACAACATGTGAGCTAGTTTGGATCAACACTTCCTCAAGGAGTTGAAATTTGGTGAGATCAGCAAGATGAAACTTGTGTGTGATAATCAAGCTGCCCTTCATATTGCATCAAATCCGGTGTTCTATCAAAGAACTAAACACATTGAGATTGACTGTCACTTCGTTAGAGAAAATATACTCTCGGGAGATATTACTACATAGTTTGTGAAGTCGAATGACCAGCTTGCTGATATTTTCACCAAGTCCCTCACTGGTCCTCGTATTAGTTACATATGTAATAAGCTCGGTACATGTGATTTGTATGCACCGGCTTGAGGGGGAGTGTTAGATAGTTATGTAAATAACCCTAGTCCCGCATGAAATAAGAGTAGAATATATAGTGTATAGTTATAAATAGGGCTAGTGTAAAACACTTAATAGAATATCAATAATATATTTTTCTTCCGTGCTTTCTCACAGTGGCTTAAATCATGCTTGTATGAGAAAACAAACATTTAGGTACCGGATCCATAAAATCCTTTAGAGGGAAATTATAGCTTTGTGATTAACAACAATGCCAATATCTCAATCCTAAGCTTGTTGGAGCTAGCAATATAAGTTCGCGCTAAACATGGCTTCATTGAGACCCCTAACAATCTAATGTTTGAAGATTTGAGTTCTCTAGCATTAGAAATTCATTACATTTTCTTTTGGCTTACAAATCTCTAACATGACTAAAAGACTCTTAACGAACTAAACCTTATCAGAACTAGTTGATATCACGCTATTTTGCGCTTGTTCTACGTGGACTCCAAGGGAATGTAGGTCTTTTGAGACTATTCTTTCCATGTAATTTTATGTTTACCTCTTCTCCTTTTAATACCTTCAATTACCACGGTTTCAAACTCACAGACCGATGCTTTTGGAGATCGATGTAGAATATGACCGTACGATCTCAATCTACCTTCTCTCTCACTTTTCTTTTGGGGATAAGGTGGTGTCCAGACCATTTTGCGCGCACCTCAACTAATCCACTTGGTACCTGCTACCAGCACAAGTACAATGCACATCTCCCACCAAAGATTAGGCAGATGATAAAAATCGTTTAGTGTTTTTTTCTTGCTAGGATTTGGATCCTAGTTCCCGGGCCTTTTTTCCCACTTTAGATACAACAACAATAAACCCAATGTAATTCCATAAATGAGGTTTAGGGAGGGTAGTGGTTACGTAGACCTTACCCCTACCTTATAGAGATAGAGAGGCTATTTCCGATAGACCCTCGGCTCAAGGAATATATATATATATATATATATATATATATATATATATATATATATATATATATAAATATATATATTATTGATAGAATATTAGATTA
>NC_031995.1:62792661-62813351 GCF_001879085.1 Nicotiana attenuata | reverse complement strand
CCCCCCCCCAATTTTTAGGGGCATAAAACATGTGCTTTATTGGCTTTACCCAATAGTCGGTGTTTATAAACTTTAATTCTTATTTGATTGAGTGTCAATTGACACTACTAAATTGAAAATGCAAGGTTTTCGTTATTTGCTTGAGATATAATGATAGCTATTTCGAGCCCGTTTGGACATACAAATTTTTTTCTTTTTTTCCATTTTTTTTTAAAATAATGTTTGATTTCGATGAAGACTGGTCATGACTTGCTTGGGATTTAGGTTACTTTTTTGTGTTTGTTAGTGTGTTTTGGTGTGTGTTCGTTAGGGTGGGGGAAGGGCTGAGAAAGACAGAGATAACTAATGTAATTAATTCCGTAAAATAATAGAGACAAAAAATATGATTAGTTTGCTTGTCATTTTCCCCATGCATGCATGGATCTCTAAGTTATATATATTTCGTTGTGCCAAATCGATTTGAAAATTTATTTTGGGTTAAAATCATGCTTTCGACAGTCTACTGTCTAGTTAGTCTTAATTTATTTAGACTTTTGAAATAAAAACTTAATTAGTCGCTATTTCATAATACTTTTTCTTTGAATTTATAAATTGTCTAATATATTTTTCTAAATTTTGAAGATCTCTAGGTACTTACCTCGCCATTGAGGGCTACTATTTCACGTTTTGGTTTCTAGATTCACTAAATAGGAATGTTGTACATTAAGAGGTGGAGCCAGAATTTCAAGCTTATGGGTTCGGAATTTTTATCGCTTTAAATTACTTGGCTTTAAATTAATAATTTATACATATTCAATGAATTTTTAAGACAAATACAGAGTTCGAACCAAAGCTACTGAGTTTGACCGAACCCGCTCTCGACAATCTAGCTCCACCCTTATGTACATTGCTTCATCAGAATCTCCAGTAATGTAGTGTAATTGGGGAGTCTTTAAAGAGAAATTTGACAGATCTGGCTCTTCGAATGAATTGTCTAACAAGTAAAGAAACTGGAACCTCGTTCATATTTGAGTTTTTGGCCAATATTGTCCCTTATCTTTGAGAGTATGTCTATTTTGGTCCTTCAAATATAATCTTGAGCATATTTAGTCCCTTAAATATGCTAAGGTAGAGCACATTTAGTCTCATGACACAATATGTTCAAAAACTAACGGTGTTATCCAACTCTGATTCATAAAGCAAATCTTTTGCTCTGAAGCAAAACATTTCCTCTCCTTTTATTGGATAACACAAATTATCACTTTAATTCCTCATTTTTAGATAATGTCTTCTAAAATTTTAACCTTGAAAATATCCCCTTCTGTGCCAGTTTTTAAAGAAAAAATAACACTGTATAGCCGTTGTAAAAATAATAGCCGAAAAAGGTATAAAATTTGTATTTTTTTTTGTGTATATATACATTTTGTATGTTAATATACAAAAATTATTCAAATTTTATATACTTTTTCGGCTACCAGATGTAAATAGTTTTTGACACTGGCTAAAAGTGATAATACAACATGGTTATTCGTTTGCTTCAATAATATTCCTAGAAGTGATCCTGGCAGCTCTTTTTTTTTTTAAATTATAACTTTTCTTTTTGGAAAAAACAACCGAAATTTTAAATGTAAATATATATATATATATATATATATATATATATATATATATATATATATATATAAATATATATATTATTGATAGAATATTACATTAATTAGTATTTTATGTTTATTAATTGTAAATAAAGATAAATTTTATACATTCAGATGTTAAAAAACAAACAGTCTTAATCATTTAATATTTAGTTCTTAATACACATCTTAACATTCATCCTTGCTATAAATTAGTATATCATCAAAATAAACAACGACAAATTTTCCACTTTAGATAGTTTATCATTTTATCCTAATTCCTATGTGTGCTACTTTTACCTTCCACTATGTGCTCATTTCTCATCTTGTGTAAGCTTGTCTGACCGCACATCCATCTTAACATTTGCATTCTTGCGACACTCATTTAGTGTGTGGATACGTTAGACCTTATAGGCTTAACATTCGCTCTTCAATGAAACTCATACCTTTTCATCAAAAAAATAAAAATAAAATAAAAGAAAAAGAAAAACAAAAAACCATTGGCTCTCTTATAACTATTTTGTTCTATTACATAAGGGGATAGAGGAAGGGGCAAGCTGAAAGGGGACAGTAAGAATTGAACCCACACTTATTATGTAGGAAATTCTCACAGGTACCACTAAACTATAAACCTTCCCGAGTTAAATGAGATTGAATCGATACTCTTTCAGATGCCTGAAACTGTAGCTTTCTCATCACCTCCACTAATTTTAGTAACATACAACTATATCTTTAGGAGTGCATAATCATCTATATTTGGCTTGATTGGTGGCATTAATATGTAAATATTTCTTTTATACAGATCTTTGAGATCATTGGCTTTGTCTATCAATACCTTAAGCTCCTACGTCAAAATTCTCCTCAAGATTGGATATTCAAGGAACTCCAAGATACTGCAAATGTGGAATTTAGATACGCGGAGGAGCAACCTCAAGATGATTATGCTGCAGAACTTGCAGGTTATCTACCTTTCCTTGTGTATTTTCTGTGTCTCTTTCTGCTCTCTATAATATTGAAATTGACAGTTGGTTAATACAAACTGTTGCATGTTGCTAAATCTTTTCTTTTTTTCTTTTAAATAATTTTTTTTCCTTCAAAATATGTGCTCTAAACAGTAAGCACTCTCATATAGTGTTCTCACCAACTCAAAGGATCCATTAAATAGCACAAGAGAAATGTTTCCTAGAATATCTTACTTCTGGAAAGGAAACTTCAGCAAAGAAATTTTACTTATAAAAAGACATTAGCAAAGATGTTTAGGAGATTTTTAAAAATATATAGCTCAAAACAACACTTTGTACCCATGTCGCCACATATTTCTTTGTTGCTCGGACTCTTCAAAAATATCGTCGGGTGCAGTTGGATCCTCTAAAAATAGTGTATTTTTTTGAGGATCCGACACGGGTGAGGCATTAATTTTGGAGAGTTCGCAACACAGCATATTTTCGTTTACATAAGCATAACCAACATTTTTTTGCAACAGTGTTTATACACCCTTATACATTATTATACTGTATTTACACATATTTAAATAATGTATCTACCTTGTATAGAAGCGTAACCAATGTATAAAGTGCATGAAATATTATAAAAGTGTATAACACGTTGCTAGCTGTATAGATCAACTTCTTCGAGTTCAGTGGCAATCCTTGTTCAAAATCAGTCTAATAAAAAAAAAAGCGGTTCGGTGCACTAAGCTTTTGCTATGCGCAGTGTCCGGAGAAGGGCCGGACCACAATGGTCTATTGTACGCAGCCTTACCTGCATTTCTGCAAGAGGCTGTTTCCATGGCTTGAACTCGTGGCCTCATGGTCGCATGGCAGCAACTTTACCAGTTACGCCAAGGCTTCCCTTCTTCAAAATCAGTCTAAATCTTCATGAAAGGACTTGAAATTTTGCAGACAACCTCGTTAGACTATTTTCAATAAGTCTAAACAACACCTGCTCGAAATTTCACACTAAAATCGGTTTTGAAATTCAATCCCACTTCTTCAAGCTTGTTCAACAACGGTTGGTTACTTTTCAACCTGATTTTCCCTTCCCAAATCTTACAAGATCAATACTCTAACCATGATTTGAGCTCCAAACACAAGAACAAATCGAGTTTTTCAACTAACAATTAATAGGACTCACAATTTTCAGATTCAACTTTGAAGATATGAACTAAAAGATTTTTACAATGGAGATTCCAAGACTTCCCCTCCTAATCCGAATGCAAAAACACGGATGAATTCGCTGCTTGTCTAGAATTTTCCAGATTTGTGTGGCGGTCAGAGAGGGGAAAAGAGAGGACATAGAAAAAGCTATCTGTTCTTTTACAAATTGTATACCAAGTGGGTTATATCGGGTAATGTTGGATGAAATGATGATGTATTAACATGTGCATCGACATAGGGTGTACAAATCTCAAGAAATTTTAGGATAACATGAGGTAAGCAGTTGAAGGTGAGGGGTTTGGAGCAACCGTTTAAGCACAATTGGTTAGCTGAAAACTTTAGTTTGAATATTTCATTTATGACAAGGAGAAGCCTCCTTCGTTTCCCGTAGCCCATAGGGTTCAAGAAGAAATGGAGATTAGCTTTGAACTCTTTCCTTTAGAATTCTACCTTGACTAAAAGAGACACAAGTATGAGTGCATGCTACTAGCAGGAGGATGGAATAATCAAGGTTCGAGCAAGCAAGGCCAAACACGATAGTTTTATCTCAGGAAAAAAAAGAGTATGCTCACCCTTATGATGGGGGTTGCAGAGTAGTTGGTTGTTTGCAACAAACTTTTTATTTTATGTGTGGGAAGTTGTTCAGAATCTCTTTCATCCTTTTCCTTCTTTATATAGTAGGTGTGATGTGTAACATCGGAAGTCTTCTATATCTCAATCATATTTCTCGTATCTGCTAATATAAAGTTTCTTTGTTGCAGAGGGTTTGCTTGTTTATCCTCCCAAGCATGTCATATATGGTGACTATGCATATGATCTTTGGGATCCAGAGTTTATAAAGTATGTTTTAGATTTCTTCAGGCCCGAGAACATGAGAGTTGACATTGTTACGAAGTCTTTTCAGAAGTCAGATGGTAACTTCCACAACTCATTTTTCTTAGTACTTCAAGTTTAAAGTAGCATGTTTGTCCTGTAAAAGATGGCTTTGGTACCGAATTCTGTTAATCAAGATAAAGTGTAGACATAGGGTTTAAAAAGGTGTCTGGTGATACTTTCTTCAGGTTATAGCTTAGAGTATTGATTCAATTGACTGGAAGAAGGATTTGCCTGGAATTTGTTGTGATTTGAGCTCTTTTGTGTTCCATTAGTTTATTTTATGTCATGATAATGTGGGATATGCATTGATATGAAAAACTGCAACTAAAATAGTGCATGTAAAGCATTCAAAAGAGGAGGTGGGGGAATAATAAAGAAGAGGTCAAATGAAATTGGAAAGCTCACCAGCTCCTTGATCAGAAGGTTTCTTAACCAAAGAGGATAATCTAAATGGATATCATGCTGTAAATGGTAAAGATTCTTTTTTCAAAAAATCCTCTATATTTTTTATTCGGCAGACCCCAGTCAGGCAAATCGAACTGTCTTCAAAGCTCTGCTCTTCAAGGCTTATGATGTTAGGTTCTATGCCATAAAAAGACGGAAGAACATTCAAAAGATGATTAGCTGATCCTTCCTCTTTCTTACAGAGATTCAGTTTTTTATTTTGTTTTATTTTTGATAAGTAAGAATCAGTTTGCTAATCTGAATCCTCCGAATTGAAGATTATACCGAAATCAAATTATCCCAGTATATGCTGTCCGTATCAGAATTTGAACCTCAGAGCTGTACTACTTTTCCAAATATGTTTTCAATAAAATGTATCATTAGACTGGCTCCAAGATATGAAATTAGCATTACTGGATTTGATAGAGAAGATGTAACAAGTTGGGCTTTTGCAGATAACTGATCCACTTCCCCGCCCTGCATATCGTATTCAGATAAAGTTTGCAAGTAAAACTTCACTTCATGTGCAACAATGTGATCTTTGGTGAAAGCACTTGTTCTCCTATTGTGTTTTGTATCTGATAATATATATCTATCTTTTACTGCTGATGCATGCATTAGACACATTTAATTTTTAGTCGAATAAGCAGAACTCCAGAGGCACCTCAGCTTGCACGCCATTTTGTTTCTGGGACACAGCTTCATGTTTATACCCGTTCTCCTTTCCATTCCTTCCCCCTCCCCATTTTGAAATAAAGAAAGCCATAACTTATACACTGAATTGTCTCTTTTATTCTTTCTGGGTTTGCCCCTTTTCTTTGTGGTTCTTAATGTCCTCGTTTCTCTCTCAGATGTTCAGAAGGAACCATGGTTTGGGTCACGATATGTGGAGGAAGATATTCCATCTTCTCTGTTTGAATTGTGGAAGGACCCTGAAGAAATTAGTGTCTGCTTACATTTGCCTGCGAAGAATGAGTTTATTCCATCTGATTTTTCAATACGTGCTGAGAAGGTTAACTGTGATTCGAAAAACGCTAAACCACGATGCATACTTGAGGAACCTCTGATGAAGATCTGGTACAAGCTAGATAAGACATTTAAGCTTCCTCGTGCCAATACATATTTCCGTATCACACTAAGAGGGGGTTACGGTAATTTGAAGAATGCCTTGCTGACTGAATTATTTATTCACCTTCTAAAAGACGAGCTGAATGAGATTATATATCAGGTTATTTGCTTGATTGTTCCCTTCTACAAATATGAACAGCTTCTAAATTGCTCAATTACATAAGAACTACTAAGAGCAGATGTAATACCATCACATTTCTCTTAATAGTGGTATTTTTAGTTGTTGAATTACTAATATTCCTTCGTGGTATTTGGCTGTTGTTGCATCTAAATGCAGGCTAGTGTGGCTAAATTGGAAACTTCTGTTTCTCTATATGGTGACAAGTTGGAACTTAAGGTCTATGGCTTCAATGATAAGCTTCCGGTTCTTTTATCGAAGGTTTTGGCAATGACAAAATCATTTTTGCCCAGGGATGATCGCTTCATGGTATATGCGAATGCTTTGAACATGCTTCTTTGATTTATGTTTTCTTCACTTTTGCTTGTTCTTTTGCTTGGATCTTATGTTTCTCGTCATTTATTGTTGCTGTTCTTTGAGAATATGGGGGACAGAAATAAAAAGGGATGTGGCAAAAGGATTTTCCTGAAATTCACTTCAATGACTGAATTTTTGCGTTGCTGTTTACCCATCAGAAACAAAACAAAATGATGTTTTTTTTGTGTGGGTATAGTTGAAGGAAGAAAATGTGGAAAGGTTTCCATTTCTTCTATACTCTATTCTTGAGTAGTGAAAGGATGGCTCTTTGATGATCCTCGGCTCTTTCATTTTTAACTTGCTCGTTCACTCTCCTCTTAGTGAATGTTTCAATTTTTGAATGTGTGTAAAGGTAGCATTTGGAAACTGTGTCCAGATTGTTGTTATGTTCTCCCTAACTTTTCTAATGAAGGGGTGTCTTTGGGGAGTTCTTAGAAAGGCTCTTCTCCTGATCCATGCAAACTTAGCAAAAAATAGGGATCAGTTAAAGAAAAAAGATCTTTATAGGCGATACCAATTAGTTGGGATTAAGTTTTATCATGTTAGTATGTTTTTGGTTCAATATTTTTAGGAATCTTTTAGTGTTGTTAGAGATTTATATGCTGGTAAAGGATATTGAGAACTGTAGTACCTTATATTTTTAATTTCAAATTATTTATATAATATTGGACGAAGATGTGCTTAAATGGAGCATTGTGGACAGTAAGGTGCATGTCGAATGGGCTTCTATGTTTAAAGCCCGTCTTTGTTGCTGAAGACCTTTCTGGCTTCTTTGCAACCGTAACTGTTTAGTATCTTTAGCATAAGCTAAATGTGTTGCAGGCTTGAGCATACATTCGCTGTCTGTGATAATGATTTTGCTCTAAATGAGATTTAGGTGTTTTATTTCTTGGCTTCTTGCAATAAGGGTGAAGTTTGACAGGTTATCAAGGAAGATATGGAAAGAACTTTGAAGAACACTAACATGAAACCATTGAATCATTCATCATACCTGCGATTGCAAGTCTTGTGTCAGAGCTTCTGGAGCGTGGAAGAGAAGTTGCTCTTGTTAAATGACTTGACTCTCGCTGAGCTGAAAGCTTTCATTCCAGAGCTTCTTTCCCAGGTATGCTAGTTAAAGTTTAATATCTTTAAGTGATCTGTAAACTGTAATTGACTTATTGACAGTTATATGTGAAGGCCTTGACCTTTTTAAGAGCCTTATTTTTTTTAATGATGTTATTAGTGAATGGTTGTGTATATATGCAATAGTTGAAGGCGAAGGCACGTTGTATGTTCTTAGACCAAGCAAAACTGCAAAAGATAGGATAAAAGGTTTTGGTATCATGTTTCTTGGCTAATTGTTGCCTCGAAATGACTCACAATGGATAAATGGGCTGAGAAATAATACTCAAGGTTACTTACCAAAAGATATGACTGAATGTACTATTTATTGCAAATTCTAATGAAGACCAATGGATTTAGCCAGTTACATCAATGCAACAGTTTTTAGCATTTTACCATGCAACTACTGATCGACACTTTGATTGGTTCCCTGTTGTTGCATGCTACTCCTTTATCTCTTAGTTACTGAAAAATTCTGTTGGCAAGGAACATTACCAGTTATGTATTTCTAGATTATTGATATTTACAAGGGACATATCTGGTAACTGGAGGATCCACAAGCTGGAAATGAAATCAGGAGATTGGCAAACCTTTGGTCTTTTGGTATTCTTTCATCTATGAAGATGAGAGGTCTATGGAGTATGGAGTTTATGAGAAAAATAAAAATCACAAGCAGAATGCTAAATCTAAAGAAGGCCCTCTGCTAAGGCTGGGGTATGACATTAACTACGGCAGCTGCATGTTTGCTAGAATCGATAAGGATGTCCAGCAAATGGAAGAAAAATATTACGAATACTTACTCTGAGTCTGGCAGAAAATGATAATCCACCTTTTAGTCTGACTGCTTATTGGCTGATGCGGGGTAGTACACAGGTTGCACTTCACACGATCACTCATTTCGTGCCTTGTGACAGATGTCATAAAAATGAAGAGTCTAGAGGGCAAATCATTTGTCACTAACCTTTCTATTTTTGCAGCTGTATATTGAGGGCCTTTGTCATGGCAATTTGCTGGAGGAAGAAGCACTAAACATATCAAACATTTTTAGAAGTAATTTCTCTGCACAACCGCTACCATCTGAGATGAGGCATAAAGAGTTTGTCATGTGTCTTCCAGCCGCTGCTGACCTAGTCAGAGATATCAGAGTAAAAAATAAACTGGAAACAAACTCTGTGGTTGAGGTAATTAAACATGATTTTTTATGCATCTTTCTCTTCTTTTAATTCTCTTTCTCTCTTTTCTTTTCAGTCTTTTTAGTTCCTCCATAAATCTGATGAATCATGTGATCTATGCTTTTTTTTGTCTGCAGCTGTATTTTCAGATTGAACCTGAAGAAGACACTTCCTTGATAAAATTAAAAGCAGTAATAGATCTCTTTGATGAACTTGTGGAGGAGCCACTTTTTAATCAGCTAAGGTATAATGAGACTGTTCTCTCTTGTATGACCACCTGTTGAGGCTTCAATACATACTGAGATTGCAGGTGTATCATTTGATACTTCTCAAGCTCCAAACCGGCCTTAATAGTGAGAGAGTAAATTAAATACAACTTTCTTGTGATAAGTGTTGTGACTCATATTCTGTGAGTCTGACATGCTTTATGTGGAAGCCATACCGTTATACATGCTTTGCCTGGAATTTTCTATAGTTCCTTTGAATCCGTTATACATGCTTTGCCTGGAATTTTCTATAGTTCCTTTGAATCCTGACCCACCTTACGCCTCTCTGGTGGTCAAGTATTTTCCTTCCATGCATCTTTGATATTTTCCAATGGGACCTTTTCTGGATGTGTTCATCATATTTCATTACCTCTTATACACTCTGAGTGACTCATCTTCAAGTGTTCTTATGTTATATTAATTTTAGGTTATGACTCATCATATATCTTTTTTATTTTCAGTCGCTTCCTGTATCTTTGAGAACATTTTTTATGTGTGCTTTTATCCTGGTTATGTGTGAACCAGCAAACATGTCCATAATCTGTTTGCAGTTATGGATTTCTACCTTAAGGACTGTCACTTTATTGAATCTACCTTTTCTACTCTGAAATAGGACAAAGGAGCAGCTTGGTTATGTTGTTGACTGTAGTGCACGTGTAACATATCGCATAATGGGGTTCTGTTTCCGTGTTCAGTCATCTGACTATGATCCTGTCTACTTACAAGGGAGGATTGACAACTTCATAGATGGGGTGAAAGAGTTGTTGGTAAGCTTAAACTTTAGTTTTGTTTTGAGTTTCGTGAGTAGCTCTATGCTTTATTTAACTACTTGCCTCTTCTGCTGCTTTGGGTTTTGTCATAATACCTTTCCGAAAAGTAGAAGATGGTTCATAACACATGTTTTGAAATACCAAAATTGTACATTGTGTTGAGATATATGTTGCATGGAGTAGGATATTAGTAGCAAGTGCTGCTGTTTGAGGATGTTTTGGAATTAGGAATTCATGTGTGCACAATAAGGATTATGGCTAAGATGAACTAAGTTATATAGGATCTGAAACTTCCTAGGTAGGATTGAATTGTTTAGTTGTTGATCAGAGACTTTGCATATGCCTAAAACTATTCATGACTAGGATATGTCCCAAGGTTATATACTTGAACCTTAATTTACGTTATTCATTGGGTACTGGGATGGGATGAATAGGAAGATAGGGTTTCTGATGTTTGCACGGCTGCAATTTGGCGATGTTTAATTTCCGGCACATTATTGAACATTTTTCAATTGACAGGATGGCCTCGATGATAAATCTTTTGAGAGCTACAGAAGTGGGTTGATAGCTAAACTTTTGGAGAAAGATCCATCGCTCGCATATGAAACAAATCGCCTTTGGGGTCAGATTACTGATAAAAGGTATTTGGTCTATGCCATGTTGTACAATGCTAGGTATCTAGATGTCACCTATTTATTAATAACGAAGAGTTTTGGAATGTGATGGTGCATTATTTTTTGCAGTATATCCTAATATTTTAATCATAATATGGTTAATGTAAACATCTAGAATCATGTAAAAGCTTTTCAATTCAAAAAATGTTAACACCGATATTTCTTTATTATCTTTTAAGTACGGCGAAATCAAGTTTGCAGGATGCTCCCAGTCACCTTTCCCAAGGTTAACATCTCCTAGCTTTTCCATCTAGCTACACCACCTTCAAAGGGTTTTCGCCGGCAACGTCTAGCGGATTTTCTTTTCTTAGCCGTAATGGATGACAATACGATATATTTTGCTGTGGGTTTCAAATCGTATGATATTACCAGGGATGAATCAAGGGCAGAGCTGGACAGAACGAAGTCGCAACATGATCAAGAGAACTTTTTTCAGCCAAAAGACGATGGAATGGCTATGTTTTGCCATCAAAGAAGCTTCGAAAACAAAAGGAAACTCAGTTAGAGAATGGAAATTCCAAGATCACCTTTCAGAATTTTTCTGCTCGAGATACTTTAACAAATATGGTCGCTACATCAGTATTATTGGTTTGCAAGGCAAGGCTCCGGACAGTTGAAGATCAGCCATTATTATACCAGAATTGGCATTCAGTATGGGGTGGATGGACATTGCATTTAAGATCTCAAACTTCATTAATTTCAAAGCCCAGAAGGCAGTTACATTTACTCCCAGGAGTGCAGTTGAAGGTCTTCTTTACACAGAAACAATCAGAAGAAATAAATGGACTACTAGAGAAATAAATGAAGCCAATATTCAGGGAAAAGGTGGTGTCATCAGATTGTTGGAAGGACTCAGGCTCTTCTCTAAACAAACTCCTTTCCAGGAGTGTGGTGGGTAGTCTACCTTTTGGGATCTCTGACACTCCCCCTCAGAAATTCGTCGATGGGATAGTAGCACTTGGAAGCAGTCACACGCAGTCAATATCTATGAGATGGGCTATAATTGCTTCCTCTTCGCTTTCCTTCGAAGAAAATTGCAGAACACATAAGGGAGTCTGGTACTGGAAATTCCACAAGTTTATCCTTCAATGGTGGTCTCCAAATGGCAAAACTTGGATCAAGTTAGTGGGACTGCCATTACACCTATGGTCTCAGAAAGTTTTCAGAGAAGTGGGAGACTTTTGTGGCGGTTGGATTCAGATTGAAGAAGAAACGGAACTCAGAGATCATCTGAAATGGGCAAGGTTGCTGGTGAAAGGGAATGAAGATCTAATCTCGAAGATGGTTGACATAGAGAGTGCAGGGATTATCTTCTAGATTCATACTTGGTGCGAAGCTCCGGTGAGATTCTGTTCCGGCAATGACAGTTTGGAGAAAGACCTGGACCGGTGGATAATAGAGCCGCCTTCAGTAGCAGGGAGAGGGGATCAAGACTTCAGCCATGGGATGGGGCACGGGGGTTGTTCTAACGAAGTACATCCTATGTCTAATTCTATAAAGGTCACACGTGTTCTGGCACGTGAGGAGGCTGACCCTACTACTGATCCGTTAATTACAAGGCCTCGGTTTGATTTTAAAAAAGAATTTGGGTCCTGACTTTTTGGCCCAATGTCTCATGGAGGACAAGTCGACTAAAGGTTTTAAATCAGACATAAGGTCCGACCCACCGGTTGAAGAAATACCTGCTAACTCTCCTTCTTCTCCGATCATTGTACAAGACGCGAACCCCCATACAGAGCCAAACCCGGAGAACATGACCATAACATCAGAAGAAGAGAGAAACATAGAAACCCTAAATAATGCATGCAGCGAAGAAGACAACATGAATTCTGCCAAAGAAATAGCAAGTTCCTCGATCAACATATGCAAATCATCGTAACATGGGAAGAAACGACCTGGGCAATTGAAAAGGTAGAACCACTGCTATTTAAAACCAAGAAGTTGAGGACCCTGAATTCGACACTCTTATTTGGATTCACCAGAACATCATCAGACTAAGCAAAGAATTTGATGGAGATTTCAAAGGATGTGAAAAGGAGGCTTTACAGTTACTCATGAAGATCGATCCTAAGAGGCAAACAAACAAGGTCGACACAGAATTTATGGTGGCATCAACTCCAAAAATAAAGGGTTCCAAAGAGCTCAAAAGTCTGGATATAGGGAGTAACTTTCAGAGCAATATCACCAGTAGTAGGGGTGTTCCTTATCAATAAAGATCAATGAAAGTCAACATCATATCCTAGAATATAAGAGGTTTAAACAAGGAAGAAAAGAATGATCAAGAGTTGCATCAACACCTGGAAAGCTGATATATATTGCTTTCAAGAATCCAAAATAGAAGGAGACATCAAGGGAATTGTAAAAGATCTTTGGGCAAACAGATGGGGGAAATTTACGCGGTTGGAAGCTTGTGGAACAAGGGGAGGCATCTTAATTATGTTGGATAGCAGGATTTGGAATGGGGAAATCAGCAACTTGGGATCCTTTTCTATTTATTGCAAATTTCACTGGGAGAACCCAGGATTTCACCTGGCACTTAAGCAGTGTTTATGCCCCTAATGATAGACAAGGAAGAGAAGAGGTTTGGTGGGAAGTTGGTGTAGCTAGGGGCTTGTTCTCTGGCCCTTGGGTCACTTGTGGGGATTTTAACACAGTTCGATTCCCCTAAAAAAAGGTTGTACCCGATTCACTAGATCAATGAATGATTTCTCTGAATTCATTGAAGATATGGGCTTGGTGGACTTACAATTGTTTGGAGGAAGATTCACTTGGAGAAGAGGAGTCAGATATAATACTGCAACTAGACTAGAAAGATTTTTGATTTATGAAGACTGGGATAAGGCTTTAGAAACATAAAACAATCAATTCTTCATAGAGTGACTTCTGATCACACCCCACTTTTACTGCAATGTGGGAACGATGAGCCAATTAAATCTTATTTCAAATTTTAAAATTGGTGGTTGAAGAGATGGGTTCAAAGACAGTTAAAGACTGGTGGAACCTATGTTGCTCGGACTCTCCAAAGATGTTACCGGATGTGTGTCGGATCCTTCAAAAGTAGTGTATTTTTGGAGGATCCGACACGGGTGCGGCAACATTGAGGAGAGTCCGCGCAACATAGGGTGGAACTCAATTACATGTGAAGGAAACCCTTACTACATCCTAGCCTTCAAATTGAAAGCCTTGAAAGACAAAATTAGAAATTGGAGCAAAACTATTCAAGGGAACCTGGAGATGCAGAAACTCAGCATTATCACTTAATTGTGTGAGCTAGATGAGATTCAAGTTTACAGGAACTTAAATGAGAAGGAAATACTCTCTAAAGCTACACTTTCTTGGAGTTTGAGGAAATCGCTAGACATGAAGAGGTGGCATGGAGGCAGAAATCCAGGGCAACGTGGTTGAAGCAAGGAGATAAGAACACTAAGTTCTTCCACAGAACAATTAATGCTCACAGGAGGCAAAACAACATTGATCAACTAGAAATAGAAGGACAATATGTGAGGAACCCTGCTGACATCAAAAAAGAGATTGTAACATTCTATCAAAGCTTGTACTCAAAAGCAGAAGAATGGAGACCTCAAGGCAACCCAGAGTATGTCCCACAAGCACCATAGAAGATAATCATATGCTACATAGTCCATTTGAAGCTTAAGAAATTTGGAGCAGTGTCCAAGCATGCGCGGGAGACAAACTTCCTGGCCTTGATGGCTTTTCCATGGCTTTTTTCACTCATCGGTGTGAGGTGGTCAACACTGATTTTATAGCAGCTGTTCAGAACTTCCATGAAAGAGGGGTCTTCGAGAAATGCTTCAATGCCACTTATGTGGCCTTGATTCCAAAGAAGGGTACAAAAGAACTGAAAGATTTCAGACCTATAAGTCTTCTAATCTCAAAGCTATTGACTGAGAGACTCAAGAAAGTTGTGCACAAATTGGTAGATACTCAATAGATGGATTTTTATCAAAGGTAGATGAATTATGGATGCCATCATCATTGCTAATGAGTGTATAGATGCTAGAACTAAAAGCAAGAAATCAGGAATATTATGCAAACTAGACATCCACAAGGTTTTTTTGATCATCTAAATTGGAACTTTTTGCTTGGACTTCTAGTATGGGCTTTGGAGATATATGGGTCAACTGGATTAAGCTCTGCATAAGCATAGTAAGATTCTCTATCCTTGTAAAGGGTTCTCCAGCTGGTTTTTTCCCATTACAGAGAGGAGGCAGGGTGATCCTGTCTCTCTTTTCCTATTCATTATGGCAAGGGAACAAGCAAGGAAAAACTTCACAGTCAAATCAGCATAGAATTCAACCTAGCTAACAACCAGATTGGTTCCTATCCATGGAAGCTAATTTGGAAAGTTAAAATTCCATTTAACATTGCCTGCTTTACTTGCTGTTGGCTAAAAAATCAGTTTTGACTCGGGACAATCTCATCAGGAGAGGCTTTCAACTATGCTCCAGATGCTACCTATGTGGTGAAGAAACTGAGACGATCAACCATTTTTGTTGCACTGTAGGATTACATAGCAAATATGGAGGATTTTCGTTAATCTGAAAGGGATCATGTGGGTAATGCCTAGGGTATACTGGATGTTCTAAGATGCTAGAGGCCCAGTGGCGAAGCCAGGAAATTCAATAAGGGTGTTCAAATTTTTAACACCCTTTGCCAATGGGCTATGCAAGGGTGTTCAAAGTCTATTTTTTAATAAAAAACAAGTAATAGTTTACCCTATACATAGTATAATTTTTCGGCGAAGGGTGTTCAGTTGACCACCCTTCGCCGTACATAGCTTCGGCCCTGGCTGGAGCAAACATGGTACTTCCCCCAACTAGAAAGAGAGATGGAAGATTGTCCCACCCTGCATTTGGTGAACAGTTTGGTTAGAGAGAAACCAAAGATGTTTTGAAGACAGAAGAAGCACTATCTCTTTCTCCCCACTTAACACTGCTCAAACTTCTGAAGTGGAAAAGAACGAAGAAAATGGAATCCCTTTCTCTATCATACAAGAGAGAGCAACAGATGCATCATGCAGATGGTGATAAATATGAGGATGCTATGACTAATATCGACGGTGAAGGTATTCAATTTGATGGGGTGGGAGGCAGCAAGGACATGCAAATGATAGTGCAAACCGAATCCGATAACTGGGCAATTGAGGAAGCTGAACCTCTGAAGATACAATTGCAAAGTGACGATTTAGAGGGGGAGATGGACGCAACCTTATGGGTTCATCAGAATGTAATTAAACTCAGAAAACAATTTGGGATTGACTTCCAGGAATGTGAAGAGGATGTCCTGGCTTTATTTAAGAAGATTGACAGATGCAGGCGAGCGAAGAGGCAAGAAGCAGAAGCAATAAATATGGTGACTCCTAAAAGGAAAGGCAGCCAGGAGTTAAAGGGCTTGGTTTTCGACATGAAGTTCAAAAGTTCTGGGGCAAGGAATAGGAGGAAAGAAATCTCAATCATTGATCTATGAATGTGAAAATCATTTCATGGAATGTGATGGGATTGAATCGTAGGAAGAAGAGAAGGGTGATAAGCAGCTTGATTCTTGACCGGAAAGCTGATGTATACTGTTTCCAAGAATCGAAAATAGAAGGGGATATAGAAGGGATTGTCAAAGAAATCTGGGGGGTCAGGGGTATAAAATATGGGCAATTGGAGGCTAGTGGCACTAGGGGTGGTATCCTAATGCTATGTGATAGTAAAGTTTGGAAAGGGGAGGTAGTAACCACGGGTGCTCACTCATTGACTTGCAAATTTGAGTCACATTCACAAGACTTCAATTGGCACATGACAGGAGTTTATTCCCCTAATTGCATCAGAGAAAGAAGGGAAGTGTGGTGGGAAATAGGGGGTACTAGAGGTCTGTTCACAACAGGGCCTTGGGTAGTTGCTGGAGACTTCAACACAATCAGATTCCCCTCTGAAAAGAGGAATTGCAGCAGAATTACCAAATCGATGACTGAATTTTCTAAATTCATAGAAGACATGGACTTGGTGGATCTTCCATTAGAAGGGGGCATCTATACATGGGCTAGAGGGAACAGTCAGGAGACCTTCTCAAAGATTGACATGTTCCTGGTTTCGATGGAGTGGAATGAGCGCTTTAAAAACATCAAACAGGAAATTCTTCCTGGAGTTTGTTCTGATCACACACCCTTAATGTTACAGTGTGGCAGCTTGGAGCACACTAAATCCTACTTCAAGTTCGAAAACTGGTGGTTGGAGATTGAAGGCTTTACTAACATAGTCCAGAGTTGGTGGTCATCCTTCATCTTTGAAGGAAGACCAGATTTCATCCTTGCTTGCAAACTAAAAGCCCTAAAAGGAAAATTGAGAGAATGGAGCTCGAATAGCTATGGCAACCTGGAGAGGGGGAAAAGCCTCATATTGAACCAAATTGCTGAGTTGGATGCTATCCACCAACAGAGGAACCTTAATGAGGAGGAGATGTCCAGGAGAGCAAATCTCTCCTTTGAATTCGAAGAATTTGCTACAAAGGAAGAAATAGCTTGGAAGCAAAGATCTAGGGCACTATGGCTCAAACAAGGAGACAGGAACACCAAGTTCTTCCAAAGAACTGCCAATGCACATAAAAGATTCAATAACATTAGAAAATTAGAGGTGGATGGGGAGAGTATTGAAGAACCAGTTGAGATCAAAAGGGAGATTATTGCTTTCTATCAGAAACTGTACTCTGAAACAGAAGTATGGAGACCTACCTACAACATGAACAATTGCCCCTCTATTTCTGAAGTTGAAGTACAGATACTCCAAAATGCTTTTGAGGAGAATGAAGTTTTAGAGTGCTTAAAGACTTGTGCAATAGACAAAGCTCCGAGGCCGGATGGGTACACTATGGGCTTTTTTATCAAATGCTGGAACGTGGTGAAATCAGACGTAATGGCTACTATCCAGAACTTTCATTCTCATGAGTTCTTTGAAAAGAGCTTCAATGCCATTTATGTGGCATTGATACCTAAGAAGAGTGGTATTAAGGAGTTACGGGATTTTAGGCCTATTAGTCTCATAGGCAACATTTATAAAGTGATCTCCAAGTTACTCACTGAAAGATTGAAAAGGGTGATGCACAAATTGGTAGACTCACAGCAAATGGCATTTATTAAAGGAAGACAAATCACAGATGCAGTTTTGATTGCAAATAAATGTGTAGATTCCAGACTCAAGGAGAAGAGACCAGGAATTATGTGCAAGTTAGATATTGAAAAGGCATTTGACCATGTCAATTGGGAATTTTTGCTTGAAACTCTCCAGAAAATGGGTTTTGGTAGGAAATGGATCAACTGGATCGGATTCTGTATAACAACTGTCAGGTTCTCCATCTTGATCAATGGAGCTCCTGAAGGCTTTTTTCCTTCGGAAAAGGGCTTGAGACAGGGCGGTCCCTTATCTCCTTTCTTATTCATATTTGCCATGGAAGGGTTAAACAATATGTTAAAAACATCACAAGGCAATGGATAGATTAAGGGCTTCAATGTGGCAAGGAACTAAACCGACAGGTTGGAGGTTACTCATGTCTAATATGCAGATGATGCCCTCATTTTCTGTGATGCTGATGAGATCCAAGTAAAGTATTTAAGAGTGATTCTTATAGTTTTCGAAGCCATTTCTGGGCTTCACATCAACTGAGGAAAAGTCAGATCTTCCCCGTTAATGAGGTATCCAATATTCAGTTGCTGGCAGGAATTCTGCGAGGTGAAATTGGCTCTATCCCAACCACTTATTTGGGGATGCCTCTGGGAGCTAAGAGCAAGTCCAAGGATATCTGGAATGGAGTCCTGGAAAAATGTGAGAAAAAGCTAACAAGATGGAAATCAAACTACATTTCATTGGGTAGTAGATTGGTCCTCATTAACTATGTGCTAGATGCTCGCCCCACATATATGTTGTCCCTATTTCCTATACCTGCCAATGTAGAGAAAAGACTAGATACCTTGAGAAAAAACTTCCTCTGGCATAGAAACAAAGAGAGGAAGGGCTTTCATCCGGTCAAATGGAAAATTTTGACCCTCAGCAAAAAGCTTCAGGATTGCACGCTTGAATCACACATAAATTGCTTGCAAAATTGCCTTGCTATTTTACTCTCAATTCACGTTTAACTTCTGCTTATGTGCATTACCTGTAAAAGAGAACAACACTGATATTTATGGAGTTAGTAAGTAGAGATTGACTAGAATGCAGATGCTACTCTTCCTTGGTGGTGGAAGAGTTCTAGTTGGTCTCATCCTCTAACTCTATCCATCTCTTAAACCGTGTTCTCTTTATGTAAGGAGTCTTTCTCCTTATCCAATATGCAACCTTTTCGATCAGGATCGGGAGATATCATTTCTGGTAAGTTAGGTTTATCTCCTTCACGTGCAGCTCACATGCTTGAGTTGATCATCTCTGTGGTTCACTAGGATGGACCTGGTCCATGTCTGAGTTCCTTTGTCAATCTTCAAAACTCTCCTTTACTTGGGCCAACAAATTCTCCCTTTTTTGTATATGGAAAGGAAGGATTCTGGATGACTAAGCAGGTACTTATGGTACCAGCTTGTGGAGAACAATAAGGAACCTGTGGCCAAATTTTGCTGACAAGCTTCAATTCAAAGTAAGGGATGGTAGGAAAACTCTTTTTTGGGAAGATAACTGGTTAGGAATTGGTTGTCTTATGAATCTTTTTCCAGACGTTTATGCCCTGAATTAACAACATAGAGCTACATTATATGAACTTCGGGGGGCACAGGCATGGAATCTCACTTTCAGAAGACCTTTACATGATTGGGAGCTGTCCAGAATAATACCTTTTTAACACGCTGGAGCTATGCAACGGACTGCACGAGGGAGAAGATACACTTAGCTGGAGCCAAAACAGCATTAGGGTGTACACAGTCAGCTCAGCCTACAAGTATCTAAACCAAAATGGTGGTCAAGTCAATCTATGGCCTTGGAAACTCATCTGGAGGGTCAAGACACCATACAAAGTGGCGTGTTTTTCTTGGCTGGTAGTTAGAGAAGCTGTTTTAACACATGACAACCTGAGGAGAAGGGGAATACAAATACATGACAACCTGAGGAGAAGGGGAATACAAATCTGCTCGAAGTGTTACTTATGTGGCCAAGAGGTAGAGACAATCAGCCATCTGTTTCTACATTGTAGAGTGACTACTCAGTTGTGGGATTTATTCATCAATCTTAGGGGCATTAGATGGTCAATGCCAGGAAGAACAACTGAACTCTTGTCAAGCTGGAATGCAGGGGGGAAGTGTAATGCTTCAAACAAAGACGGATGGAAAATTGTCCCTGCAACTATTTGGTGGACAATATGGAAGGAGAGGAATTCAAGATGCTTCGAGGATACAATTAGCTCTATTCAGAAAATTAAGATGAATTGTATTCTTCTTTTTTGTTTTTGGTGTAAAGCAGAATATAGTAACGACTTAGAGTCGATTTTACAAGTCCTAGATTCCTTGTAAGAAGTGCAAGGATTGTAATAGGGAGCTTTGTAGGCTTTTGTAAACTCTTTCTTTTGGCTTCCAGCACAACCTTTGTGCTGAAGATTGATTAATACAAATATACATGTTACATTGTCAAAAAAAAAAAAAAAAAGACAGAAGAAGCACTATCAAGAAATTGAAAATCTCTTTTGGTGTAAACAAGACTCTGGAAGATCCAGAATCCATTGTTGAAGTTTTAGGAACCTTATACTACAGTAGGGAATCTGGATCTTCCTATCCCACTTTTTTGTAAATTTGGGTGACTGTTTTCCCGTAATGCAGTCTATATATATACAAAACTTGTTACTTTTTTTAAAAAAAAGCTTTTCAATTCTTAATGTAGCTTATTATGTTATGAACATGGCAGTACACTGTAAGTTGTAATAATAACGTAGAAGCTTATTATATTTTTGTTAATTGTAATATGCTAGCACAGTTTATAACTAATATAGTAGTTTATCAAAGAGGTGATTGTACTTTGCTAAACTGTATTTTTTTTTT